>NC_091624.1:41211341-41513194 GCF_027580195.1 Bos mutus
TGCTGCAGCACATAAACTCTTAGTTGCAGCATGTGTGATTTGTTCTCCGACCCAGGATTGAACCTGGGGCCCCTGCATTGGGAGCATGCAGTCTTAGGCACTGGGCCACCAGGGAAGTCTCCTAAATAGACTTTAAAAAGAACCTTTGTTTATGGTTTTGGAGGTGAAACAAAAAGTGTGTGTTCCACCTTCGATGGGGACAGATGTGTTGGACGATCTCTGACCCTCTGCATAATGGCTCCTTCATGCCTCCTTGACCCCAGTTTGGACACTGCTGCTGCTGCTAAATCGCTTCAGTCGTGTCTGACTCTGTGCGACCCCATAGACGGCAGCCCACCAGGATCCCACGTCCCTGGGATTATCCAGGCAAGAACACTGGAGTGGGTTGCCATTTCCTTCTCCAATGCATGAAAGTGAAAAGTGAAAGTGAAGTCGCTCAGCAGTGACTGACTCTTAGCGACACCATGGACTGCAGCCTACCAGGCTTCTCTGTCCATGGGATTTTCCAGGCAAGAGTCCTGGAGTGGGGTGCCATTGCCTTTTCTGCAGTTTGGACACACCCCCAGTTGATTCACTGTCTTTGGTTTTCTTTCCTGCCAGTCCCGCTGGGCTGTGGGGCAGGGGCGGCCGTCCTTCCTAACCTTCCTCTCCAGAGGGTCCTCTGAAACATGATTCTGTTTCTTCTTCCTTCTCCCCATTCCTCCTCCTCCTCTCACCTTCTCCCGTTTACCTCCCCCATCTCTCCTTGTTCTCACTTGGCTTTATCCAAGTAGGCAGCCCAGTGGATTTGTATCAATAAGAAGCAATCAGAAGCAGCCATAATACTTGCAATCAATATATAATTGCATCAGGGTTATTCCATTACCTCGGGCTGTGCACGCTGATTACCGCCGAGGCCTCGTGATTCCAGCAGTCATTTCTCTCGGCTTCGGGGTTTGGTGGAGGAGCAGGTGGGAGGGCTGTGAGGCTGAGTCCAGGGCACCCTCCTCAGGCCCTGGAGATTGCAGGGCCTGGCAGGGTCCAGGTCAAGAGAGACACCAGGAAACCAGGCCCAGGCTGACAGTCTGCTGGGCTCCAGGAGGGTGGCTCCAGGGTGGCCTGTGGTCAGACAGCAGCATCAGTGAGATTAGAGAAGAAGGTGGCAGTCTGGTAGCAGTTTGGAATGATTTTCTTGGATAGAGGGTTGTGCCCCATCATGGACCCCTGTACCACACTAACTGATGTTTAATTTATATCCCACGTTTCGGTGCGTATGTGCTAAGTGGTGTCCAACCCTTTTGAGATCCTATGGACAGTAGCCCGCCAGGCTCCTCTGTCCCATGGGATTCTCCAGGCAAGAATACTGGAGCAGGTTGCCATGCCCTCCTCCAAGGGATCTTCCCAACCCATGTCTCTTGTGGCTTTTGCATTGGAGGCAGATTCTTCACCAGTGAGCCACCGGGGAAGCCTGTTCCACGTTTCAGTACTGACAGTGTTTCCTCATACGCAACTTAACAGCAACTCTGTGGGCTGATCATGGTAATTCCCATTTTACAGATGAGGAACCTGAGTCCCAGAGAAGGGACAGGGCTCACTGCCACTCAGCTTGGAAACAGAGAAGCTGTGACAAATTCAAGATGGACTTTAAGGTTTGAATTCAAAATTAAATTCAAGGTTTAGGGTGATTTCTAGTATCCAGAAACAGTCAATCCAACAAGCAGAAAACCCCGTTGCTTTTTTAGAGCACTTCCAAAGACATTGCATTTGGCTTTTTCAGCAATTGTATGAAAAAGGTAGCAGAGTATATGATGCCCATTTCGCAGATAAGAAGAATGAGGTTCAGATTAGGATGATTAACTGTCTTGGTTTGCCTGAGACTAAGGAAATGTTCCTGGGATTTTCAGAGCTAACCAGGTAAGTCCCAGGGCAAGTTGGTCACCTTTGTTCAGGTAGAGAGCTCTGTTGATTTAGTACAGTGGCTGAGGGATTGGTGTCATTCCCATAGCACTAAATTAAATGCTAGTGTGAGCATCCCTGGTAGCTCAGTTGGTAAAGAATCTGCCTGCAATGCAGGAGATCCTAGTTCATTTCCTGGGTCAGGAAGATCCCCTAGAGAAGGGCATGGAAACCCACTCTAGTATTCTTGCCTGGAGAATCCCACGGGCAGTAGAGCCTGATGGGCTTCAGTCCATAAAGTCACTCAGAGTCGGATATGACGGAAGCGACTGAGCACACACTGTGCACTGTGGCCTGCTTTGTCGTTGGTAATAATAGCAGACTCTTACATAACGGTGCACGTACAGCATGCTCGGCACTGTTCCAAGAGCTTTATGAATAGTAACTCTGTGTTTGGGAATCTTCAGATAATTCTTTTGCACAGAAGAGAACTGAAGCACAGAGAGGTTAAACACTTTGTCCAAGAGGTTAAACACTATGTCTAGTGAGTGCAGGCTAGAACCAGGATTGGAATGTATAATAAGTCATTTGTCTCCTAAGTCATAGGTTTCTATTGACTCTTTAATTTTGGTTAAATGCTGAGACAACAGCAAGTATTGTCAGTATGAAGTTAAAGAAAGTAAAACCAAGGCAGAGGGTAAATTCTTGTTAAAAGAGTGGATAAATGAATGAATGGGAAGATTCCTATAACTGCTAAGATTACAAAATAAATGTTACCAGATCTCCCCATATATGATGGCATACTAGTCAGCAATCAAAAAGAAACAACAAAGATGAAAATTAAAAAAAACCCCACAATATGTTGAGGAAAAGAAGCCTGATGCAAAAGCCAAGTTCCTATAAAATTTAGAGTTGATGAAGTTCAAAAATAGAACAAATCTACAGTGATAAATTTCAGAATTATGGTTACTTATGGGAGGTGGATACTGACTGGAAGAGGACAGGAGGGAAATTTCTGGGGTGATGGAGATGTTCCATACCTTGATAGGGACACTTGTCACATGGCTGTGTATATTTGGTGATACTCACTGAATTTGTGCACAAAAGATCTATGCATCTCATATGTAAATTTTACCTCCAAAAAAGAAAAAAAACTCAAAAGAACAGACGAAATGAAAGAGACAGGATATAAAACTAGAGGTGTCTGATCCTATGGGCATGTTCTATCTGCTGTTTGGATGTAAAGGACTTACTTCCATGTACAGGCCATCATAAATTGGGGTCCCGGTGGGCCACCAACATTAGCACGGTGATCACAGGTGGAGGAACCATGAACATCTGAAGCCAGTTGAGTTGTCTTAACTACGTGCCTTCTCTGGCAATGCTGTAACAGCCCTGCATATGGAGATGGATTAGATCCAGCCCCTGCCTGGAGCAGCTTCCAGCTGGGGAGGAGGCAGTACAAGGAAGACTGACCACAGGTAACAGCCTTGTAATAGTCCTGGGCAGGACTCCCAGGAACAGGGATGCTGGGCATGTTACAGAGTGACAACTGTAGGGAATAAGGATGCAGTTCATCTACTCCATGTGGAATATGAGGTAGGAGCATGTTGTGTGAAAGAAGGCTTCTCTGGTGGCTCAAACGGTAAAAAGCCTGCCTGCAATGTGGGAGCGGAGAAGGCAATGGCAACCCACTCCAGTACTCTTGCCTGGAAAATCCCATGGACAGAGGAGCCTGGTGGGCTGCAGTCCATGGGGTCGCTAAGAGTCGGGCACAACTGAGCGACTTTACTTTCACTTTTCACTTTCATGCATTGGAGAAGGAAATGGCAACCCACTCCAGTGTTCTTGCCTGGAGAATCCCGGGGACAGCAGAGCCTGGTGGGCTGCCATCTATGGGGTCGCACAGAGTCGGACACGACTGAAGTGACTTAGCAGCAGCAGCAGCAATGTGGGAGACCGGGTTTGATTCCTGGGTTGGGAAGATCCCCTGGAGAAGGAAATGACAACCCACTTTAGTATTTCTTGCCTGGCAAATCCCATGGATAGAGGAGCCTGGCAGACTACAGTCCATGGGGTCACAAAGAGTCAGACACAACTGAATGACTAACACTTGTGGAAGATGCAGAAACTCAGGAACTGCAGTTGGGGCACCACTTGGGAGCCGGGTCATCAGAAAATCTGATATCCGTTGGGTCTCAGGCACCAAGTCAGTGTGGTCTAGCTCAGCTTTACTCCTTACCAGTGTGAGACCTTGGGTGGTTGCTATATCCTCTGTTCCTTGGTTTCCTCATCCAAAATAAGGATGGTGGGAATAATGACAGTACTTACCTCTGAGATGTCAGAATTACTGTAATCACAAGTCTTACCAGTTTAGAGCTCTTAGGAGCTTCTGTGGCATTCCAGTAGTTAGGAATCTGTGCTTTGAATGCAGAGGATGCAGTTTCAATCCCTGGTCAGGAAACAAAGATCCTACATGCCACATAGCATGGCCAAAGAAAAAAATTGGAGTTCTTCTAATGGTACTCACTGAAGGCACACTTGGCTGCCAGCCCTGGGCAGGGCTCCACCTGGAGGTTGTGGTTAATTATCTCCAGGGATGGATTGAGGGGCATGCATGACAGGCACTAGGTGGGTCCTAATGAGAGAAATTCCATGGATGGAGGAGCCTGGTGGGTTACAGTCGTGGGGTCACAAAGAGTTGGACACGACTGAGAATGCACCACCAGTGAAAGAAAGAGGACAAATTACTATTATCCCAATTCACAGGACAACATATGAAGGCCCAGGGAAGCAAACACTTGCCAGAGACTGCACAGACAGTTAGTGACAGACCTGGGGCTACATGTCAGTCTTCCTGCTTCCTTGTCAGTACTGCACACACCTGCTTAGAGACCTGCCACCCTCTGCAGCCCTCAGGACTCATCACCTGGCCCTGTGCAGGAGCGACCTTGATCAGGAACCAGGGCTGCCTGTCTGATCTTCGGTTTGTATCCTGTAGGGCATCCTGCCTGGGACTTCGCTGGTGGTTAGGCAACATCCTCATTACATTCTGGCTGGTATTTATGTCAGAGACACCTGTCATCATGTCACCTTGTCACCTTGATCACATATTTAGCTGTCAGATGCAGAAGCTCAGTAGCTGAGAATCTGCCATTTTTACAGAGCATGTTGTTCTTCACTGGGAGTCTCTGATCTTGACCCCAATCTTTGCTCTCGTTTTCATGTCTTCAGACCTGGCGGTGTCTATATCAGCAGCAAGTCTCCCCTGTCCCATTCCCCAAAAGATAGAGAGAGAAAAGAGCAGGAGGAAGGTCTTTAGCTAATAACCAGGGTGGGGAGGGACAAGGAGCCTCCCACCACTAGGAGACTGACAGGGCAGAGCTATGAGGAGTGGGTGTGGCAGCAGCAGGATGGGTGGCAGTGGAGACTCAGGGAGGCAGCAGCCGTGGCTGGCAAAGGCTAGAAGCAGGGTTGGGGCAGCAGGCTGGCAATAGCTGGCCCAACTTCCTGCATGGTCTAGTGTGATGGGACTCAGGGCATGTTCCCCATGAGTAGCCTTCTTAACATTTGCAACAAGAGAAATTTCTGAGTACTGGACTCCTCTCAAACCAGAGAAAAATAAGGGGAGTCAATTCTCATCATTATACTCACGCAGAATTGGTTGAGTTGGTTTGTTTCCAAACTCATTCATTCATTCACCCATCCATCTATCCATCCATCCATTCAACAGTGACTGACAAGTGATAAATACAGCACCTGTTTTGCATCCAGAAATCAGAAAAAAATTTTTGGCTAAAATGGAGATTATAAAATCTTATTTGGGGTTGGTAACACAGATTTTATAACATTAGTTTCCTCCCTGTGAGATTAAGAAATACCTTAATACATCGTAATCAACAAGATACATGAAAATGGTGTGTGGTACTATAGGAGCAGCACATTTAAGACCTACTCAAGCATGGCATTGGTAACAGATGTCCATTTTTAGCCAGAGGAACCAATGCACTCTTCTCTGCTGAATTTGAAGGACGTAGTTGATGGGGGAAGTCCTCTTGGACCCTGAGAAAGTGCCTTGGTTTTCTGTGAAGACTCAATGAAGCCTCTGCCTCACTGACCTTGGGGCCCTGAAATTGGGACTAGTTGCTGTCACATGTCTCGTAGCGCCGTATCTAAGAAGAGGCTTTCACAAGTGTCCAGGTGCTGATTGGCTGGTGTATAGCCTTTCATGCGTTTAGAGTTTGTGTTTCTGTCAAGGATGCCAGTGTGTGCTATGATGTGATTAGCGTCAGAAGTATTTGGTCTCTCTAAGGTCGAGCAATGTGATATTCTGTTGAGTATTGCTAGGACATGATAGCGTGAGCCTTACAATTTGCTGTTTGTGTTGAAACTCTATACAACCTACTAGCTGAGAAGTGTGCAAGGCCCAGGGCAAACCGCATGTCCTCCCTAATGACAACCATTGGTCTGGGGGTGAGAGAGTCCATTCCTAGGCAGGTTGATAAGAAGTCCGGGGGTCCCTGAGGAGGAGAGAGGGGTCTGGGGTTCTTGAGGAGAGAGGGGTCTGGAATTCTCCAGGAGGAGGAAAGGACAAACTTTTTTTTTTCCCCTCTATAATTCTTAGTCTTAGTCACATAAAACGGATTTTCTTTAAGCCTGGAACTGATGATTACACAACAAACAAGGTTTAAACTCTGTACTAGGGATTATATAACAACAACGTATCCTGCTTGAGGACAGTTTCTTTCCTGAAAACCGGAGTGGATCCGGTTCAGTTCAGTTCAGTTCAGTTCAGTTGCTCAGTCTTGTCTGACTCTTTGTGACCCCATGAACCACAGCACGTCAGACCTCCCTGTCCACCAACAACTGCCAGAGCCTACCCAAACCCATGTCCATTGAGTTGATAATTATCCATCCATCTCATCCTCTGTCATCCCCTTCTCCTCCTGCCTTCAATCTTTCCCAGCATCAGGGTCTTTTCAAATGAGTCAGCACTTTGCAAAGTATTGGAGTTTTAGCTTCAACATCAGTCCTTCCAATGAACACCCAGGACTGATCTCCTTTAGGATGGACTGGTCCAAGGGACTCCTTGCAGTCCAAGGGGCTCTCAAGGGTCTTCTCCAACACACAGTTCAAAAGCATCAATTTTTCGGTGCTCAGTTTTCTTTATAGTCCAACTCTCACATCCATACATGACTACTGGAAAAACCATAGCCTTGATTAAATGGACCTTTGTTGGCAAAGTAATGTCTCTGCTTTTTGATATGCTGTCTAGGTTGGTCATAACTTTCCTTCCAAGGAGTAAGCGTCTTTTAATTTCATGGCTGAAATCACCATCTACAGTGATTTTGGAGCCCCCCAAAATAGTCAGACACTGTTTCCACTGTTTCCCCATCTATTTGCCATGAAGTGATGGGACCAGATGCCATGATCTTTGTTTCCTGAATGTTGAGCTTTAAGCCAACTTTATCACTTTCCTCTTTCACATTCATCAAGAGGCTCTTTAGTTCTTCTTCACTTTCTGCTATAAGGGTGGTATCATCTGCATATCTGAGGTTATTGATATTTCTCCCAGCAATCTTGATTCCAGCTTGTGCTTCCTCCAGCCCAGCATATCTCATGATGTACTCTGCATATAAATTAAATAGGCAGGGTGACAATATACAGCCTTGATGTACTCCTTTTCCTATTTGGAACCAGTCTGTTGTTCCATGTCCAGTTCTAACTGTTGCTTCCTGACCTGCATACAGGTTTCTCAAGAGGCAGGTCAAGTGGTCTGGTATTCCCATCTCTTTCAGAATTTTCCACAGTTTATTGTGATCCACACAGTCAAAGCCTTCATGGATCTGATAGGATCTTTCTATTGTTAAGTTCTAATCCTGTTATCCTAAAATATAAATTATGGGACTGGGTCTGGCAAAATTTTCACAAACTTGAGACATTCTTTTGATTTATTGTAATAACTAATTTAAAAAGTATATAATTCCCTTGCTAACACTAGCAAGGGAGGCACTTACCATCTCCCTTCTGATGTCTAAATCAGAAGCTTTCTCTGTCACTTTTCTTATTTTAATAAAACTCTGCTACACAAAAGCTCTTGAGTGATCAAGCCTGGTCCCTGGTCTCGAAGCTAAATCTTCTTCAGAGATCACAAATCTGACATCATTCACCATAAGCTATCATCTTGGGGGTTCATCTGGGATTTTCAGGACAAAGTAAGAACACCCAGAGCTGTAGCCTCTCTGCTTTCTTAGTATACACGTATTCTGCTTTATTTTATTAACTCTTTGGTGTGCTTGTGTGAATGAATGACATGCCCTGTATGAAGCAAGTGATGAGCCCTGCTCTGTGGTTTCCTGGTGCCTTGAAATGACTGAACCAATGAACCAGTGAAGTTGCTCAGTCGTGTTTGATTCTTTGCGATCCCATGGACTGTAGCCTAACAGGCTCCTCTATCCATGGAATTTTCTAGGCAAGAGTACTGGAGTGGGTTGCCATTTCCTTCTCCAGGGGATCTTCCTGACTCAGGGATCGAACCCTGGTCTCCTGGATTGCAGGCAGATGCTTTACCATCTGAGCCATCAGGGAAGCCCTGCCTTCAGTAGGGGAGCCTTGTCGGGGGTTTATCCCGACCTGCCAATGCCAAGAGACACCCAGGGTCCCTGCGAGGGGAGTGACCAGAAATGGGAAAAGTGTGTGGACTGAATTTTCCTTTCTCAGTCAGCTTTTCCTGGTCTCTTTGACCATAGTTGCATGGGAAATTACAACTACTAACCTAATCTGTCAGGTCATAGACTTTCAAGGGACTTGTGATCCTTGCTGTTATAATGTACTTTTACTTAGACCCCATGTATGGAGGCGCTTAGCCTTGCTAGACTAGGCAAGCCTTGCTAGAAAGTTACTAAGAGCACATTTGGGAGCAGGGTAGAACTCTAGCTCCAGGAACATCTCTCAGGCTAGAGGTCACTCTCTTGGCTGCCTGCCTCAGGGGACAGTGATCTGAAAGTGAGTCTCTGTCATGGCTGTGTCTCCTGCCTATGTGGATAGAAGCACAGCTGGTGATCATGAGGTTTTTGAGGACACAGATTGGGAATTGCAGCATCTGGTCAGATTGGAAATGCAATGAGCTTCTTCCTTTGGTAGCGCTAGCTTTTAACAGAACAGAGAAGACTCTCTGATGGCTTCTGTCTCATCTCCTTAGGTATTTCTTTTGTGGAAGCTGTGGAAATGAACTGGGAGGATTGGCTCTAGTAGCTTAAGACAAAAGTCACTCTTTCCTCGCTGGCCAACCCGCCACAATCTCTTTTGCTATCACATATACTGGTGTGGTGACATTCTGAAGGGACATCTTGGTTATTGTTCACCCCTTAGTGACTCACCACTTCTACTGCAGTCAGGACTGTACTCAGGAACATGCATAGGCACATGAAAGATGGATACTTCCCCTAGTAGTACTAGTTTGGGAGGCATTCCGAAAAGCTACTCTGCTCCACCCTGAGTGGCATCAGAGGAAAAGGGCAAATCAAACAAGGGTCTTGGTGGTATGGAACTAAATCTAGGATGCCATCATGTCTACCCCTGATGCATCTCCACTCCACCTCAGTGGTAGAAGCGGGAGGGACAAGTAAGATGTCTGCATTGGTAAGGGACAGACTAAGTCCAACCAGGGAGGGCAAGTTTTGGTGGAGAGTCTGTCTACACCCCCATCTAGAGCAGGGAAGGATGCTTCCGGTGGAAAAAAGCCACAGCTGTGGATGTGCTTTTTATTCTCTTACAGATTGGAGATAGCAATTCCAGAACCACTCCTTTAAAATGAATTAAAAAAAAAAAAAAAAAAAAAGCTGGGACAAGTTTGATCCCCAGAGTTTAAAAAGACATGCCTAATCTTCTTTTGTGAAACTGAATGGCCACAGTATCCTTTGGAAATGGGGAATGCTGACCTGTTGCAGGATCTCTATTACTGTTGTACAACTAGACCAGCTCTATAGAAAATAAGGGAAATGGGTAGAAGTGCTTTATGTGTTGTTCTTTGTCTCTCTGTGAGACATGCCAGATTCATGTCCTAAGGGTACGGATTTGGGTGTGAAACCTTCAGCTGCCGCCTGTTCTCTTACTTTATCCCTGTATCTGGGGCTCCCAACTAAATAGGGTGAGTCAGAGCACCCTATCAGAAGGGGTTGCTTCAGTCTCTGTAGAAATTCAGTCAGTTCAGTTGCTCAGTCATGTCTGACTCTTTGCGACCCCATGAATCACAGCACACCAGGCCTCCCTGTCCATCACCAACTCCCGGAGTTCACTCAGTCTCACACCCATCGAGTCAGTGATGCCATCCAGCCATCTCATCCTCTGTCGTCCCCTTCTCCTCCTGCCCCCAATCCCTCCCAGCATCAGAGTCTTTTCAGACAGTCCCACTTCGTAGAAGTCTTCACAGGACTAACTTTATTACCTTACTTGGAGAGATGTAATGTATGTCTTGGGACAGATGCTGACTCCTGACTCGAGAGCTCAAGTTTTGGGAGAAGCTACTACTTTTGGAGATGAATGACTTGAACATAAGGCAAAGGGAAGGGGAGGGGACACGAAATAGCCCTCCTCCCTATTGGGAGCCAAGCAGTTCCCACGACAGAGCCAGACTGGGACTATAACATGTCTAAAAGAAGGTGGGATGAGAACCAATTGCTAGATGTATTCTTGAAGGACTCAAGCAAGTGCCCACTAAGACTTTAAACTGTGCTAAGTTGACTGACAAAGAACAGAGAGAGAAGAAAACTCCTGATAAATTCCTAGATAGACTACAAGAGGGTCTCTGCAACTTTACTGATGTTGATCCCGAAAGTACAGAGGAAGGAATGATCTTAAAGATAGATTTCTCACTCAGTCAGCTCCAGATATCTGTCTTTAAAAAACTGTACAGCTGGCCCAGACGGTATACCATGGTAAAGAATAAAAGGAGGAAAATAGGAAGAAAAAAAAAACCTGGCAAAAGACCAAAGCCACAACAATGGCTGTTAGATCCACTCTGAAACAGCCTGAGGAAAAGTGCCCAGAGGAACCCAGGTGGGAAGGGGTGGGCTTGTTATTACTGTGGAAAGGAGGGGCATCTCAAGTGGGATTGCCCTCAGGCATCTAAGCTGCCCCTGGCTCCATGT
Organism: Bos mutus; assembly: GCF_027580195.1. Classification (NCBI taxonomy): domain Eukaryota; kingdom Metazoa; phylum Chordata; class Mammalia; order Artiodactyla; family Bovidae; genus Bos; species Bos mutus. The sequence continues at coordinate 41,222,366 of NC_091624.1, forward strand.
CCAGTCTGTAAAACGACCACACCTGAGGAGAGACTGCCCTCCAAGGCATAGGCCCCAGGGGTCAGACTCTAAAGGCAATCGGGACTGAAAGTACCTGGGGGTCCCCACACAACCTTTCATCCTAATTACACCTGTGGAGTCCTGGGTATTAATAACTGCGGGGGGACAATCAGTTGATTTTTTTTGGACACTGGGGCAACTTTCTCTGTGCTCATTGAAGCCTCTGGTCTGCTTTCCTCCCAATCCACTACTGCAATGGGACTGTAAGGATGAGCCGAAAGCTATTATTTCAGTCATCCTTTAAGCTGCAACTGGGAATCTGTGCTGTTTTCTCACGAGTTTCTGATCATGCTGGAGTCTCCCTCACCCCTTCTGAGGAGGGATATACTGAGCAAGGTCCAGGCTTCTGTTTTCTATGAAGCCTGCCCTTTCTCTCCCATTAATTGAATAAAATGTAAATCCTAAAGTGGGCAGATGGAAAAATTGTGGATTGAGCACAAAATGCTGTTCTTGTCTTTATCAAGCTCAAAGACCCTCACCTATTTTCACATCAAAAGCAGTATATCCATTAAAGCCTGAGGTGTTAAGGAATGGCTAAAACCCATCATTGAGAATTTAAAGGGGCTGCTGCTGCTGCCAAGTCACTTCAGTCGTGTCCGACTCTGTGCGACCCCACAGACTGCAGCCTACCAGGCTTCTCCGTCCATGGGATTCTCCAAGCAAGAACACTGGAGTGGGTTGCCATTTCCTTCTCTATTTAAAGGGGCAGGGGCTATTAATTCCCTGTAACAGTCCATATAACACTCCTATTTTGGGTATAAAAAAGTCAAATGATAAATTGAGACTTGGTCAAGATATACAAATAATAAGTGTCTAATCCTTATACTTTATTGTCTTAAATTCCTAAACGAGCCAAATATGACTTTAAGATAATTGAGAGGATTCTTGGGCATTACAGGCTATTGCTGCATTTGGATTCTGGGTTATGGGGAACTTTCCCAGCCTTTATATAAACTTATAACTGAAACTCAGTAGGCCCAAACCAACAAGCTGGTTTAGTCCCCAGAGAATCAAAAGGCTTTTTAAGGCTCTTCAAACTGCTCTCTTATAGGCTCCAACTTTGAGCTTGCCTACAGGATCAGAGTTTAGCTTGTTACTGAAAAAAGACAATGGCCACAGGGCTTAAGGGTAATTGTTACTATTATTTTGCTAATGCCTAAAGCTCATAAGTTTACTAATGGGCAAAATCTTACTGTACTGACTTCTCATGATGCAAGTGGGATCTTAAACTCTAAAGTTCAGAGTGACAATGGCTCCGTCTTTAAAGCTGCTGTAACTCAAGGGATGTCAAAAGCTCTAGGAACAGAATATCCCTTATACTGTTCCTGGAGACCCCAATCTTCAGGAAAGGTTGAAAAGGCTAATGACATTATTAAAATACATCTGTGTAACTCAGGATACACAAGACAGTTGGTTTAAATTTCTACCCATAGCTTTAATGAGGGCTCAAACTGCCCCTACAAAGAAGGGACTGTCTCTATGTCAGACTGTTTTTGTGCACAGATATTGATGCCTTTGAACTGTGGTGTTGGAGAAGACTCTTGAGAGTCCCTTGGACTGCAAGGAGATCCAACCAGTCCATTCTAAAGGAAATCAGTCCTGGGTGCTCATTGGAAGGACTGATGCTAAAGCTGAAACTCCAACACTTTGGCCACCTCATGTGAAGAGTTGACTCATTGGAAAGACTCTGATGCTGGGAGGGATTGAGGGCAGGAGAAGAAGGGGACGACAGAGGATGAGATGGCTGGATGGCATCACTGACTCGATGGACATGACTTTGTGTAAGCTCCGGGACTTGGTGATGGACAGGGAGGCCTGGCGTGCTGCGATTCATGGGGTCGCAAAGAGTCGGACACGACTGAACACTGAACTGAACTGAACTGATTGTCATAGATCCTGAAGCCTTAAAATTAACTATGTGACTCAGCTTTTAGCTTTTCAACAAACATTATCAGGAGATTAACTCTTGACCCAACCTTTGAGTCAAACAAGCTGCTGTTTGAGCCAGGAATCATGACGGACCCGAGAATCTATGTGGGTTTGCTTCTGCTGATTCCAAAAGTCTTGAGTCTGCTGTTTGACCCTCAAGACAGCGTCTTCCTGTCCTGGGTTCAATCCTATGCCACATTCCACAATCGACATAATTGTTGGGTCTGTGGAGCACTCCCTTCCTCATTAATTGAATACTTCCCATGGTGGGTTTCTCCACTTCAAGGAAAGGCCTTTTTTCAACTCTGTGATGACATCTAATAGTGCTAAGATGGACTGATATAACTATGGACATAATGTAACTCTTAATTTTGATTAGGTTTTAACTTGGTTTAATGACTATTTTGCCTTACATCTGTAACTGTAAAATGGTGTTTGTTTCTAACTATTTGAAAGTTTTTAAGTTACAAATGGTTGTCCAGGCTCCTATGAGTGCCAGAGCCTCCTCCAGCTATTACCTGGGGCCCCTGGATCAGAGACCCTCAGTATGAAAATATGTTGCTTCAAAAATGTAGGGAAGACGCCCCTCAACAGCAGGAAGTAGTTATGGAACAAAAACGATGCCCCTTCCCCTTGGCAACATAATTCTCCTAAAAGAAAAGAGGGGAATGAGAGAGTCAATTCCTAGGTAGGTTGATAAGAAGTCCAGGGTTCCTGAAGAGGAGAAAGGGGTCCAGAGCCTTAGAGAAGGAGAAAGGGGTCTGGGGCTCTCAAGGAGAAAAGGACAAACATTCTTTTCTATTTTCCTTTGTCTTAATATAACAATGTATCTTGTTGTATCATGTTTCTCCTTAACAAGAACCTTCTGACTAATCCTGTCATCTTGAAATGTATATTATGGGAGTGGGTCTGGTAAGATCTTTCTATTGTTTTCTCTAATCTTGTTAATTTAAGATGTATGTTGTAGGAGTGGGTCTGAAAAAAGTATAAGGCCTTGATAAGGCTAGCTAAGGGGGCATTCTCTGTCCCCCTTCTGATGTCTATGTCAGAAGCATTCTCTGTTCTTTTTCTTACTTTAATAAAACTCTGCTACACAAAAGCTCTTGAATGATCAAGCCTGGCCCCTGGTCCCAAAGCTCTTCTTCTTTGGAGATCATGAATCTGACATTCACTGTAAGCTATCAAGGGGTTTATGCCACTTTTAGAAATTAATAAACAGAAGGAAAAGTGTTATGAAGAATCCAAGATAAAAAAGACCATAGAAATAAAAACAATAAGAAGAAAAACATGTTGAGATGAAGGCAGATTGCAAATAAGATGACTAGATAAAAATAAAATCAAAGGATTACTAAATCCAATAGAATAAATACAATTTATATAAAGGTAGTAAAGGCAGGAGTTAACACAGCTAAGACTCAAATCACTGATGAGAAGAACAAATTCTCCTTGTTTTCAGAGGGGGAAAAATAAGGAGATGAAAGTGATGAGGAGATAATAGGTATGGAGAAGAGAGAAGGAGATGCAATCTAGGAATTATAGGTATTGCTGAGGAATAAACCAGAACGACTTATTCAGAAGCAACAATCAAAGTCATAATTGAAGAAAATGTGTTTTGCAGAATGACCTAAATATTCAGGCAAAATAAATTTAAAGGGAACTGCTTCTACACACCCTGGCTAAATTTTTGAGTTAAAAGATAAAGTGTTACAAGCACTCTAGAAGGAAAAATAATCAAACCGACAAAAAGAACTAGGTGAATATATGTAGTTATAAAAATTAAAATATCTTTTAGGGTCTCTGCACACACCCAAGAGCAATGGGCAAGTATGCGGTACAGAGTCTGTACATCAAATCATTTCACCTTCCTCCTGGAAACACCGGAAGACAAAGGTACCCAGTTTGCTCTAATTTAGTGGGCCATGGACCAGTTCTGGCTGATGGACTGTGGGCGGAAGTAACATGATATTTCTTTTCTGGCTCCCAAAGACAGCTACAAGATTTGTTATTTTCTTCTCTTTCTTCTTTTCTCTGCCAGATGCAGAAGGTAGCGCCTAGGATCCCAGGTGACAGTAGAAAGGGTCTGGGTTCCTGAATCATCTCCTAAAAGGCTGACCCTGACTCCTAAAATGGCCTAAGTGTTAACCTCAGAATTTCAGTAGCTTGTCATAGCATTTATTATATTAAGGTCTACAGAATTTTGAGGAACACAGTCATGATTCATGTAATTTTTAAAATTTAGATAAGCTGTCATTTATGTGTGAACGTACCAGAAACACAGTTTCAGAAATACAAATGTCCAGAATATGCAGAGGTCTATTTCCTTCCTGAAAAAAGTACTGAAGAATGTACTCCAGTCAATAGAAAGACATATCTAAATAAAGATCTAAACATAAGGGGGTTATCAAGTAAAAGCCAGGTGGTAAGCACTGAAACAGATAACCATGGAGTAAAAGCTAAGTAATTCTTGATAACATGGCTATAAAGAAGAATGAAAAGTAGAGAGTCATTTTGAAAAGTGAAAAAAAAAAAAACAAACCAAAAACTCAACAGAATTTGGTTCTAATAGCCCATTTTGGTCCAGGAAAAATGAAGATATTGGGTGATAGAAGAGGAGAAAGTAGTAAAAAGCATCCTGGTTTCTTCATCTTAAAGGAAGAAGTAGATAGATTTATTTTTTATATTGATTATTAGGAAAATGAAATTGAAAAGTTATTTTCTAAAACCTAAAATTCCACTAAAATTTTTTTAATATATGCTTTCTCAAGCTACTTCAGGAAAAAAATTCAAAGCAAATAATTCACACTCTTTAATGAACAAAAATTAAAATAAGAAAGAAAATTTCAAGGCAAAACAAACAAACAAAATAAGAAAAAGTAAGGAAGTCCCTTAGGAAGAAATAGTACAATGAATGACAATAAAAAACCCAGTTATATAATTTATGGCAATAAATAAAAGGTCAACCCGCCTATGAAAATACAGACTCTAAGATTAGGTGAAATAATAAGTGTCTACTATATGCTGTTTACAAGATGTAAATTTAATAAAAATGATTGACAGGGGAAGATAAAAATACAAGGTTTGGTAAAAGATATTAGGAGGACACATACAAAGTGCAAGAATGACAGTATTAACAACAGTTGAATTGGAAGCACAAAGAGAATTATGTAACATGGATGGAACATAAAATCTAGAATAAAAATGTAGCAGTCATAAGCCACACCGAAGATAATGCCAAATAACTTAATATCAACATATTTTATGCAAAACATTAGAACTATGATGAAAAATAATAAAATATTTGTGGAGGAATGACAATGTATTTTTCTTAGAATTGGGCAGGTGAGGCAAAAAATAAATGAGAATATGTGTTCATTGTCATTTGTTTCTAGAAATTTTTTGATTTCCCTTTTGATTTCTTCAGTAACCTGTTGGTTATTTAGAAATGTATTGTTTAATCTCCATGTGTTTGTGTTTTTTTACAGCTTTTTCCCTGTAATTGATGCCTAGTTTTATAGCATTGTGGTCAGAGAAGATGTTTGATATGATTTCAGTTTTCTTAAATTTACTGGGGTTTGATTTGTGACCTAAGATGTGGTCTACCCTGGAGAATGTTCCATGTGCACTCAAGAAGAAGGTGTATTCTTCTGCATATGGATGGAAAGTCCTGAAGATACAGGGGCTCTGTATCAGCCTAGAGGGGTGGGATGGGGAGGGAGATGAGAAGGAGGTTCAAAAGGGAGAGGGGATATATATATACCTATGGCTGATTTATGTTGAGGTTTGACAGAAAAGAACAAAATTCTGTAAAGCAATTATCCTTCAATTAAAAAATAAATAAAGTTGGGAAGGTTTCCTCAGTTTAAAGAAAAATAAATGAGGATGTACGGTACATGAAAAATAGAACTAATAACTTTTACTTAATAAAAATGCTTAGCAAACTTTTAACCTTGTGAACAGGTAGTAGAGCTTTCCTTCAACCATTCTTAGAAAAGAGACTAAAATGAAAAGAAAATCTCCTTAAATAGTGAAAATTGTTATTTATGTAGAACTGGTTACTAACCTGAAGGCACATTGAAAACTAGAAACTGTTCAGTGTAATAATTGTTGGGTCATAAGAATTATAAACTATTTATAAAGAAATAAAAATTGGAACATTTTATGTAAAAGTTTATGGGGAAAAGTCAAAGCTGTACAAAAGGGAAAAATCATAGGCTAAATACTTTTATAATACATTAGAAGTAAAATGAAATGCTTAGTTAAATATTTAAATAAGCAGCACAAAGAACATAAAATAGAAGGAAAAACCATAAGAATTGTCTCAGTTAGAATAGTAGCCTGTAGATCTAGAGGCGTAATAGGAAAAAAGAGGAAAGAAATGTACAAAATTAGACAGTATTATAAAGTGGATAGAACTACATTACAGATATTGAAATTATAGCACGCTGCATAAGATTAACACACTGTGTTCTATACTATTTACAAAAATTTTTGATTAAAAATGATGATTTTTACATGATATTGATCACAAAATTGGCTCAAAGTTGAGAATTTAAAGAAATTACTAAAAAAAAATTGATGTAGCATTACTTTCTTCTGAATGCTCTTGACTTTGTTGTTGGTCAGTTTAGTTGATCAAATTTCAAGAAATATGTAACTTTTAGAGGAAATTTAACCATTTCCAATCATATAAAAAGATGTAAATAGAAAACTTTCAAAATTATTTTGTAAAATCAACATAACCCTAATAATGAAGCAAAGGTAAAAAAACACAATTCAATTTCTTTTACGTGTTTGAAATAACATTCCTTAAATAAAATGTCATCACATTACACTCATTGTTGTATTAAAAAGTGAATGCTATAATGTGTCCACTTAGGCATTATCTCAAGAATACAAGAATGATTTAATGTTACAGATTCTATTAATATAATCCAGGAATCAGTGAGGCAGAGAAAATTTCAGTTGATGCCCTAAAGAGATTTGATGAAATAACAGCCCTTAAAAAAAAAAATCTCTTAGAAAATTTAATAAAAATTAATGTAATATCATTTACCTTGAACTAATAGTTCAATATTTTATGTGATGTTAAAATACCAAAGGGATTCTTATTAAAATTGTAACAGTATAAGGATACTTCAGTACTACTATTACCTAACAATGGTCTTCACATTTGAGCTATACAACGATAACAGACAGTAGAGCCATGTGATGAAATGCCATGCCATGGTGATGCTCAGCTGGGAGTGTTGTCCACCTGGACACAATTTGGTTATAAAGGCTGGTAGGTTGGTGAGTGCTACTGGCATCGACTATGTAGGAGCCAGGGATGCAGCTAAGCACCCTCTAAGGCACAGGACAGATGCCCACAAAGAATGTGCACTATTAGCTTTCTTGAATAGCCATAGTATCTCAAACCCAGTTTGTCAAAAATTGAGCTGTTACTACATGACTATACGCAGATATCACACAAAATGTTGTTGTTCAGTCGCTAAGTCATGTCTGACTCTTTGAGACCCATGGACTGCATCATGCCAGGCTTCCTTGTCCTTCACTATCTCCCAGAGTTTGCTCAAACTCATGTCCATTGAGTCATCATGCCATCCAACCATCTCCTTTATTGCTGTCTTCTCCTTTAGCCTTTAGTCTTTCCTAGCATCAGGGTCTTTTCCAACGAATCGGCTCTTTGCATCAGGTGGCCAAAGTATTGGAGCTTCAGCATCAGTCCTTCCAGTGAATATTCAGGGTTGATTTCCTTTAGGATTGACTGGTTTGATCTCCTTCCAGTCCAAGGGACTCTCAAGAGTCTTCTCCAGCACCACAATTCAAAAGCCAAACAAAATATTTTAATTCTCATGAAATTCCTATAAATCAAGTGCTATCATTACTGCCTTTTCACATATGAGGTCACTGAGACATGACAGGATTTGTAGCAGTTGTTCAAGGTCACATACATATTAATGATAGAGATGGGGTTTTAACCCAGGCACTCTGGCTACTTTGCTGTTGTTCAGTCACTAAGTCGTGCCTGACTCTTTTGTCACTCCCATAGACTGTAGCCCTCCAGGCTCCTCTGTCCATTGGATTTCCCAGGCAAGAATACTGGAGTGGGTTTCTACATCTTTCTCCAGGGGATCTTCCCAACCCAGGGATCAAACCCACTTCTCCTGCATTGTCAGGTGGATTCTCTACCACTGAGCCCTCAGGGAACCCCAATATAGCTACTTATTTCCCCCTCAACTGAAGTAATCTACTGTCATTAAGTGACTATAGGAAGTTTGAATTCACACACACAGTAAGACGATTCATCCCAATTTTATAAAACATACATTTTAAAATAAAATTAAGTACAGTTTTGTTGTTAGTAGTGGTGGGATTTCTCGAGTGTCTCTAATGGATGTTTTTGTATTCAGAAAAAAAAAAAAATCCTATAAGTCACAAAAGGATGAATGGAGCTAAAAATTTGGGTTTCCATATATTCTTTTAGAACTAAGAAATCTGAATAGAGAGTTGTGCTGCCTCTAGGTTGATAGGAACTGTTGTAGAAGCAATATCACTATTCAAAATATATATATATATATATTAGAACCCTTTGGGGCTAGGAAGCGTGACTGAAACTGGTTTAAACAAAGAGACATGAGTTGACTCCTGTCATTGAAAAGACTGGAGAAAGGGCTTTGTTAGGTTCAGGCAAGGTCTGATCTTACAGCTTGAAGTGTTTGACCTAATTGCTCTTTTTTTCTCTCTCTCCTCTCTCTGACCAGTTCTTGACTGCTTCCTCCATCTTGGCTCTATTGTTGGCAGCCTCTCACCTCTCTTTCACATCCATCAGGAATAGCCGATCTCTCTACAGTCTAGATATTTCCTCTGATTGGACCGCTCAGGTCACGTAGATGTACTGATTCACCAGACATTGGTCTTGGGTCCCACTCCCGGAACCAGGGCTGAACTCAACTTCCCTGGTGTCCTATGGCTCCTCAGAGTAGGATGGTGGTCTTTGAGAAATTGGAACATTGACATCTATTGGGAATGGGTGATGGAATTCAACCAAATCAGATACACTACATTCAGGGACTCCAAGACTAGAACAACTTTATTAAATGTCTACTTACATGCAGTTATTATCTAATAGACATGTCCAGGATGTTCCAGACTAGAGAGTGTCACAGAAAGATGGATTTATAAGGGAAAGTTTCCTGGTAGAGGTAGGAGTAGAGGAGGGCTCCATCATGCCTTCAAGGGCACATGTGAGCTGGATAGGCAGAAAGGGGAGGACCATCCTGGGTTTGTAAGAATAGCCTGGCCAAGACCATGAAGGGGAACTGTGTGTATGGGCCTGAGAACAGAAATGAAGCAGCCGTGTAGAGGGAAGAGCTTGGTATGAAAAGTGTAATTGTTTAAGTCTTGGCTCTGCAACTCTGTATCTCCAAATGGAGAAGAAATGCCCATGTGAAGTCTTTTTGTGAAGGATGTTCATATGCTCGCTGTTACTATTTTGAATTATCAAGCTGCTTTAGTTTTCCAGCCTCATTTTCCACATCTGTAAAATGGACATTATAGCACAACCCCAGGATTGGTATGTAGATTAGATAAGATCATGTCTCTTGAAAGACTGCATACCAAATTAATTAGCAGATGCATGTAGGTAAGGGAAATTTCAGTGGGTCCAGAAATGTATTCAGAGTGTAATAGCAGACCCAGGCTTTAAAAATCAGAGGAATACCAACATGTATACAATGGAATATTACTCAGCCATTAAAAAGAATGAAATAATGCCAATTGCATCAACATGAATTGACCTGCTGCTGCTGCTGCTAAGTCACATCAGTCATGTCCGACTCTGTGTGACCCCATAGACGGCAGCCCACCAGGCTCCCCCGTCCCTGGGATTCTCCAGGCAAGAACACTGGAGTGGGTTGCCATTTCCTTCTCCAATGCATGAAAGTGAAAAGTGAAAGTGAAGTCGTGTCTGACTCTTAGTGACCCCTACCAGGCATTGACCTAGAGATTTGTCATACTGAGTGAAGTAAGTCAGACAGAGAAGGGGAAATATTGAATGCCATCCCTTTTATGTGGGGGGTCTAAAGAGAACTCTTGGCAATGCCATGGACTGTTCATGGAACTCTCCAGGCCAGAATACTGGAGTGGGTAGCCGTTTCCTTCTCCAGTGGATCTTCCTAATCCAGGGATAGAACCCAGGTCTCCAGCATTGCAGGTGGATTCTTTACCAGCTGAGCCACCAGGGAAGTCCAATAAAAAGAAATGATACAAATGAACTTATTTACAAAACAGAAGCAGACTCACAGACTTAGAAAATGAACTATGGTTTCCAGAGGGGAGGAACAGGGGAAGGGATAGTTAGGGAATTTGGGATGGATGTGTACACACTGCTATATTTAAAATAGATAACCAACAAGGTCTTACTGTATAGCACAGGGAACTCTGCTCAAAGTTATGTGGCAGCCTGGATGTGGGCAGAGTTTGGGGGAGAATGGATACATGTACATGGATAGCTGAATCCCTTTGCTGTCTACCTGAAACTATCACAACATTGTTGATCAGCTTCCCCATGGCTCAGATGGTAAAGCATCTGCCTGCAATGTGGGAGACCTGGGTTCAATCCCTGGGTTGGGAAGATCCCCTGGAGAAGGAAATGGCAACCCACTCCAGTATTCTTGCCTGGAAAATTCCATGGATGGAGGAGCCTGATAGGTTACAGTCCACGGGATTGTAAAGAGTTGGACATGACTGAGCAACTTCACTTGTACTTACTTGCTATACTTCAGGAGGAAATAAAAAGTTTTTTTAAAAAATTAGAGGAATAATTGAATTCTATCTTCCACTCCCCCATCACCCAGATGCACTGCCATAACTTCTTGGGATCTCAAAGACCTTGCTGTTTTCTCAAGACATGACTGTCAACTCACAAGACCATCAGAGTGGGACCTCAAGGAAAAGACAGAGACCGTGGATTGCAAGCAGCTCAGCTGGGCTTCAGGGAAGGAGGGACCAAGAGAAGCAATGTTCTGAGAAGGGGCGGGAGTGCCCAAAGAGGAGACGAAGTGACTTCTTAGGTTGAATCTGCCAGAGCCCATAAAAACCTCAATGTATGAAATTAGCTTGATTCTGTAAAATAGTTACATCAAGGCGCCTGTCAGGAAATCAATAGCATGCTGTAATTATGTCCATAAACATGCTGAAGAAGCAGGAGAGGTCAGAGGCAAGGGAAGGGGGTGGCTGCTGCAAGGCTTTTGAAGACATGACTCATAAAGTTTGTGGACACTGGAGCCACGCTGGAGGCTAGCTACTTGCTTCGGCCAGTGATTAATCCAGGGAGAAGAAAATTCAATTTGGCAAACGTTTATTGAGCATCTACTTTAGGCCAGGCTGAGGGCAGCGCCAGCGGGTAAAGGCATTGAGTTGGTGGACTCACTCTCTCCATGCTGATCCTACTTAGGAAGTATGCAGAGTGAGAAGTTAGTGGAGTTGACACAGGGTTAGGGGATAGTATGGACCTTTTAGGGAGCAAGAAAAGAGGCATTTGCTGACACTTGCTCACTTTTGGATTTGCAAATACAGTGGATTCTGCTCCTGAGTGTTAGGTCTGCAATCTCAGTAGCTGCTAGAGGATGATTATTTGCTCTCAAAATCTCCTTCCTTTAAAATTCAAATAAAATTCTCTTTGAAGAAAGAAGAGGAAAACTCACAGTTCCCTAGCACTGAATAGCTCTATGCTTTATACCTATATTGCTTCATCTTCTCAAAAATATCATGATCTGGTTTTGATTTGCACTTCTCTAATAATGAGTAATGTTGTTGTTGTTCAGTCGCTAAGTTATCCCATGCACTGCAGCATGCCAGGCTTCCCTGTCCTTCACTAATCTTCTGGAGTTTGCTCAGACTCATGTCTATTGAGTCAGTGATGGCATCCAACTATCTCATCCTCTGTCACCCACTTCTCTTCCTGCTCTCAATCTTTCCCAGCATCAGAGTCTCCCAATGAGGTGGCTTTTTGCATCAGGTGGCCAAAGTATTGGAGCTTCAGCTTCAGCATCAGTCCTCCCAGTGAATTTTCAGGGTTGATTTCCTTTAGGACGACTGGTTGGATCTCCTTGCTGTCCAAGGGACTCTCAAGAGTCTCCTCCAGCGCCACAGTTTGAAAGCATCAATTCTTCGGCGCTCAGCCTTCTTTATGGTCCAACTCTTGGATTTGTATATGACTCCTGGAAAAACCACAGGTTTGACTATACAGACCTTTGTCAGCAAAGTGATGTCTTTGCTTTTTAACATGCTGTCTAGGTTTGTCATAGCTTTTCTTCCAAGGAGTAAGTGTCTTTTAATTTCATGGCTGCAATCATTGTCCTCAATGATTTCATCTTTTCATGTGCTGTTTGGCCATCTGTGTCATTACTTTGTCCACAAAGGTCTGTCTAGTCAAGGCTATGGTTTTTCCAGTGGTCATGTATGGATGTGAGAGTTGGACTATAAAGAAAGCTGAGCTCAGAAGAATTTACGCTTTTGAACTGTGGTGTTGGAGAAGACTCTTGAGAGTCCCTTCGACTGCAAGGAGATCCAACCAGTCTATCATTGGTAGGACTGATGTTGAAGCTGCAACTCCAGTAGTTTGGCCACCTGATATGAAGAGCTGACTCATCTGAAAAGACCCTGATGGTGGCAAAGATTGAGGGCAGGAGGAGAAGCGGACAACAGAGGATGGGATGGTTGGATGGCATCACCGAGTCAATGGACATGGGTTTGGGTGGACTCCAGGAGTTGGTGATGGACAGGGAGGCCTGGCGTGCTGAGGTTCATGGGTTCGCAAAGAGTCGAACACAACTGAGTGACTGAATTGAACTGATGTCCTATTTGGAGAAATATCTATTTAGATCTCCTGCCTGCCTTTTGGTTGAGTTTTTTTTTTTTTGATAGTGAGATAAATGAACTGTTTGTATATTATGACCTATATGGAGGAAGAAGCTAAAAAATGAGCTGATATATGTAAATGCATAACTGATTGATTTTGCTGTACAGCAGAAACTAACACAATATTGTAAATCAACTATACTCCAATAAAATTTTTTAAAAAATAAATAAAAATTATGAGGTGGAATTTTTATTTGTATTTTATAGATGAAAAAATTGAGGTTCTGTATGATGAAGTGATTTAGTCAGTATCATGCTAAAAATCAGTGGACATTGATGTATGATTCACACCCTATTCTGCATTGCTTTAATTAAATTGTCATAGTAGCAACTAGACTGCACTAATGGCTGATACTTTTGTTGACTGAAAAAAATGCACAGCCTAAAAGTTGAGAGTTATGTATTATTGGAGGACTTAAACCCGGGACACAGTATGTCTGATGGTTCTGGGAGACTGCTTTGAAGAGGCAAGGGAGGAGTCAAAGAGGTATAAGAATTTTTGCAACAAAGACCAGGTAATTGGGAGTTGGGGCTCCCAGGTGGTGCTAGTGGTGAAGAACATGCCAGTGCCGGAGATACAAGAGAGCAAGGTTTGAGCCCTGGGTCAGGAAGATTCCCTGGAGAAGGAAATGATAATCCACTCCAGCAGTATTGTCTGGAGAATCTCATGGACAGAAAACCTGGTGGGCTATAGTCCACGAGGTTGCAAAGAGTCAGACACAACTGAATTAACTTAGCGCAGCTGGAACTTCAGAAGATTATTGAAAAATAAAGAAGTCAGACATCTCAAGTTAAGGAATTTAGCACTTTTCTATGTATGGGAAGATGCCCATTGAAATTGTTCTTTTGATAAGCACCTCTGCTCTCTGGGGCCAGTATCCTGTGTTTTCTCACTCTGAGTCTCCTCAGGATATGCTGTCTAGAGTGGCTGCAGCTGTTGACTGCTAGATGGCGGGCATCCTGTTTCTGTCCTGAGTTCCCTCAGGGCTCAGCCTCGGGGATGCTGTAATATGATGGCTTCATGGCTGCCACATCTTTTGTTTACTGATAGAGCAGACAGTATTTTTTTTTTAAGGGATATTTTTCTCAAAACATTAGAATGTGAGAAAGGAGGTGCTTGAAAGTACTTTTGAGTAGAAGAAATAGGGGATAAGGTAGGTGGGTCTGGGTGAGCTTTAGGGATAACAGGCTAGGCAAAGAGGGGCCAGGATTCATGAGGGGAGATGAACTGTGAGTGAGAATGGGGTGCCCTGGGTCCTCTGGCCCTCCTGCCTGGGCTGTGGGAGAGAGTCTCAAACATCCTCTTTCAGCAACTGCCTTGGACTCGCCAGCTTTTGCCTGATGAGTACTAGAGGTAGAAATTATTTTTTCAGTATTTCACAGGAAGTGTTCATGTCTTTCCAAATGCTGAGAAAAGTCAGCTGAGAAACTGGGAAAATGGTCGAAAGTATTATAAGTTTCTTGTGAGAATTGAAGCTCAACCATCAATGAAGAGATGCTACTGCTTTGAAGAATCTGCTGACATAAAGTCGAAAACAAGAGCAGGAGATTCTGACCCAAGGAGCTGAAGGCGAAGGTCAGAGTTTTGAGGGGTCAGGACAGGAGCAGGTAGGGAGTAACAGCAAAGTTCCATCAGTCAGCCTTGCTTCCAGTTTTTGCCAGGAGAGAAGAGTTATTTGCCACCCTGACTGCTGCTAATGCTAAGTCATTGCTGCAAATAAAATAAATACTAGTCAGCTTATACTCATGGACTACTTTATGGATGGTGTTCTAAGAAATAATAAGTTTTGGAAGTGAAATACAACTCTAAGTTGGCAATTTCAGTGTGTGATTCTGTGCGGTGCTGTTAGGAGTCCTTGCTAGGAAATCTGGATGTTATTTTGTTTCATTACTACCCCAAAATGTTTATGGCTCGAATATTTACTGTAGTTTAACCGTTCTTTTGCAAATACTTGAACGGAGAAATGCAAAGAGAAGATTTTGTTGAGGAAATACTGCAACATTAAATTGGAAACAAATTTAAGAAACTGAATTAGCAGCAGCAGTAATGAATTCGAAGACCCACCCAAAATCAAATCAAACAGACAAAATGCTTTTGTCATTAAAAATGGAAAGGAGCTTATATAAAACAACCCTACCTCTCAACTTGAATTTGCTGCTACTGGACATACTCTAACCAATCTGACCGAGGTCAGTGCAAGATGGGAGAAATTGTCTATGTCTGGAATGTGTGTGTTAGTTGCTTACTTGTGTTTGACTCTTTGCGACTCCATGGACTGTAGCCCGACAGGCTCCTTTGTCAATAGGATTTTCCAGGCAAGAATACTGGAATGGGTTGCCATTTCCTTCTCCAGGGTATCTTTGACCCAGGGATCAAACCTGGGTCTCCTGCATTGCAGGCAGATTCTTTGCCATCTGAGCTATAGGAAGTCCCATGTCTGGAATATTTGTCACCAAAAGAGAGACTGAGACTCTTGTATAAGGCAATGAATGCTTGGAGTGTTTTAAAATTTTAAATATTAAAAATTATATATTATGGTTCAGTTCAGTCACTAAGTCGTGTCCAACTCTTTGTGAACCCATGGACTGCATCACGCCAGGCTTCCCTGTCCTTCACCAACTCCTGCAGCTTGTTCAAACTCATGTCCATTGACTTGGTGATACCATCCAACCTTCTCATCCTCTGTCTCCCCCTTCTCCACCTGCCTTCAATCTTTCCCAGCATGAGGATCTTTTCCAGTGAGTCAATCCTTCACATCAGGTGGCCAAAGTATTGGAGTTTCAGCTTCAGCATCAGTCCTTCCAATGAATATTCAGGACTGATTTCCTTTAGGATTCACTGGTTTGATCTCCTTGCAAAGGGACTCTCAAGAGTCTTCTCCAACACCACAGTTGAAAATAAAAAATTCTTCAGTGTTCAGCTTTCTTTATAGTCCAACTCTCACATCCATAAATGACTACTGGAAAAACCATGGCTTTGACTAGATGGACCTAGGTCGGCAAAGTATTCTTCTGCTTTTTAATAAACTCTCTAGGTTGGTCATAATTTTTCTTCCAAGGACCAAATGTCTTCAATTTCATGGCTGCAGTCACCATCTGCAGTGATTTTGGAGCCCCCAAAAATAAAGTCTGCCACCGTTTCAATTGTTTCTCCATCTCTTTGTCATGAAGTGATGGAATCCAATGCCATGATCTTTGTCTTTTGAATATTGAATTTTAAGCCAGGTTTTTCACTTTCCTCTTTCACTTTCATCAAGAGGCTCTTCAGCTCCTCTTTGCTTTCTACGGTATGGTTGGTGTCATCTGCATATCTGAGGTTATTGCTATTTCTTCCGGCAATCTTGATTCTAACTTGTGCTCTATCCAGCCTGGCATTTTGCATGATGTACTCTGTATATAAGTTAAATAAGCAGGGTGACAACATACAGCCTTGATGTACTCCTTTCCCTATTTGGAACCAGTCTGTTGTTCCATGTCCAGTTCTAACTGTTGCTTCTTGACCTGCATACAGATTTCTCAGGAGGCAGGTCAGGTGTTCTGGTATTCCCATCTCCTTCAGAATTTTCCACAGTTTGTTGTGATCCACACAGTCCAAGACTTCAGCATAGTCAATAAAGAAGAAGTAGATGTTTTTCTGGAACTCTCTTGCTTTCTTGATGATCCAGTGGATGTTGGAAACTTGATCTCTGGTTCCTCTGCCTTTTCTAAATCCAGTTTGAACATCTGGAAATTTTTGATTAACATTCTGTTGAAGCCTGGCTTGAGAATTTTGAGTTTTACTTTATTAGCGTGTGAGATGAGTGCAATTGTGTGGGAAGTTGAACATTTTTGGCATTGCCTTTCTTTGGGATTGGAATGAAAACTGACCTTTTCTGGTCCTGTGGCCACTGCTGAGTTTTCCAGATTTGCTGGCATATTGAATGCAGCACTTTAACAGCATCATATTTTAGGACTTGAAATAGCTCAGCTGGGATCCCATCACCTCCACCAGCTTTGTTTGTAGTGATGCTTCCTAAGGCCCACTTGATTTTGCATTCCAGGATGCCTGGCTCTAGGTGAGTGATCACACCATCATGATTATCTGGGTCGTGAAGATCTTTTTTGTATAGTTCTGTGTATTCTTGCCACCTCTTAATATCTTCTACTTCTGTTAGGTCCATACCATTTCTGTCCTTTATTGTGCCCACTTTTGCATGAAATGTTCCCTTGGTATCTCTAATTTTCTTGAAGAGATCTCTAGTCTTTCCCATTCTATTGTTTTCCTCTATTTCTTTGCACTGATCACTGAGGAAGGCTTTTTATCTCTACTTGCTCTTCTTTGGAATTCTGTATTCAGATGCATATATCTTTCGTTTTCTCCTTTGCCTTTAGCTTCTCTTCTTTTCTCAGCTATTTGTAAGGCCTCCTCAGAGAACCATTTTGCCTTTTTGCATTTCTTTTTCTTGGGGATGGTCTTGATCACTGCCTCCTGTACAATGTCATGAACCTCCATGCATAGTTCTTCAGGCACTGTCTATCAGATCTAATCCTGTTAATCCACTGTATAATCATAAGGGACTTGATTTAAGTCATACCTGAATGGTCTAGTGGTTTTCCCTACTTTCTTTGATTTAAGTCTGAATTTGGTAATAAGGAGTTCATGATCTGAGCCACAGTCAGTTCCTGGTCTAGTTTTTGCTGACTGTATAATGCTTCTCCATTTTGGCTGCAAAGAAGATAACCTGGTTTTGGTATTGACCATCTGGCGATGTTCATGTGTAGAGTTATCTCTTGTGTTGTTGAAAGAGGGTGTTTGCTATGACCAGTGCATTGTCTTGGCAAAACTCTGTTAGCCTTTGCCCTGCTTCATTTTGTGCTCAGGCCAAACTTGTCTGTTACGTCAGGTATCTTGACTTCCTACTTTTGCATTCCAGTCCCCTATGATGAAAAGGACATCTTTTTTTTTTTTTGGTGTTAATTCTAGAAGATCTTGTAGGTCATCATAGAACCCTTCAACTTGAGCTTCTTTGGCATTAGTAGTTTGGGCATTGACTTGGATTACTGTGATATTGAATGGTTTGCCTTGGAAATGAACAGAGATCTTTCTTTCATTTGGTACATTTGGTGAGACTGCACCCAAGTACTGCATTTTGGACTCTTTTGTTGGCTATGAGGGCTACTACATTTCTTCTAAGGAATTCTTGCCCACAGTAGTAGATAAAATGGTCAACTGAATTAAATTCACCCATTCCAGTCCATTTTAGTTCACCCATAGGTACACATATGTCACCTCCCTCTTCAACCTCCCTCCCACCTCCCACCACATTCCATCCCTGTAGGTTGTCGCAGAGCATCCTGCATCATACAGTAAATTTCCACTGGCTATCTAATTCCATACATGTTAATGTGTATGTTTCAGTGCTTCTCTCTCAGTTCATCCCACTCTCTCTCTCCTGCCCTCCCTGTACACAAGTCTGTTCTTCATTGCTGCTCTGTAGATAGGCTCATCAGTACCATCTTTTTAGATTCCATATATATGCGTTAATATGACATTTGTTCTTTTCTTTCTGACTTACATCACTCTGTATAATAGGCTCTAGGTTCATCCACCTTATTAGAACTGAGTCAAGTGTGTTCCTTTTTATGGCTGAGTAATATTCTATTGTTTATATATACTTAAATGATTTTTATTTGGCATTTATTTGTTTCTTTTAATATTTTTGATTATCAAATATATATATAAGAGATCTACAAGAAAGATAATTTTATGTATCATGGAAGTATATAATCTTGTCATAATATTTTGGCTTATAACAAAACTTAACCATGCATTTATTGTATATTTTAACAGAAAACTCTGTGATAATCCTACAACCCACAAACAACTCACTTATTATTATAGTGACTCATAATTATTTTAAAATACACAAAGTGCAATGAAAAATGCAGAATTACATGGTATGGGTGGTTTCCAAGAATTACCAGGAAGTCTGATTTCTTGTTCTCAAATCTTGAAGGTTACTATTAATTGGGAATTAGGAAACATTAAGGATGGGAGCTGGTACACCTTGTGTCCCCTCTTTTGCTACTGATCCTGACTCAAACCAGCAATCACAAATGCAACAGCAGACAGATAAAGGGGTAGATAAAAGCAAGACTTGCAATTTGGTGCTATTAGTGGAAATGTTCTGGGCTTCCCTGGTGGCTCAGTGGTAAAGAACCTGCCTGCCAATGAAAGAAGACACATGTTCAGACTCTGAGTCAAGACGATCCCTTAGAGAAGGAAATGACAATCTACTCCAGTATTCTTGCCTGGAGAATTCTATGGACAGAGCAGCCTGGTGGGCTACAGTCCGTGGGGTTACAAAGAGTCAGACACGACTTAGCGACTAAACAATAATAATAAGTGGAAATGTTTACCATTAAAAAGAACTGCCCTACCAGAGGATTTAGAGCTGGGTGAGGCCCTGATTTCTGACTTCATCTGGTCTGAGAGTTGCTTATTGTCTATAGTCATCATGACCCATTTCACTTTCTCAAGCTCACAGCTTCACTTGGGCCACTGAAATCAACATTGGGCAATGGATGCAGAGCCCCTGTCTGCAGCCCCTTCCTCCCTCTACTTCTGCACCACTTTTACCGCTGCAACCTCATCATGCCCCTTTTAGGTGTGAGTTCCTCTTCTGTGGAAGCCCATCCTCACTTTGCACTTTATTTGTGTTGTGATCATTTAGAAACATAATTCAGAATTTTTTGAGATTAATTACAACAGTCCTTTTCATAACCAGACACCTGATAGGATTAATAATGGGTGATGTAGGAATAAAGGTGTTAATAGCTAATAGCATTACACAACTTAATTGTTATACTTCTGAAAGTGAAAGTGAAGTCGCTCAGTTGTGTCTGACTCTTTGTGACCCCATGGACTGTAGCCCACCAGGCTCCTCAGTCCATGGAATTTTCCAGGCAAGAGTTATACTTCTATAAGCTGATAATAACTTCATATAGTTCTACTGGGAGAGATGTCTACTCTTCTGGGGGTGGAGGGGTGCTCTGGAAGGTTTTAAATCTTTGTTTTCCTTCTGAAAATTGGGGATACGTAGCAGACATTGTGAGTCCCTTGGACTGCAAGGAGATCAAATCAATCAATCCTAAAGGAAATCAACTCTGAATATTAACTGGAAGGACTAATGCTGAAGCTGAAACTCCAATATTTTGGCCTCCTGATGCGTACAGCCAACTCACCAGAAAACACCCTGATTCTGGGAAAGATTGAAGGTAGGAGGAGAAGGGGGAGACAGAGGATGAGGTGGTTGTGTAGCATCACTGACTCACTGGACATGAATTTGAGCAGACTCCAGGAGATATTGAAGGACTGGGAAGCCTGGTGTGCTGCAGTCCATGGGGTCACAAAGAGTTGGACACAACTTAGTGACTGAACAACAGCAACAAATTGTGAGTTTTCTATTTAAGCATCATTCCACTTCTTTTTTTTTTTTTTATTTATTTATTTTTTAAATTTTATTTTATTTTTAAACTTTACATAATTGTATTAGTTTTGCCAAATATCAAAATGAATCCATCACAGGTATACATGTGCTCCCCATCCTGAACCCTCCTCCCTCCTCCTTCCCCATACCATCCCTCTGGGTCGTCCCAGTGCACCAACCCCAAGCATCCAGTATCGTGCATTGAACCTGGAGTGGCATCTCATTTCATACATGATATTTTACATGTTTCAATGCCATTCTCCCAAATCTTCCCACCCTCTCCCTCTCCCACAGAGTCCATAAGACTGTTCCATACATCAGTGTCTCTTTTGCTGTCTCGTACACAGGGTTATTGTTATCATCTTTCTAAATTCCATATATATGCGTTAGTATACTGTATTGGTGTTTTCCCTTCTGGCTTACTTCACTCTGTATAATAGGCTCCAGTTTTGTTCACCTCATTAGAACTGATTCAAATGGATTCTTTTTAATGGCTGAGTAATACTCCATTGTGTATATGTACCACAGCTTTCTTATCCATTCATCTGCTGATGGACATCTAGGTTGCTTCCATGTCCTGGCTATTATAAACAGTGTTGCGATGAACATTGGGGTACACGTGTCTCTTTCCCTTCTGGTTTCCTCAGTGTGTATGCCCAGCAGTGGGATTGCTGGATCATAAGGCAGTTCTATTTCCAGTTTTTTAAGGAATCTCCACACTGTTCTCCATAGTGGCTCTACTAGTTTGCATTCCCACCAACAGTGTAAGAGGGTTCCCTTTTCTCCACTTTCTTTCTGTTAACAAAACCCAGATTTTATTCAAGTGCTGGGGTAGAGCATGCTTTATTGACCCCACTCCTTCTCTAAGGGAAGAATGCAATGCAGATAAAACCAATCAAGAAAATTCCAATTTTTTTCAGCCAGATCTGATTAGGGCTTGTGGGCTTGTGACTCTACTGTGGTTAATGAAATGTAAGGGGATGTTTACTTGGAGGTGTCTGAAACCACTTTCCGCAATTTCTTAAAGAAATTGAGACACATAAAGAGAGACGCTTTTTTTCTCCCATCTCTGACTGCAGCATGAGGAGAGGCAAGGAGCTGCCGGCTGCAGCCATTTTGTGCCCGAGGAGAACTGCCAGCTGGCTGAGGATGCAGAAGCCTGGTAGTATCTTTGTGTGACTTTATTATTTCTAGCCCTGGAAATTCTGTCTTGAGACTTTGTGTGGAAGTGTTAATTACTTCTACTTGTGTCAGTTGCACTTGGCAGTGAGAAGAATCTCAAACTCAGATAGCCCTTGCCCTCTGGCAAGATGAATTCTGTGGTAAAACATGTAGAAGGACTTTAGAAAAGTTACAAACTCTATAAATTGAAGTCATTTATCTTTAGTGCACATGCCCACAAAGTATCAAATGGTGCAATTTCATGCCTTGTGACTGGTTAGCCAGGGAAAAATTGAAAAGTGGGAGGTCTTCCTAAGGTCTCTCAATTCACACCTGATAGCTAGCCCACTGCTTTGCTCATATATAAGGCTGAGTCTATCTTCTCTGGAGGCAGTGTGGTGTAAGTGGGGGTACCTTGCATGGGTTGCCAGGAGAACTGGTTTTAGGTTTATCTCTGCAAGTAGTTAGCTGTGTGACCCCCTGGACAAGTTAAATAACCTCTTTTAGCCACTGATGTCTCTTTTAGAACTTGGGGATAATAGCCTGCATTCCTCTCAGGGTTCTGGCTGGCATCAAATGAGAGAGGGTATAATTTTCAAACTATATGCCAAAAAAGTGATGATGATTGCTACAGACTGAATATTTATATCCTGACCAAACTTTTTTTTAAAATAAATTTTTTAATTGGGGTAGAGTTGCTTTATAATGTTGCATTATTTTCTGCTGTACAACGAAGTGAATCAGCTATATACATACAAATTTCCCCTCCCTCGTAGACCTCCCTCCCCACCCCCATTCCATTCATCTAGGTCACCACTGAGCACCCAGCTGAGCCCTAAATTCATATCTGGAAGCCCTAACCTTCAATGTGGTGATATTAGAAGGTGGAGCCTTTGGGAGATTTTTAGGTTATAATGGTGAAACCCTCATAAAGGCCCTAAAGAATTCTTTGTCCCTTCCCCACAGAGGACACAGGGAAAAGAGAATGATCTATGAACCAGGAAACTTGATCTTCAACTTCCTTGCCTCCAGAACTGTGAAAAACATGTTTCTGTTGTTGGTAAGTTCTCCAATCCATAATATTTCTGTTACAGCAGTCCAAATGGAATAAAACAGTGATGATGATAATGATGATGATGATGATAAAGAAGAGTTTGCTCCATCTGGCCATCAGTCGGATTCTAAAAATAACAAAACTTGAAGAAGGTGGAAGATGGACAAAAGAGGGTCACAGAACAAGTGAGAAACGTGAACTGTGAAATCTGAAACCTACAAGGGGAGCGGTCAACACAGCTGAGAGGAGCATTCAGAGAAATGTAGTAGCCTCTCTTTAATGCAGCACTGTGAGCCTCCTGGGTTGGATCCAGGGCTTCCTTCATGCATTTTACTCTGACACATTCAGATGAGTTTCAGTTCAAGTGGACATTTTAGTCTTAACCCATATCCAGTCTGAGTGGCTGTAGTCTTTCAATCCCAAGCCTCCCTTTCCTGGAGTTGCCTATGTGAACCAGTATAGCAGAACACTGGATTCCAGCAAGCATCTTCCTTTTCTTTATTCTTTGTGAACATTCAGACATAACAATTCTTTCCTTACAAATGTACCTCTCTCTACAAAATCAATGAATTCCTCTAAGGACATAAATCAATTTTTGTAAATTGAATCATTTGTCAACGTAGTAGGAGAGCTTGCTAGCTACCAGAATTCTGTGGCGACCTCTTAGGTACAACAGCTAAATCAGAGAGGAATAAAAATTTAAGTCTGACTGAATCAGATCCTTCAGTGTAGAGCATGCTATCTGTCTAGGATATTTCTCTCCATTTCTCCTTCCTGATCCTTCCCTCACCACCTTGTGTGTTCTAGATATAGACACATTGATTACTTATGATGATGGTCATGGCTGCATTCCAGCCTGGAGGACTCCTACTCAAATTTCAAAGCCCATCCCATTTATTCCCTCCTTTCTGCAACTTTCCTTGCTTATTCCATTATTAATGACTTATTTGATTTGTCTTGATCCCCAGAGAATTTTTAATACATCTTCACTGTAGCAATACCATATTGGTAGAAGTATTAGTTATATGTCTGCCTCCTTCTGTTAGAATATGAGTTTTTTAAGGGTAGGGATCACATCTTAAATACATTTTTTATCACTTGTACTGGCACAATGCCCTGGGTACAGAAAAAGTAATCAATGAACATTTGTTGAATTAAATTGAATTTGTAAATTAGATTTACTTAAGGGAGAACACACCTGTATTCATTTCACAAAAGGATTCTAGGTTATATAAATAATTTTGCCAAAGGATCTCTTCAGAGGGGAAATCCCCTGGGCATTTTCAGCAGGATACAATCTCAAATAACCTAGATCCTTGTCACTTTTTGCAGGAGAACATTTCCAGCTTAAAGTGGGAGGAAGCACCATATCCATCAAGCTGCAGTCAACACCCCGCTCACATGCAGGAATAACCTTTAAGACACATAGTTCATAAGTTGCATAGTTTTATCCTTCTGCCCTTTAGCGTCTGAAGTGAACTGCTGGGCCTGCAACCCTGGTATATGGGGGTGTTCAGGGCACAACGTGCGAGGCTGGGGGTGGGGGTGATGGAAGACCGATCCTGTTAAGGAGAAGCACACATGCTTTGCTTCACCTTTCTCAACCCTCATAACAGTCCATTTCAATTCCACCCTGAAATTGCCCATCTGTCATCAACCATTAAAGGTGTTTGTAAGCAACTGCAAAATATTGAGGCCGATGCATTTTGGCACTAATATTGCTATTAATATTGATATCCCTTATAATGCCAGCATCATATTAATAATGCTCCTTGCACACTCCTTAGACGTCTTCCTCTTCTTCACTCTTCTGAGCCTTAGCCTTGCCCTGCAGCTTATTTTTAAGGATTTTCGGAAGTTATTGATCACACAATAAAAGGGAGCAAGAAATCAAACCTGGCCTTTACTCACGTGTTATATCACATGTGCTGGAACCGTCTTTTAAACTAAACCCGAGGATAGCTTTTGTCTTTAACCAAGACAGAGCATGCCACATTTTTGATCACTCATTTATTCCCTGGACATTTATTGAGCACTGCTGTTTCCCAGGTTGGTGCTAGTGGTAAAAAACCTGCCTGCCAATGCAGGAGACGAAAGAGATGAGGGTTTGGTCCCTGGGTCAGGAAGATCCCCTGGAGGAGGGCATGGCAACCCACTCCAGTCTTCTGGCCTAGGAAACCCCATGGATAGAGGAGCCTGGTGGGCTATAGTCCATAGGGTTGCAAAGAGTCAGACACAGCTGAAATGATTTAGCATGCATGCACGCTGTTTCTTAGGGACTGTGGGAGGTCCTGGGGACCCAGAGATAAAGTTTGAGGGTATTGACCTTCTGATGGCCAAGTCTGGGTGGGACCAGGGGGTGAGGACAATGCTATGATGAAATATAGAGCAGCACAGAGTCCCCCTCCCCTTCTTTTGGCTTAATGCAGAGGCTGTATTCAGAAAAGCCTTCATGGAGTTCTTAAGCAGGGACCAGCCTTGTTATGGGCTGAATGTGTTGCCCTCCCCCTCCTCCCCCCAGTTCAAACTCTAAGAACCTCAGAATGTAACTGTATTTGGAGACAGAGTCTTCAGAGAAGTGAGTAAGGTACAATGAATCACTAGGTTGAGCTCTAATCCAAATGACTGGTATAGCAGAGGAGATTTGCACAGACACGCACAAAAGACCGTGTGAAGACACAGGTAGAAGGTGGCCGTCCACAAGCCAAGGAGAGAGGTCTTGGAAAATAGCCCTGTAGAATCTTGATCTTGGACTTCCAGCCTCTTTGTTGTAGTTATTTTTCAGTCACTAAATTGTGTCTGACTCTTTGTGACCCCATGGACAGCAGCACGATAGTGAAGCCTCCCCTGTCCTTCACTATCTCCCAGAGTTTGCTCAAATTCATGTCCACTGAGGTGGTGATGCTATCTAAACATCTCATGCTCTGCCTCCCCCTTCTCCTCCTGCCTTCAATCTTTCCCAGCATCAGGGTCTTTTCTTTAAAAAAAAAAATTATTTTTTCACTTTACAATATTGTATTGGTTTTTGCCATACATTGACATAGAATCTGCCATGGGTGTACATGTGTTCCCCATCCTGAACCCCCATCCCACCTCCCTCCCCATCCCATCCCTCTGGGTCATCCCAGTGCACCAGCCCCGAGCACCCTGTATCATGCATTGAACCTGGACTGGTGATGCATTTCACATGTGATAATTTACATGTTTCAATGCCATTCTCCCAAATCATCCTGCCCTCGCCCTCTCCCACAGAGTCCAAATGACTGTTCTATACATCTGTGTCTCTTTTCCTGTCTCACATACAGGGTTATCGTTACCATGTTTCTAAATTCCATATATGTGCGTTAGTATACTGTATTGGTGTTTTTCTTTCTGGCTTACTTCACTCTGTATAATAGGCTCCAGTTTTGTCCACCTCATTAGAACTGATTCAAATGTACTCTTTTTAATGGCTGAGTAATATTCCATTGTATATATGTACCTCAGCTTTTTTATCCATTCGTCTGCTGATGGACATCTAGGTTGCTTCCATGTCCTGGCTATTATAAACAGTGCTGCGATGAACATTGGGGTACACGTGTCTCTTTCAGTTCTGGTTTCCTCAGTGTGTATGCCCAGCAGTGGGATTGCTGGGTCATATGGCAGTTCTATTTCCAGTTTTTTAAGGAATCTCCACACTGTTCTCCATAGTGGCTGTATTAGTTTGCATTCCAACCAACAGTGTAAGATAATTTCCTTTTCTCCACATCCTTTCCAGCATTTATTGCTTGTAGACTTTTGGATAGCAGCCATTCTGACTGGTGTGAAATGGTACCTCATAGTGGTTTTGATTTGCATTTCTCTGATAATGAGTGATGTTGAGCATCTTTTCATATGTTTGTTAGCCATCTGTATGTCTTCTTCGGAGAAATGTCTGTTTAGTTCTTTGGCCCACTTTTTGATTGGGTCATTTATTTTTCTGGAATTGAGCTGCAGGAGTTGCTTGTATATTTTTGAGATTAATTCTTTGTCCGTTGCTTCATTTGTTATTATTTTCTCCCATTCTGAAGGCTGTCTTTTCACCTTGCTTATAGTTTCCTTTGTTGTGAAGAAGCTTTTAATTTTAATTAGGTCCCATTTGTTTACTTTTGCTTTTATTTCCATTACTCTGGGAGGTGGGTCATAGAGGATCCTGCTGTGGTTTATGTCAGAGAGTGTTTTGCCTATGTTTTCCTCTAGGAGTTTTATAGTTTCTGGTCTTACATTTAGATCTTTAATCCATTTTGAGTTTATTTTTGTGTATGGTGTTAGAAAGTGATCTAGTTTCATTCTTTTACAAGTGGTTGACCAGTTTCCTATGGAACCACTTGTTAAAGAGATTGTCTTTTCTGCATTGTATATTCTTGCCTCCTTTGTCAAAGATAAGGTGTCCATAGGTGCATGGATTTATCTCTGGGCTTTCTATTTTGTTCCATTGATCTATATTTCTGTCTTTGTGCCAGTACCATACTGTCTTGATGACTGTGGCTTTGTAGTAGAGACTGAAGTCAGGCAGGTTGATTCCTCCAGTTCCATTCTTCTTTCTCAAGATCGCTTTGGCTATTTGAGGTTTTTGTATTTCCATACAAACTGTGAAATCATTTGTTCTAGTTCTCTGAAAAATACTGTTGGTAGCTTGATAGGGATTGCATTGAATCTATAGATTGCTTTGGGTAGTATACTCATTTTCACTATATTGATTCTTCTGATCCATGAACCCGGTATATTTCTCCATCTATTTGTGTCCTCTTTGATTTCTTTCACCAGTGTTTTATAGTTTTCTACATGTAGTCCTTTTGTTTCTTTAGGTAGATATATTCCTAATTATTTTATTCTTTTTGTTGCAATGGTGAATGGAATTGTTTCCTTATTTTCTCTTTCTATTTTTCCATTGTTAGTGTATAGGAATGCAAGGGATTTCTGTGTGTTAATTGTATATCCTGCAACTTTACTGTATTCACTGATTAGCTCTAGTAATTTTCTGGTGGGGTCTTTAGGTTTTTCTATGTAGAGGATCATGTCATCTGCAAACAGTGATAGTTTTACTTCTTTTCCAATCTGGATTCCTTTTATTTCTTTTTCTGCTCTGATTGCTGTGGCCCAAACTTCCAAAACTATGTTGAATAGTAGTGGTGAGAGTGGGCACCCTTGTCTTGTTCCTGACTTTAGGGGAAATGCTTTCAATTTTTTTACCATTGAGGACAATGTTTGCTGTGGGTTTGTCATATATAGCTTTTATTATGTTGAGGTATGTTCCTTCTATTCCTGCTTTATGGAGAGTTTTTTTATCATAAATGGATGTTGAATTTTGTCAAAGGCTTCCTCTGTATCTATTGAGATAGTCATATGGTTTCTATTTTTCCACTTGTTAATGTGATGTATTACATTGATTGATTTGTGGATATTGAAGAATCCTTGCATCCCTGGGATAAAGCCCACTCGGTCATGATATACGATCTTTTTAATATGTTGTTGGATTCTGTTTGCTAGAATTTTGTTAAGGATTTTTGCATCTATGTTCATCAGTGATATTGGCCTGTAGTTTTCTTTTTTTGTGTGGCATCTTTGTCAGGTTTTGGTATTAGGGTGATGGTGGCCTCATAGAATGAATTTGGAAGTTTACCTTCTTCTGCAATTTTCTGGAAGAGTTTGAGTAGGATAGGTGTTAGCTCTTCTCTAAATTTTTGGTAGAATTCATCTTTGAAGCCTTCTGGTCCTGGGCTTTTGCTTGTTGGAAGATGAGTCAGCTCTTTGCATCAGGTGGCCAAAGTATTGGAGCTTCAGCGTCAGCATCAGTCCTTCCAATGAATATTCAGGGTTGATTTCCTTTAGGATTGACTGGTTTGATCTCCTTGCAGTCCAAGGAACTCTCAAGAGTCTTCATCAGCATCGCAATTTGAAAGCACCAATTCTTTGGTGTTCAGCCTTCTTTATGGTTCAACTATCACATCTGCATGCAACTACTGGAAAAACCACAGCTTTGACTATACAGACCTTAGTCAGCAAAATGATGTCTCTGCTTTTTAATATGCTATCTAGGTTTGTCATAGCTTTCCTTCCAAGAAGCAAACATCTTTTAATTTCATGGCTGCAGTCACTGTCCACAGTGATTTTGAAGCCCAAGAAAATAAAAATCTGTGACTGCTTCCACTTTTCCCCCTTCTGTTTATCATGAAGTGATGGGATCAGAGGCCATGATCTTAGCTTTTTGAATGTTGTTTCAAGCCATCTTTTTCACTCTCCTCTTTAACCCTCATCAAGAGGCTCTTTAGTTAAAGTGGTGGACAAGATGCTTCAGAGAGAAGATGTTAATGGGGAGAGACATCGACATTGCTCAGAAAGGAGTCTTCTCCATAAAACTTTGTGAAGGATGAAGAAAGTGAAAGTGTTAGTCACTCAGTTGTGTCTGACTCTGTGACCCCATGGACTGTAGCTTGCCAGGCTTTCTGTCCATGGAATTCTCCAGGAAAGAATACTGGAGTGGATTGACATTCCCTTCTCTAGGGGATCTTCCCTACCCAGGGATTGAACCATGGTCTCCTGCATTGCAGGCGGATTGTTTACTGTCTGAGCCACACATGGCAAATGAAGGATGCAGGGGTGACGTCAAAAGCTGCCTGGAGAAAATGTTTTTGATCACCTATGCCAAGGGGGCTAAGGTCATAGTGGAGAGAGCCAGAGAACAGATGATGGAGGTATGCTATGGTCTTCCCCATTATTGGTTAGTGGCTTTCTGTTAACAGAGTTCTTCCTGCCACCTTATCACCTGCACTTGGTGTGTGTGGAGATGTGGTATCAATCATCCACAATTTATGAACAAGGAAGCATAGGTTAAGAGAAGGCCCTCTTATCTGGGGGTCTGTAGGATCACCTTCTGGTAATCAACATTAAGGCTGACTGTGTCTGTTGAATGATCTCAAAGCAGGCTCCTCCTGTCCCAATTCTGCCTCACCTGACCTCCGTGGGCAGCATGCGTCTTGGCCTCCCATGGACACTAAAGCACTTATTTGACTCTAGAAAGGTCAGCAAAGGTCTGTCTAGTCAAAGCTATGGTTTTTTCAGTAGTCATGTATGGATGTGAGAGTTGGACTATAAAGAAAGCTAAGCGCCAAAGAATTGATGCTTTTGAGCTGTGGTGTTGGAGAAGACTGTTGAGAGTCCCTTGGATTGCAAGGAGATCAAACCAGTTAGTCCTAAAGGAAATAAGTCCTGAATATCATTGGAAGGACTGATGCTGAAGTTGAATCTCCAATACTTTGGCCACCTGATGCGAAGAACCAACTCATTGGAAAAGGCCCTGATGCTGGGAAAGACTGAAGGCAGGAGGAGAAGGGGATTATAGAGGATGAGATGGTTGGATGGCATCACTGACTTGATGGGCATGAATTTGAGCAAGCTCTGGGAGTTGATGATGGACAGGGAAGCCTGGTGTGCTGCAGTCCAGCATGGGGTTGTACAGAGTTGGACATGACTGAATGACTGAACTGAAGTGAGAAGGGTTTGAGAGCGAGCTTGATCCCTTATTTCACACAAGGGTAGGATTTTCTTACAAAAATGTCCTTGTTCCAGCAAGCTCCACTTTTCCCCAGCTACCCCTATTTTAAGTTCTTATGTTCCTCAAATGCCCTCTCTTTCTTTCTAAAAATTTATGTAGAGTTGATTTACAATATTGTGTTAGTTTCAAGTGTACAGCAAAGTGAGTCAGTCATATATTTATACACACACACACATATATATACTTTTTTCAGATTATTTTCCATCATAGATTATTATAAGATATTAAATATTATTCCCTGTGCTATACAGTAAATCCTTGTTGCTTATCTATTTTATAGATATATAAGATAGACCTGAACCTGGGTCTCCTGCATGGCAGGCAGATTCTTTACCATCTGAGCCAAATCTTATATATAGTAGTGCATATCTGTTAATCCCATATTCCTCATTTATTGTCCTCACCCTTCTCCTTTGGTGACCACACGTTTGTTCCTCTGTCTATGAGTCTTTTTATACCTTCCCATCCAGGTCTTGTCCTTCTGCTCTTGGAACACCCCATCTTCACCGAGTATCACCAAAGTAGGTCCCAACCCCAACCCCGAGCCTTACATGTTCTGCTAGCCCAGGCTCCAGACAAATGCCAGTGGGTCTTCTGGGCTCAGCCTTGCTAAAGAAGGGGGAGGGGTGGCAGAGACCAGGGAGAAGCCTAGGCAGCTGCAGCTTCAGACCTGCGTCCCAGCCTGTCCCTACCCCCAAACCTGGCTGGTATCCCTCTCGAGACTCCTGAAGGCAAATGAAACTTACCTCCTTGAAAATAAATTTTCTTGATAGACTCTCCAGTCAAGGTTATGTGTGGAATTCTCCCACCACTCTGGGCAAAGCCAGCTCATGTATCCCTACTCCTTGAGAAATCATAACCTTGACCTTGTTTTGTTAAAGACACATTCTCCTTTTATCCTGGCCTGATTTTCATTACAAGATGTTTTTGCATTAACCCTGGGCCTTCTGTGGGTGAATGACACCATGTAAAGGATTTTTCTCTGCTCCCCAGATTTCTCTCTTGATAGAAGAGATTTCAATGCAACCCCCACAGCCCCCCAACACCCCATATTTGCCTTTTCTGAAATAAAATTGTTGGGACTTCCCTGGTGGTCCAGTAGCTGAGAATCCACCTGCTAAAGCAGGGGACATGGGTTCAATCCCTGGTCTGGAAAGATCCCACAGGCCATGGGGCAACTAAGCCCATGGGGCAACTAAACCTGTGCACCACATCTACTGAAGCCGGTGTACCTAGAGCCACTGCAACGAGAAACCCGCACTCTGCTAAGAAGAGTAGCCCCTGCTTGCTGCAACTAGAGAAAGCACATCAACAAAGACGCAGCACAGCCAAAAGTAAATAAATAAAAATTTAAAAGTAAATAAAATTGTTACTATACTAGGGCTTTTAACCAGGTTTTAGGGTTCAAATCTCATACTTTCTTGCCCATGTGTTTTGAAGGGATGTCTAGCTGTTAGCTGTGAATCTGTATGAGTTTGGACTTGCTGACTGGCTTACTAAAGCCTGGCATCCAGGGGGCACTTGTTCATAAAATCAGACTATGGCATTTTTGTATTATAGACATCAGACAGTGATCTAAGAGTTGGCAGTACAGAGACAATTGAAACAACATCCCTGCCTTCAGAGAAGTTATATTGGGGCTGGGAAACATGTCAATTAATAAATGCAATAAAAAGTCGCAACAATTCCCTGAAAGTCCCGCTCTAATTTCTGCCCTTCAAGAAACCACCTTTCTCGATGACCCTCAGGATAGACATTCTGAGGGGCTCAGACAGTGGCGGGTACAATCCCTTCATTACAGATGTGGGGTCAGATACCCAGAGAGGGGAGATTAGAAAGAAACACACATCTGACAGCGAGCGTGGCTGGTACCATCCGGGCATGATGACTTGCAGTGAGGGGAGTCGTGGCTTGTGTCGAGGGCAAAGCAGGGACCCATGGTGCAGCCCCAATTCTCCCTCCGAGGCTCGGAGCACCCCTGGGTTCTTCAGCTGGGACTCCCTCCCTGCTGGATCTCCATCTGTTCTCCTGCACCTCCAAGGTCAAGTGCAGTGCTTCTGGGGCCAAACAAGCTGTTCCCATTTACCCAAAATCTCTATCCTCCTGGCTCCTTCTCTGGTCCCTCTGGGAGCAGCCCTGCCTGGTCAGCCCAGTTGGAGTCTCTTCTCAGGATGAATACTTCATCTTTGCTCTGCCTTCCAACTCCTCACATGTCCAGAAGGCGAGGCTGGAATTGTTCCCTCCATCAGGCAGATGGGAAAACAGATCCAACCCGGGGTGTTGGCCAGTAGGGTAGAGCTGGCACTGTGCTTTATTTTGGCTCCTTTCCTAAGCGCCCTCCCTCACATCCCCAGGTCCCCTTTTTAAGAAGCCAATGGTGTGTGGGATTTCCCTGGTGGTCCAGTGGTTAAGAATCTGTCTGCCAGTGCAAAGGACATGGGTTCAATTGCTAGTGCTGGAAGATTCCACATGCTGTGGAGCAACTAAAGCCCATGAATCACGACTACTGAGCCTGTGTGCTGCAACTACTGAAGCCCGTGCTCCGTAACAAAAGAAGCCTGTGCACTGCAACGAAGAGTAGCCCCAGCTCACTGCAACAAGTAAAAGCCCTCGCACAGCAGTGAAGGCCCATGAAACCAAAAATAAATTGAAAAAAGAAAAAAGAATCCACTGGTGTGGCCACACTGAGCTCTGCTCCCCAGCACCTATTAGCCTTATGCATTCCCTGGCTGCATGGTGGCCAGAGGCAGTTGTGAGCAGATGGCTGTCAGCAACTCTGGTCTCCACTTTGTCTGCCCTTCTCAGGAGACATGTCTGCCATTCCCCCTCCAGCCAGCATGCTCAGCTCTCTCCCTTCCTGGGTGAGGGCCCGTGGCCCAGCATGGAGACATTTCCCTGTTGGTACAATTGGTGCTAATGCTGAGCAGACAGCTGCAGGCTTGAGCCGAGTGACCCTCTGCACAGGCTGGGTGACAGGGCCTCTCGCCTCTCCCACCCCTAGGCAAGGCTTGAGTCTGCGTGTCATAGCATCTCCGGGCCTGTGGACATGGCCAGACTCTTTGCTTTGATCTCACGTCAGCCCCCGGCTTTATTATTTTTCCAAGCACAGTGATTATCCCCCTAATCATACCAGGAAATGAAAAGCTGCAGACGTTTTCCACGCTGCGGCCCTGTCGATCTCTGCTGTGTTATAAATGTGAAAGTTGATTGAACCAGGGAAACTATTTAAAGGCAGAATTTCCAGAGCGACCTTGATAAGAGGTGGCCTCTCTTAAGGCCTAGGGCAGCTCTGGCTGGCTGTGCATGCGGAACCATGGTGGGGGCTAGAGTGTCTCTCCCTGGCCCCCTCCCCACAGGTCTGAGTGGCACAGAAAGCCATAGCATGGAGCCTCAGGACTCACTCCAGGTAATCCCAGCCCCAAGTGGCACAGAGAAGACGTGGGCTGATCCCCCCGAGATCAGCCCACATGTTCTGACCTTGTAGTTAGGGGATCCCTGGTGACATCTGCTTCCCTCCTCACCTGCCTGGGAACTGACCTGTCTCTATAGCCATCCTCCTCTCTCATCAGGGCAGTGGCTTTCTCTATTGACCTGTGTATCCTCTATACCTGATCTCCAGGGTGATCGGATGTCCACACTCTGAGTGCAGTGATAATGATGACCATGAGACTACATAGCTGATATCGACTCTGCTGTGGGTGTATGAGAATATATAGCTGATAACGACTATGCTCTGGGTGTTATAAATATCGCAACTAATTTCAGTTCATAACCAATCTCAGAGGGACTGCTTCCCAGTTTGTAATCTGTCCACCATCTCCTTTCCCCACACTCAGGTGACACTGTGACTGTCTTGTGTGTGTGCTCAGTCACTCAGTCGTGTTCGACTTTTTGTGACCCTGTGGATTGTAGCCCTTCAAGCTCTTCTGTCCTGGGATTCTCCAGGCAAGAATACTAGAGTGGGTTGCTATGCCCTCCTGCAGGGGATCTTCACATCTAGGGATTGAACCCCTCCCTTATGTCTCCTGCATCATCAGGCAGGTTCTTTACCATTAGGGCCACCTG
Organism: Bos mutus; assembly: GCF_027580195.1. NCBI lineage: Eukaryota > Metazoa > Chordata > Mammalia > Artiodactyla > Bovidae > Bos > Bos mutus. Next base: position 41,256,597 of record NC_091624.1, read on the forward strand.
GGAAGCCCTGTGACTGTCTTATCAAGATCCCATTGCAGGGGAAGTAAAGGAGGAAGAAAGTTCTTCCTCTTCTGCCCTTTGTGGTATGTGTTCAGTTGCTAAGTATGTCTGACTCTTTGCAACCCCATAGACTATAGCCCGCCAGGCTCCTCTGTCCATGGGATTCTCCAGGCAAGAATATTGCAGTGGGTTGCCATTTCCTTCTTCAAGGGATCTTCCTGACCCAGGGACTGAACACACATCTCTCCTGCGTTGCAGGTGGATTCTTTACTACTGAGCCACCAGGGAACCCTTCTGCCCTTTAATCTGAAACAGAAATCTCTGCTAAGAGTGATTATGTATTCCCTTCTGTTTTCCTGTCTCACCTTTCTTTCCCTCTTCCCTCACCTTGTGTCTCCTGGGCATCTGCTGGTCTCCTTGGTTTGCCTAAGCTTTCATCCCTTACCTTGTGAACCTGCTTCAGACTCCCTCCAGATCCTGCCCTCTCAGACACACCAGCCCTGCCAGTCCTGCCACAGCCTGCCTGTGCTGCTCCATGCTTCCTCTGCTCTTTGGGTCCTGTCATGAATATCTTTAATTTCATCGCTTACCTCCTGCCTTTCTTTTTGAATGTTATGGATATTGTTTCCGTTGATAGCCTGCTCTTTTATACAAGTGTATTTGCTATTCTGTGGGCTTGGGATGGGACAGCCCAGGTATACATAAAGAAAGCAGTTTATAAAATAAACATCAGGAGGACTAGCCTTTCTCCCAGAAGCAATGGGGCTTGCAAGGCAGAAAGGAAGGTACACACATTCTCAAGGGGGAAGGGAAGCAGGCTGGTCCACCTGGGTCTACAGGGGCCCCCTGCACCATGGCCACCCTCATGTCTCCTACTTCCTTAAGCTGTTTTCCCATGTATACAGCTGGTTCTTGTTCAACACACACTATTGAGCATGCGCTGTATACCAGGCTCTGTGGAGCAGACAGAAAGGACAGCCCTACCCCTTATTGAGCTGGGAGAGAAAGGGGGTCACGCTGACAGCTTTTATGTGCCATGTGCTGTTCTGAGTGTCTGACGGGCAGTCACTCTCTGAACTCTTAAACCACCCTGTGCAGCGGGTAACGGTAGTATCATCTTCAGCATTTTACAGAAGAGGAAACTGAGGCACAGTGAGGTTAAGTACATGGCCTGTGGGTGAAAGCTATGACAAGGCACAGGCTTGAGAGGCAGGCTTCCATCTGAGCCAGGAGGACGCTGAGCGCACGCTGCCTTCCTAGGCTATCCTGCCTCTTATGTGTCATGATAATGACTTGAAAGAGCCAATACCATGAGACACATTTGAGGGGTGCACACATGAGGTGCAGTTGGAGTTCCACAAAAATAGTTTTCCTGGGCTTGGGAGGGAGAGGGGGCTTCCTGGAGGAGGGGTGCTGGATTTGGGTTGTGTTGTTGTGTGTGTGCTCATTTGTGTCCAACTTGTTGTGACTCTATCCATGGGATTTTCCAGGCAAGAATACTGAAGTGGGTTGCCATTTCCCGCCCAGGGGATCTTCCTGACCCAGGGATCAAACCCACATCTCTCCTGTATTGCATGTGGATTCTTTACTTGTAGTGCCACCTAGGAGGCCCCTTGAGTCTCATGAAAGGGTGCAATTCAAACAAGTGAAGGGAAGGAGATATTTTAGGCAGGAAGAAGGAAATTATCAGAGACATCATTTTAGAGTAAGATAGAGATGAGAGAGAGTGCGCATGCTCCTTGTTTGTGTGTGTGTGTGTGTGTGTGTGTGTTTAACTGCAGCGGGTATGAAGAAAGGACAAGGTTGCAGTCCATCCAATATATCCCCTGCCATTTTGTTGGGAGGAGGTCTGGCATGTGCATGTCCAGATTCTTATTCAGAGGACCAGCACTGCAGTAGGGAGGGCCTGTGGGCAGATGGGGGCAAATAAGCTGGATGACAGTGACTCCTCTCTGATCCCACCATAGACTTGCTGCGTGTGATTTCTGCTCCTTTTCCTCGCCTCTCTAAATGTAAAGTGCCTGCCTGGTGCAGACTGTGCTCCCTAGCTTTCTTCAGCTGTCATGGTATTAAGTGTAAAAAAAAAACCAACATGCATTTATTTTATGTTATTTACAAACTGTAACATTCAGCCTGAAAACAAATTGAGATTTCTGGGCAAAGAGGCAGCGTCTGATGTTGGAGTGAGATTTCTTGTCGTTCTGAGTCAGTCTGTTCTTGCAGATGCCTCAGAGAAGGCGGAGCCACCTGCCTGGTGGTGGGAGGGAAGGCTATGTGGGACAGGGGGCGAGGAACGGGGTACCCAGAAGGCAAGATTGGACAGTAAAGCCTGGAGTGCTGCGTTTCCAGGATCTGGCTTACCCAGGTCAGGAGAGCACCATCTGGTTGCAATTAATGAACAGCATGAGCAATGGTGATGCTCCTATCAGAGGGCCTGGGATGGAATGCAGCCTGCACCCAATAATGTGTGTTGTGTTCTTTGGTGATGCTCCCTGTGTCTCCGCCCATCTTTCCTTCCTAAGAGATTCTGACCCACTATCTCTGGCACGACTCAGGTAACCTCCCATTTCTCATTTGGTGATTATAACCCTTTTCCCCTGTGGGAAGCCAAGAGGGGAGAGGAAGAGGAGATAGGAGGATTCATGTTGCTACAAAATTCTATGACTAAAATCCCAGAGCAAATGGTGTCCATCACTCCTTTTAGGTGTTACCCATCTTGAGTTCCAAGCTTTCCTGTGTTGCCATGAACCGTGACATCCACCTCTACCCAAACTCTGCCCCGCCCCCAGTCCTCCCCACTCATAGAGGTGGGCTCCTGAGCTTGGCTCATCTACTCAGGGCACATCTAGGAGGTTTGGTGGGAGCTACTGGAGGAGAAGGTTTTCCCTGATGGCTCAATGGTAAAGTATCCAACTGCCAATGCAGGACATGTGGGTTCAATTGCTGGGTTGTGAAGATTCCCTGGAGAAGGAAATGGCAACCCCCTCCAGTATTTTTGCCTGGAAAATTCCATAGACAGAGGAGCCTGGTGGGCTACAGTCCATGGGCTCACAAAGAATTGGACATAACTTGGCGACTGAACAATGGCTGGAAGAAAATGCATCATGTCCTCCTGGAATGGAACCAGTAAGAACCGTGGGACTGGGGCAGCCACAGACCACCCTGAAGGAAGACCCTGCCTGAGATGCCCCAAACAAATGGAGTTAACAGATGACCATTAGGGTCCTGGTGACATCTTTGAGCCCCTTGGTAAATCTGGGCATGAAGCTAGTGAATCCTTAGATTTCCCAGCTGGAGAGAGTCATAGATTCTATTTTCTCCTTTCAGTCAAAGTTCATGCCACTTGCTTCTGTGAAATAGCCCTAAGCAACATGGTGCTGACCACATCTGGTGAATTGAACAGCTAATGGGGGTAGGGTGGAGAAAGTGGGAGGTCCAAACCCAAGGCTGCTTGTGACTAAGTTTTCAGAAAACTGTCCGTCTGCTCCAATGAGTGGGGACAGACCATGGGCTTAGCCCTTCTGTGTGCACTCCTCAACTTTACTATTTATGATCAACAGAAATAAAGCTACAAAAGCTGGCAGGATCTTTGGAGACTGTTTGTCCCACACCTCATTTTATGGCTGTGAAACTAGAGACCCAGGAAAAAAGCATGACTGTGCAAGACTACACAGTGTGTTAGTGACTAATTCTTTATTTTAGCTTAAATTTTTGCCAGGGTACAAAGTTGCTGGGGTGTTGGGGAGGGACAGGAATGAATAGTTATGTACCCATGTTTGTGCCCGGGCTGGGAAACCGACTAATGTGGATGCATTTGCTATGGAGGGGCGGCCTGCAGGGAGATGGCACTGGGTGGGGTTGGGGTGCAGCACGTACAGGACTCAGGGTTTTGGGGTCCAACTCGATGAGAACTGTGTACCCACCTAAGATTCACTTTTAACGCAAGCCACTGTTGGCTCTATTTTTATTCCGCTGCATTACTGCTGGGCTCCATCTGGTACTCATCGCCTCCTCCTGGCCTCTCAGCCCTCCCTGAGACCAGAGTGGAGCCTCATTAATGACTGTAAGGACAGCTCAGGTGGTGGATCTTAGGGGAATTGTCTATGGGCTGGGGGCCAGGGAGAGCAGGGCCAGGAAAAAGGGGTCATCAGACAGGGCTCTGCTTGGAGCTACTTTCAACTCCCAAATGGTAACACCGGGCACTCACTTCTCTCAATGCCGCTGTCCCTCTCTCACAATCACTCTCCAGGGGAAAGCAGCTCCTCCACCTGTGGCCTAAGTTAGTTGTCTCTGATCTTCTGGAAGAAATGACCACAGATACAAACATACACACAGACGCACAAACATGCACGCACACACGAAACGGGTATACACACATGTACACACAAACACACACATATATACACACACACCACACACATACACAATACATATACACACAACACACACACATACATATATGCACACACATCCATACAAATATATATACACACATACACGCATGCAACACACAGATATATGATACACACATACATATCCATACCCACATGCATATGCATCCATACACAAATATACACCTGCATACACATATACATGGATGTGTGGACATATAGCCACATACACGCACACCCACATACATGCACACACATGCATACACATGTGCACTTATACACTCACATACATGGATGTGGAAGGTGGAGATTTCCACTCAAGGCTGCCATTCCTTTCCCTTCTCCCTCTGGAGACAAACTCCAGGTGCAAGGCCTCCCTTCAGGAAGTAGCTGCTGGCAGATCCCAGGGCCTATCCCCAGGGTCCATGATGCATTCAAGAGGCCAGTAATTCCACTCCTCACCATGCTTCCAAGTGTCTCCCTCCTGGGGGTCTGGCAGAGCCCCCTCTGCATTGCAGACCACCTCCTGCCTTACAGGGGCTGGGGGCTGTGGGTCTATTTGTCTGAAGACATTAGGCATCAAAGGGCAGTGTGATACTCTCACTGTGTACCTTGGCTAAGTCACTGTCCTTCTCCCTCTCTGGTTTCCTACCAACTGAGGCTGACTCCTGTTTGTGTTCATGGCTGTCTTAAAGTTTCTCCTAGTCTCTTCTTTCATTACTGCCTGACTCCTCCCTGCTGCCCCAGTTCCTGTGACAGAGTGTCCCCCTCTGAGGTGCAGGGGCACTGGTGGCCCAGAGCTGAATGCACACTTGCCATAGGAAGTGCCTTTGATGGTCTGAGCAGTGACCTTTGAGGCTGATAGCCCCTGGGGTGACTGGGGTGGTGGCAGAGAGGGTTCAAGTTAGTTGCATCAGATTCTGAATCCTGCATAATTAAAACTCAGATAATTTCTAATGGTCACATTCAAGAGCTGTTGGATTCTGAACCTTCTTCTGCAGCAAGAGTAGTGTGTGTGTGTGTGTGTGTGTGTGTGTGTGTACACGTGTTTAATATCTTCACTCAAAAAGTTATTCACTCCTTCTAAAAGTGGAGGCCAAGTCAGTGATAAATTGCTGACTCCTTCGACATGAATATTGTTCAATTATTCACAGATGTGTTTGGTCTGACAAAAGCCTTTGCTTCAGCACATTTCTCCTGTTAACCAAAGGCATTCATGTTAATGTAGAATCAGCTATCATTAGTGCCGACTTTCAACAGCTTTCAACTATTCAGTGTCTTCTTTCTTCACTCTATCATTTTCTCTTATGATTTAATTAGTGTGAGGCTGGAATCATGGGCTCTTAATTTATCCAGGAAGTTGAACAAACTGGATTTTGACACCTGCTGAATTCCCCAAGCGGGGCTGTCTGTTTTGTTCTTCACCCACTAAACTAGACTGAAGGAGGTTGGTTTTGCATCTTTCCGATACCTGCCCTGGGGAGACCTGTTGACCCTACCAGAATTCAAGATTCAGTACAAAGTATGGTTCCACCACTTCCACTTCAGATTAGATTGAGCCAAAGGGGTCTTCCTGCTGGGTGGCTTTCATCCACTCGGGTGGTCCATGTGATGTAACATTCAAGGCAGGTCAGGTGCCTTAGAGACCACCAAAGGCAATGGTTTTCAAGCTTTCATTTTTAACAGTGCAAGGCTTCAAAGGAAATCTTATGCAGAATGCTAAATGTCCACAAGAGAAGAGCAAAGCTATTCTGGAGGAAACAGGGGGTGTCACATGCTCTTTTTTCTTCCCAGACCCAGAAACTCATCCTAGCCTAAAGTTCATGATCAAAGCCCAACCATGAGATACAAGTGGGGAAAGGGAAGAGGGGAGGAGAAATATGGGAGTAGGGGATTAAGAGGTACAAACCATTATGTATAAATAAGCTACAAGGAAGAATGAGGAATATCACCAATATCTTATAATAACTGTAAATAGAGTACTGCCTTTAAAAATTGTGAATCACTATATTTTGTACTTGTACTTTATATAATAGTATATATCAACTATACTATATATATACCTTACATAATATTGTATATAACAATACTTTGGCCACCTGATTTGAAGAGCCCACTCATTGGAAAAGACCCTGATGCTGGGAAAGATTGAAGGCAGAAGGAGAAGAGGGTGACAGAGGATGAGATGGTTGGATGGTATCACTGATTCAATGGGCATGAACCTGGGCAAACTCTGGGAGATGGTAAGGGATAGGGAAGCCTGGAGTGCTGCAGTCCATGGGGTCACGAAGAGCTGGACATGACTTCAGTCAGTGACTGAACAACAAAAAGTCAACTATACTTAAATTTAAGAAAGAATGCTTAAGAGAAAACTAACAACTTTATTATTACTAATATTTGCAACCAATCATATATTTTTTGCAACTTTTCATTCCAAATTTGACCAAATTGTTTCTGTTAAGTCAGAAATATAGCCTAAATATGCTAAAAGTGCTTATTTGGATGTCAACTTTTATCCAAGATTTTAAAAAGTAGAGTCATTAAATTCAGAGAAAAAAATTTTTTTGAAGGCCAACTCCAACCAAGAGAAACTATGGCTGGACCAGGGTCAGATCCTAGTCATTGGTAGAAATAGACCCGGGTGTGGTTGCTCTTAGGGCTTCTGTCAATATTCTATTCACTCAGCCACTTCTTCAAGGCTCTTCCCAAATGCTACCTTCTTCATTAAGGCTCTCTCAACATTTACAATACACTTGTTCATTTTCCACTCAACAAATATTTGTTGAGCTCCTCCTACGTGTGAAGCATTGCTTTAAGTTCTGGGGAAGCAGCAGGAGACAGCAGATATGAAAATCTTTGCTCCCGTAGAGTTTATATTCTAGTGGAGAGAGAAATAATAAACAAACGGATAATTAGATAAGTGTTTCAAGAACAATAAAACAAGGGAAGGAAAGCTAAGGGTGGGATGGGATTACAACAGGTGTTCTCTGATTTGAAAATGACACTGAAACACTGATGTGAAGGAAGTGCAAAGAGAACACATGAGTGTCTGGTCCAGGAAAATGATATAGGAAATGTGAGGATGTGGAGGTAGGAAGGTACCAAGAGAGCTGAAAAAAGACGGAAAACGCCAATGTAGGTAGAATAAGGGAAGCCAAAGGGACAATGAGGTCAAATCATTTAGTACCATCCAGGACATTGTAGTGGAGAAGGAAATGGCAACCCACTCCAGTATTCTTGCCTGGAGAATCCCAGGGACAGAGGAGCCTGGTGGGCTTCCATCTACGGGGTTGCACAGAGTCGGACACGACTGATGTGACTTAGCGGCAGCAGCAGCAGCAGCAGCAGCAGGACATTGTAGAGCTTGTGTTTGCTCTTGGTCAAATGAGGAGCACTACATGGGTTTGATACAAGGGACCCTGTGAGATGACTTGGATTTTGAAATGATTATGCCTAATACAATGATAAGAAAAGATAAAGGGACACTCAGTAAATGATTCGCCTTCAATGCAGGAGACTGCCTGAAGCACAGGAAACCTGGATTTGATCCCTGGGTTGGGGAGATTCCTTGGAGAAGGACATAGCAACCCACTCCAGTATTCTTGCCTGGAGAATCCCATGGACAGAAGAGCATGGTGGGTCCATGGGATCGCAAACAGTTGGACATGACTTAGTGACTAAACCGCAAGGCAGGGAGATTAGTACACTGGGAGACCACACTACTGAAGTCCTCTAGGGTAGAGTTGATGATTTGCACCCATGAGGCAGGGAGGATGGACACCAGTGTTTGCATTTTGGATGTATTTTGGAGGCAGAGCCAAAAAATTTGCTGAAAGATTAGTTGTGAGTTGTGACAGTCAAAGAAGGGTCATGGATGATTATGCAAATTTTAGCCTGAAAGGAAATCAGTCCTGAATGTTCATTGGAAGGACTGATGTTGAAGCTGAAACTCCAATACTTTGGCCACCTGATGTGAAGAGCTGACTCATTTGAAAAGACCGTGATGCTGGGAAAGATTGAAGGCGGGAGGAGAAGGGGATGACAGAAGATGAGATGGCTGGATGGCATCACTGACTCTATGCATATGAGTTTGGGTGAACTCCAGGAGTTGGTGATGGACAGGGAGGCCTGGTGTGCTGCAGTCCATGGGGTTGCAAAGAGTCGGACATGGCTGAGCAGCTGAACTGAACAGAAAGATGTCATTAACCAAGATAAGGAAGACTGGAAGAAATGCGTGTTTGGTGTGCAGGGATGGGTGGATATCAGAGGTTCAGTTTTGAAAAAGTCAACTTTAGTATCTTTCAGCGGTCCAAGTGATAAAGTGATGTGAAAATTCTGTCCAGTTGTGAAATCTCCAACCTTTCAATCCCAAAAACATGGTTGTAATTTTCAAAAGCTACGTGATGATATTCTATGCAGGGTTACAATGGATGCACATGTCTGAATGCTGTTAGGACAGTATAAGCATCTTGGTTATATTGCTGGGAACCTTATTCATCCTGGTGTCCTCCACTACTTCAGCACTGTGCAGGGCAGATGGCCTGGGCTCAAGAAATGCTTGTTGTCATGAATTCAACAAACATTTGAGAAGAGTTAGAGAATTAGAAGAGCAGTATGACATAGCCTATCATCTTCCAAATTGTTTTCTGCTGAACAGTAATCCCTTGAGATATTCAATTAAAAAACAGATTCCATAGTCAAATAAGTTTGGGAAGCTGTTTATTCCGCAACCCTCCCTTTGAGCATCACAAAGCACAGTTGTATATTAAAAGGGGTTTAAACAATTCTCCCAAGCATATCTAAATGTCCACCTCAAAGTCTCCCAGTCACATCTGGCTACTCATCTCTAAGTTCTTCCTATAATCCGTACAATAAGTGTGGTAAGGATCTACAGTTGTGTCTGATTCTTTGCAATCCCATGGACTGTAGTCCACCAGGCTCCTCTGTCCATGGAATTCTCCAGGTAAGAATACTGGATGGGTTGCCATGTCCTCTTCCAGGGGATCTTCCTGATCCAATGATCCAAAACACATCTCTTGAGTCTCCTGCATTGGAAGGTGGATTCTTTAGCACTGTGCTACCTTGGAAGCCCCTAGTAGTAAATTAGTGTTGTATAAATCACATTTACTAGTAAATTAGTGTTGTATAAATCATGTTATAGAATATGCTAGAGATCAAATTGCCAACATCTGTTGGATCATCAAAAAAGCAAAAGAGTTACCAAAAAATATCTACTTCTGCTTTATTGTCTATGCCAAAGCCCTGGACTGTGTGGATCACTACAAAGTGTTGAAAATTCTTAAAGAGATGGGAATACCAGATTGCCTTACCTGTCTTCCTAGACATCTGTATGCAGGTCAAGAAGCAACAGTTAGAATAGGACATGGAACAACAGACTAGTTCCAAATTAGGAAAGGAGTACTTCAAGGATGTATATTGTCACCCTGCTAATTTAGTTTCTATGCAGAATACATCATGCGAAATGCCGGGCTGGATGAAGCACAAGCTGGAATCAAGATTGCTGGGAGAAATATCAATAACTTCAGATATGCAGCGGAGAAGGTGATGGCACCCCACTCTAGCACTCTTGCCTGGAAAATCCCATGGACGGAGGAGCCTGGTAGGCTGCAGTCCATGGAGTCATGAAGAGTCGGACATGACTGAGCGACTTCACTTTCACTTTTCACTTTCATGCATTAGAGAAGGAAATGGCAACCCACTCCAGTGTTCTTGCCTGGAGAATCCCAGGGACGGGGAGCCTGGTGGGCTGCCGTCTATGGGGTTGCACAGAGTCGGACACGACTGAGCGACTTAGCAGCAAATATGCAGATGACACCACCCTTATGGCAAAAAGTGAAGAAGAATTAAGAGCCTCTTAATAAAAGTGAAAGAGGAGAGTGAAAAAGTTGGCTTAAAGCTCAACATTCAGAAAACTAAGATCATGGCATCTGGTCCCATCACTTTGTGGCAAATAAATGGTGAAACAGTGGCAGACTTTATTTTTGGGGGCTCCAAAATCACTGCAGATGGTGACTGCAGGCATGAAATTAAAAGACAGTTGCTCCTTGGAAGAAAAGCTATGACCAATCTGAACAGCACATTAAAAACAGAGACATTACTTTGCCAACAGAGGTTTGTCTAGTCAAGGCTATGGTTTTCCAGTAGTCATGTATGGATGTGAGAGTTGGATTATAAAGAAAGCTGAGTGCCGAAGAATTGATGCTTTTGAACTGTGGTGTTGGAGGACTCTTGAGAGTCCCTTGGACTGCAAGGGGATTCAACCAGTCCACCCTAAAGGAAATCAGTCTTGAATATTCACTGGAAGGACTGATGCTGAAGCTGAAACTCCAATACTTTGGCCACCCTATCTGAAGAACTGACTCACTGGAAAAGACCCTGATGCTGGACAAGATTGAAGGCAGGAGGAGAAGGGGATGACAGAGGATGAGATGGTTGGGTGGCATCACCGACTCGATGGAGATGAGTTTGAGCAAGCTCTGGGAGTTGATTATGGACAGGGAAGCCTGGCGTGCTGCAGTCCATGGGGTTCTCAAATAGTTGGACACAACTGAGCATCTGAACTGAACTGGCTGACAGGATATGTTGGGAGATTAAAATAATGCTGGATTAGGAACCTGAACACCTAAATGTGAGCATTCAGAGTGTGATCCTGGACAAATATCCTTACCTACCTGGATTCTATTTCCTCATCTGAAGAAACCAGACTAGGAGATTCTATGACTCAAATGTGTAACACACAAATCTTATTCATTCCTTTTATTTATGTTTCTCCCAGGAGTAAGGCTGGGTTTCAGTAACTTAGTAAAGACTCCATGGCTTACATTTAGCATCCAATTGTGCTCTTGCTGCTTACTCCACCCGCCTCTCAGTTTCCCTAAGAAAGTCCATGCTATGCCGTTGCATCTAGCTTTCCACGCTCAACACAAACTTGTATTTCTGTCCTTAATCTTCACTCCCCATCTCCCTCTCTAGGTAGTGTATTGGGATCCAGGGATCTCCTGCCTTCTCCTTGCCTCCCTCACCCTAAATATTTTGTGGAGGTCTGGCCAGGTGAGAGCTAATGTCTGCTGGGTGAGTAGGCACCGAGGGCTCATGTATTGTTACTCCTCTTCCCAACCCAGGGATTGAACCTGGGTCTCCTGAATTGCAAGCAGTTTCTTGAAAAGCTAGGGGCCTCAGTGGGAGACCTAAAAATTACACATCCTACAGAAGGAGATGATGAAAAAACATGTCCCTCTGGGCAGAGCAGAATAAAATGATGTATCTCCCCTGAGAACTTACCCAGAAACTCTCCACATGCAGATTTGCTGTCTGAATTTACATTACCTATAACATGAAAATTTAGTTTTAAGTATTTTCAGGTTAGTAGAGTCTCTAGGCATTGGGAAGAAATAAACACTCTCTGGGGACAAACTCCAAATGCATGTCTGGAGGATTCCCTCAGATAAAGATCCTATGAACACAAACTCACAATAAGAAATCAGTACACACATGAGGTCACAAACCACCATAAGCAAGAGGCAGCAGAAACAACCAACTACACAATTACAACCACAAAGACTGTAGATATTGGGATTGGCAGGTAGAGAATTTAAAGCAAAGATGTTTAATATATCCTTGGGATTAAATCAAAGGGCTTTAAAAAACAAATCAAGAGCTTATAAAAATTGACCAGGGAGATTTAAAAAGGGATCAAACAGATAATCTAGAGACGAAAGAACCTTTGCAATGAAATTAAAACTTAGTGAATAGTTAAAGAGGGGTTTGAAGTGAAGTGAAAGTCGCTCAGTCATGTCTGACTCTTTGTGACCCCACGGACTGTGCAGTCCATGGAATTCTCCAGCCCGGAATACTGGAGTGGGTAGCCTATCCCTTCTCCAGGGGATCTTCTCAACCCAGGGATCAAACCCAGGTCTCCTGCATTGCAGGTGGATTCTTTACCAGCTGAACTACCAGTGGATAGTTAAAGAGAGGTTTAGTGAACTGAAATATAAATCTGAAAGTGATCTGAAAGAGACTCTTAGAGTCATGGATATATAGGAGGATCGAGCATCTCTGTTATTGAAATTTAAAAAGGAGACAAAAGAAAGAAGAGGGGAGAGGACACCCTGGATAAATAATGACTGAAAACTTTGTAAATCTGACGAAAGACACCAAAGGTTGAGTTCATTACATACATGCCCAGGTACAGCATAGTGACACTACAGGGCACCTAGGAAGAAGAGAACTTAAAACAGGCAGGAGGAAGACAAATTGCTGCAGGAGAATGAAAATTACACTGAACAGATAGCTTCGCAACATTAACAATCAAATTCAGAGACTGGGAGACGAGATCTTCAAATTTTGGAAAGAACGTACAATCAACATAAGATTCTATATCTGATGAGCCTTAATTTTTAAGGACGACAAAAATAAATCTTCAAACAACCAAACACTGGGAGTATGTACTGACAGTGGGCTTCACGAAGGGACTTTCCAAGCATTCTGTGGTATTTCCAAGCATTAAGACGGTAGAAAATGATTTCAAAAGAAGAGTGTGAGTACTAGAAGGATTGGTGAGCAAAGGAAATAATAGATGGGTAAATCTAAATCAGCATTAACATATAAAACAGTATCCACCTTGTTATAAGTTTGATACCAAAACTAGACAAATATAGTATAACAACAAAAAATTACAGGCCGGTCTCATTGAATACATGCAAAAATCCTTAATAGATGCTTGTTGAACCCCTCTATTGAAATTTTCAGTGTTGTTATTGTATTCTTTACCTCTGTAATTTCTCTGTTTCGTGCTTTTTGGTGTTTTCTGTCTCTGTATTGAAGTTCTCACTGTGTTCATGCGTTGCTTTCCTGATTTTGACGAGTACCTTTATAACTGTTATTTTGAACTCAGTGAGGTAAATCACTTATCTCTGGTTTATTAAGATCTGTTTCTTGAATTTTACCTTGTTCTTTTGTTTGGAAGAAACAAACAAAAGATTTATTCCTCTGTTTCTTCATTCTCTTGACTCTCTGTGTTGATTTCTGCACATTAAATAAAACAATCATCTCTCCTCCCTACCCCCATCTAGAAAACCCAATATTAATGATGCCTAACTTATGGAGCTAAAAAATCAGTAGAGATCCAAAATTCTGGACAATTATATGTAAGTCAGATGGGAGTGACTGCATTCCAAGCGTCCCAGTACCCTTGTGTTTTGAGAGAACGGTAATTATCTGTGTGTAGGCACTGTGCGGCGGTGCGCGGTAATCAGTGACCTCACGCTCGTGCTGACAGCATCCGACCTCTGATGCACCGTACTCCGTGCTTCTCTATGCTTCGAGGACTTCTCCAAAGCCACGGGATAGCCACAGGCTCAAGTGCCAGTTCAGTGCAGAGGTTTGGGGGAGTTATTGCCCCTGGAGGCAACTCCTATTTGATGGGGAATGCCCACACTTCCCATTATCCTGATGAATAATTCTTGAAGACATTGCTCATGCTCCTCAGAAAATGTGGCGGAATCAATCCCCTCCCTCCTTGGTCATGGCAGTCACCTTCGTAAAGACTCTTAGAAGGGCCTTTTGTTTTCCCTATCTGCACATTCTCTTACTCCTGCTCCTTTGGGTTGCCTGTCAAATATGCCATCTGCCTCAAAGACTTTGTCTTGGTTTCTGTTAATTGGAGAGCTCAAACTAAGATTGATTATTAAAAATTAAAGGTTAAAAATTAAAGATTTGATTATTAAAATTAAACTTTTAATTTTACTTTTAATTTAATAAATGTAACAACTGTTGAATTTAACTGTTTAAACAATAAAAATAGAGGGAATAATTTCTAAAACCAGTGTAAGAAGAACAAGAATGGAGGGAAAACTCAGTTTATCTAGAAGAAGGACAAAATAAATTTTTAAAAATGTTAAAATAAGATGGTAGAAATGAACCCCAATAAATGAGAAATCACAATCAGTGTAAATGGGCTAAATGCTTCAGTTCAAAGATTAAGACTGCCAAACTCAATTACAAAGTATAATAAAGCAAAGCATATATGCCAAATATATGTCAGCTACAAAACAAATATCGAAATTCAAGGACATAGAAAGGCTGAAAGTGAGGATGGAAGAAATCAAACATTAGAAAAATACTAAAGGACACTTGGTATAATGTATATATTTCAGATATTATAGCCTTTAAGGCCAAAAACATTTTTAGAAATTAAAAAAAGAGCTCATTGCACATTGATAAAATAGTCAATTCACTATGCTACAATTCTAAATCTGAATGTATCTAATAGTGTGACTTCAAAATACCTAAAACAAAAACTGATCCATCTGTAAGGACAAATTGACAAATATACTGTCTAAGTGGGAGTTTTTAACATCCTGCTTTCAGACTGATGGACCAAGCAGATCAAAATCAATAATGGCAGAGATCTGAACTGCCCATTTAACAAGCATGATTGAAGAGATATACATAGAACACTATACCAATAATCTGAGAATACACATTCTTTTCAAGCACACATAGAACATTTATAAAAATTGATTAAGTACTAGGCATTTCAAAGAATCTAGTCTAACAGTCTACATTCTTAGCCAACAATGAAATTACACTAGAAATGAATAAAAAAAGAAGAAACTATAATAGAAATTAAAGAAACTCTATAACAAATATATGGTAAAAACCAGTAATGAAACTACTCAAAAGCAGACCCTGTAGGATTCATATAAATTGATGCCTCAGATAAAACTAGGGCCTCAAGTGTTTTTGTTATAAAGAAGTGAGGATAGAAAGAAACAAGCAACCAAACATTGAACTTTAAAGTGTAGAACATAAAGATAGAAAAAAACTCAAAGAAGTAAGGAAGTAAAGCAAAGGTCAGAAAAATGAGGAAATGGAAAACAAAGACTAAATAGAAAGAAGGAACAGGGTATATATTGCTCTTCGAAAATCTTAATAAAATTAACACACCTCTGCAAGATATAAAAGTGAGAGGAAAAAGCAAACAACTTTGGGAATGAAAGGGGGCACAGCTATAGCTATGTACTGAAGCAGTGGAAAGTGAAAAGAAATGAGACTATCATTTAAAAAATCATGCTAATAATTTCAAAACTCATACAAAATACATAAATTCCTTGGAAAATAAGAATCATGGACATTGACTCAAAAGTAAATGATTCTATAGCCATGAAAGGCATGGATTCAAATCCACAAACATCTCTTCAAAGAAGAGACTGGTCACAGACAGTTCTGTAAATTATGAGCTCTACAAACTTTCACAGGACAAATAATTATAAACTTACATGATGTTTCAGAGAGTCAAAAAGAGGCAGGATATCTTGAATATTAAATCTTGACAAAGCCAGCACAAGAAAGGAAAGTTACAGGCCAGTTTAACTCAAGGCTAGTGTGTGATTCATTCTAATCAGTATATTAGAAAATTGAATCAAAAACCCAAAATAATACTTTATGACCAAATTTATATTATTCCAAGAATGTAAGGGTAGTTAAACACTAGAAAAATATATGATTTTAAAATCCCACATTAGCAAATTGTAACAAACAAATCTGATATTCAATTATCAATTACCATGAATTATTCATGGTAAAATGTATTAGCAAATTTAGAAACTTTCCTTAGCCTGATAAATTATATCTTCCTGAAACCTATAGCTAACTTTTTATTCTGTGACAAACTATTAAAAGTATTCTTTTTAACATTTGGAGAAAGAAAAAATTCTTACCACTACTACTTCAAACAATATGCTAGAAATTTTAGACAATGCAATAAGTCAAGAAAAACTGTAAGGACTAGAAAGGAATAAGCAGTATTATTAGCAGATAATATGATAAGAAGCTCAAAATAATCTACAAAAAATGATGATAATGCATAAGAGAATTTAGCAAGTTGGTTTTGATTAATACAAGTGTCAATTGTATCTGCATAATTGGGAAAAATATAAATTCAACTAAAATGCTATTTGTGATAGAAAAAATTATAATGTACCTAAGGATATCAATGGCACCCCACTCCAGTACTCTTGCCTGGAAAATCCCGTGGACGGAGGAGCCTGGTAGGCTGCAGTCCATGGGGTCGCTAGGAGTTGGACACGATTGAGCGACTTCACTTTCACTTTTCACTTTCATGCATTGGAGAAGGAAATGGCAACCCACTCCAGTGTTCTTGCCTGGAGAATCCCAGGGATGGGGGAGCCTGGTGGGCTGCTGTGTCTGGGGTCTCAGAGTCAGACACGACTGAAGCGACTTAGCAGCAGCAAGGATATTAAAACAAAGATATTTACAGCATGTATCATGTGCCATGCAGTATTCTAAGTACTCTTTTATATTAACCCATATAATTCTTACAAAACCTCTATGAGGTAGATACTATAAATTCATCTCATTTTGTAGTTGTGGAAATTAATAGTCAAAGAGATAAAATGAGTTATACATATTGTGAAGTTAGTAAATTGGAGACTAGAGATTCAAATTCAGCATCTGTTTCCAGAGTATGTGTTTTTAACTACTATTCTACACTTTCTTTTCTGGAGAAATAGCAAAATTTTATTGAAAGATATCAAAAAAGATCTAAATAAATAGATGAGCATATTATACTTATGAATAGAATGACTTAATGGCATAAAGATACCTATTATATCCAAATTGCTCCCTATAGTTCAATGTAATTCCAGTCAAAATCCCAAAAGGGTTTTCATGGAACTTGCCCAGTTAGTTATAGAATTTATATGGATGAGCAAAGAGTCAAAAGGAGTCAGTGTATTCCTGAAAAATAAGAACAAGAAAAGAGAGAAATACCTGCCCCATTAACTAACAACATAAAATATTAACACTATAAAAGTAAAGAATGTGGTTTTGGCACAGGGATAGACAAATAAACTGATGTAACATAAAAAAGAGCTTATAAACGGATCCATGCACACATTGGGAACTGATGGGTGACAGAATGAATCAATGGGGAAAAGATGAGCTTTTCAATATGTGGTTCTAGTTATCCAGGTGGAAAACAACGAAAAGTATGACTAGTTCACACCATACACAAAAAATTAATTTCAGATGGATTAAAGGCTTAAATGTGAAAGGCAAAAGTTTAAGACTTTTAGAAGAAAATGTGAAAAAAATATCTTTATAACTTCTGGAAAGTTACTTCTTAAACATAACACTGAAGATCCTGTGATAAACAAAAAAACTGCCAAAGCAGGGTAAATTAAAATGAATAATGTCTACTTTTTCAATGACAACAGAAACTAAAAGACACAGTACAAACTAAGAGAAGAGGTTAGTTGTTTAGTTAGTTAGTTAGTTAGTCACACTCATGACTGACACTGGTTCAGTGTCCAGAACATAATAAAGAACTTCTGTCAATGAATAAGGAAAAGACTAACAGCTCAAAAGAAAGAGAAACAGAATGTATGAGCAGAAATTTCACACTAGAGAGTGAATGGCCAATAAGCATATAAAAGAATGCTTAGCCTCTATGGGAATCATGGAATGCCCATTAAAATCATCTTGTGATATGCTTTCTTACTGTCTAGCTAAGCAAGCATCAGAAAGTCTGAAAATATCAAGTTTCATTGGCAAGGATGTGGAGCCAAGGAAACTTTCCTATACTGCTGGTGGGAGTGTAACTGATAGAGCCATTTTGGAAAACAACTTGGTATTACCTACTGAAGTTGAAAATGTGAATTTCCTATGATCTGATGATTCCACTTACACATATATGTCCTAAAGAAATTACTGCAAATGTGCATTAGGACAAAAGTATAAGAATATTAACAGTAGTACTACCTTTAATGACAGAAAACTGAAAACAACCCAAATGTGTCTCTCAGCAATAGGATGAATGAGTAAATTTTTGGTATAGTCATGCAAAGGAATACTATACAGTGATAGAAATGAGTGAATTGTGACTCAGTGCTTCCCATGCAAAAATCTCAAAACAATAATATTGAGACTAAAGAGCATTTGCAGAGGAACAACAGGTTATATTCTATTCAAAGAGAGTGAAATTAGGGAAAACTAAGCATTCTTTCGGAGAAGGCAATGGCACTCCACTCCAGTACTCTTGCCTGGAGAATCCCATGGATGGAGGAGCCTGGTGGGCTGCAGTCCATGGGGTCGCTAGAGTCGGACATGACTGAGCGACTTCACTTTCACTTTTCCGTTTCATGCATTGGAGAAGGAAATGGCAACCCACCCCAGTGTTCTTGCCTGGAGAATCCCAGGGACGGGGAAGCCTGGTGGGCTGCTGTCTATGGGGTCGCACAGAGTCGGACACTACTGAGGTGACTTAGCAGCAGCAAGCATTCTTTTGCTTAGGAATTATAGATACATCTGGTTAAAAACTATAAAGCAAAGCAAGACAATGATAAACATAAATTAAAACATTAGTTTCTTCTGGGGAGGAGCAGGAGAATATAAATTCAGGAGGGGCACACATGGGATTTGATGATGTCCTTGACTTTGTGAAATGCCTGAACTATTATTATTTTGTCTTGCTTGAGTGTTTTCCTTTTTTCTGCAGTTTCTCACTTCTCTGATTAAATTTTCTCTTTGCAACTTGGAGGCTGAAGAGGTGAAAGCTTTTCTAGAAAGAGTCAGGCACTGCAGCACTATTTACAATAGCTAGAACATGGAAGCAACCTAGATGTCCATCAACAAATGAATGAATAAAGAAGTGTGGTACATATACACAATAGACTATTCAGTTCAGTTCAGTCAGTTCAGTCACTCAGTTGTATCCGACTCTTTATGACCCCATGAATTGCAGGACGCCAGGCCTCCCTGTCCATCACCAACTCCCAGAGTTTACTCAAACTCATGTCCATTGAGTCAGTGATGCTATCCAGCCATTTCGTCCTCTGTCATCCCCTTCTCCTGCCCCCAATCCCTCTCAGCATCAGGGTCTTTTCGAATGAGTCACCTCTTCGCATGAGGTGGCCAAAGTATTGGAGTTTCAGCTTTAGCATCAGTCCTGCCAATGAACACCCAGGACTGATCTCCTTTAGGATGGACTGGTTGGATCTCCTTGCAGTCCAAGGGACTCTCAAGAGTCTTCTCCAACACCACAGTTCAAAAACATCAATTCTTCGGGGCTCAGCTTTCTTTACAGTCCAACTCTCACATCCATACATGACCACAGGAAAAACCATAGCCTTGACTAGATGGACGTTTGTTGGCAAAGTAATGTCTCTGCTTTTTAATATGCTATCTAGGTTGGTCATAACTTTCCTTCCAAGGAGTAAGCGTCTTTTCATTTGATGGCTGCAATCACCATCTGCAGTGATTTTAGATCCCCCCCCAAATAAAGTCTGACACTGTTTCCACTGTTTCCCCATCTATTTCCCATGAAGTGATGGGACCAGATGCCATGATCTTCGTTTTCTGAATGTTGAGCTTTAAGCCAACTTTTTCACTCTCCTCTTTCACTTTCATCAAGAGTCTTTTGAGTTCCTCTTCACTTTCTGCCATAAGGGTGGTGTCATCTGCATATCTGAGGTTATTGGTATTTCTCCCGGGAATCTTGATTCCAGTTTGTGCTTCCTCCAGCCCAACGTTTCTCATGATGTACTCTGCATAGAAGTTAAATAAGCAGGGTGACAGTATACAGCCTTGACATACTCCTTTTCCTATTTGGAACCAGTCTGTTGTTCCATGTCCAGTTCTAACTGTAGCTTCCTGACCTGCATATAGGTTTCTCAAGAGGCAGGTCAGGTGGTCTGGTATTCCCATCTCTTTAAGAATTTTCCACGGTTTATTGTGATCCACACAGTCAAAGGTTTTGGCATAGTCAATAAAGCAGAAATAGATGTTTTTCTGGCACTCTCTTGCTTTTTCCATGATCCAGCGGATGTTGGCAATTTGATCTCTGGTTCCTCTGCCTTTTCTAAAACCAGCTTGAACATCAGGAAGTTCACGGTTCACGTATTGCTGAAGCCTGGCTTGGAGAATTTTGAGCATTACTTTGCTAGCATATGAGATGAGTGCAATTGTGAGGTAGTTTGAGCATTCTTTGGCATTGCCTTTCTTTGGGATTGGAATGAACACTGACCTTTTCCAGTCCTGTAGCCACTGCTGAGTTTTCCAAATTTCCTGGCATATTGAGTAAAATATATAGCCAATAGGAATTTGCTGTATGGCTCAGGGAACTCAAAACAGGGGCTCTGTATCAACCTAGAGGGGTGGGATGGGAGGGAGGTTCAAGAGGGAGGGGACATATGTATACCTATGGCTGATTCATATTGAAGTTTGACAGAAAACAGAAAAATTCTGTAAAGCAATTATCCTTCAATTAAAAAACAAATTAATTTAAAAAAGAGAGAGACAGGTAGAGGACAGGGAAGTGGGGGAGCTGTTCCAGGAGGGTCCCATGGGCCCTGCTGGGTTACACAAGTATGCTGAAAGCTGATACTTGCCACCTTGAGCTTGATGCAGCCTTCCCCATAGTCAAATGTCTCCATCTTGAAAGACAACAGTCTTTTGCCTAAAACAAGGAGACCCAGGGGTATGACTGGGCCCCAGGAGAGGAGTCCGTGTGGACCAGCTGTATGACTTTGCCGAAATGGAAGGCAAGAGGAGCTGAAGATGGAGATGGCACGTTGGTTCTATGACCAAATTATGGATAACCTGGCTGCCTGTCCCAAGTGACTGCTTGAGACCCAGTGGGCTGGAAGAAAGTAAAAGAGGCAATACAGAGAGCCCAGATTCCTGTTCCTAGGCCAGCACTTCCATTCTGCAGTTGCTGGCAGTGTTGGGTGCTATGGTCCACAGCTGCCCTTCTCCAGAGAATTTCTCACAATATAAGAGGTGCTGCCTCATCCTGAGATGCTTGGTAGATTATACTCTATCTCTGGGGTGAGGTCAGGCTTCAGATTCTGACTGAATGGTAAGAGGAAAACCTCATGCTGGACCATTCTGTGATACATTTCATGCTCCAGAACTCCCCAAAGGTAACAGGCTGATACTTGACTTGAGCTGAAACCTCTTTGCTGAGCTTATTCTTCTGCTCTATCCAACTTCCTTCACCCCCTTCAGGTTCCTTGCACAAGAATTTCCTTCCCAGACTCTGCTCTGACTGAATCTGATGCCTGTGAGATACACTGACCTACGAAGCACCTAAAGTGAAAGGAAAGTGAAAGTGTTAGTTGTTCAGTCGTGTCAGACTCTTTGTGACCCTATGGACTGTAGCCCACAAGGTTCCTTCCTCTGTTCATGGACTTCTCCAGGCAAGAATACTGGAGTGGGTTACCATTCCTTTCTCCAGGGGATTGTCCCTCAGTTCAGTTCAGTCCAGTTGCTCATTGTGTCCGACTCTTTGCAACCCCATGAATCACAGCACGCCAGGCCTCCCTGTCCATCACCAACTTCCAGATACTCAGTGATCAAACCTGGGTCTCCCGCATTGCAGGAAGATTCTTTATTGTCTGAGCCGCCAGGGAAGCCCATGAAGCACCTAAAAGTGAGAGTAAAACTGCTTTGAGGGAAGAAGCGATGCCAGATGTGTGAGAAGAAGTCGTTCACGATATGCTCAAAGGCATGTTGAGAGGGTCCAACCCTATCCCCTTATATTACTCTTATACCTCCCCTTATATTACTCTTTAGTAGGTAATTAACCTCATTCATGGACATTTTGTTATTTTCTAAAAGGAAACAAATAGAAGATCTTTGCATAGGAATGGTAAATAAAGAGGGATAAGGTAGAGAGGGATTTAAAAAAAACATAAAAGTAGATAAAAAAACATACAAGTCAGGAAGAATGAACCAAAAACAACAGGAAACCTTCCAGTAAACAGTAGGTTGAACCATATGAAATTGTCAGTGTTGAAGCTTTTGAGTCACAAAAATACAATTTCATATGGCTTGATTTGAACATTTCCCCCAATTCTTGCAGAAGTTACAGACAATATAATATCTCTTAGAGCTCAAAAAGAAATGGATGGTGGAAAGAAAATAAGACAATGAAAAGACATGGCATATAAGTTAGCAGATCTTCTGAAGAAAAAATGGAAGATAAAAACATTACAGAGATAAAACCCCCATTTAAAGCAAAAAATACAATGCAACTGAGAACAATGGCATGATGGCTTGAAGAAATTGCATTAAACCAAATGGAAAAGTGCAAAGACATAATCATGTGGTGATAGTTACTATTGTCTTTGATAGCACGCTAAGTTGGTTCAGTCGTGTCCAACTCTTTGCGACCCCGTGGACTGTAGCCCACCAGTCTCTTATGTCCGTGGGATTTTCCAGGCAAGAGTACTGAGATGGGTTACCAAACCCTCCTCTGGGGGATGTTTCTGACCCAGGAATCGAACCCACGTCTCCTGTGGCTCCTGCATTGCAAGAGGATACTTTTACCTCTGAGTGATAGGGTTCTCCATGAATAAGCTCTGAGGTAGACAGTTACATACAGAAGATCTATTGGAATGTGTTCTCAGGGCAACATCTCTAAGGAAAAAATAAAGAAGAATTGGGCAAAGAGGAAGTTGACTTGTGATGTGATTGCAACTGAGGTCTAAGCAAATTCTGCACAGAGCTCTGAAGCCAGATGGCCTTCAAAGTTGTCCTGAATCAGAAAAAAAGGGTAAGCTCTGTTTTTTCTCATTTTTCCAATCCCTCATTGGCCATAGGCCAGGTGAATCATTTTCTGTGGCTGAGGGTTTGTCTCAGTGAGGGATGTAGCTGTGAGCCCTCAGCAACTGTTCCATCCAGCAACTGAGAAGTAGATGCCTTACCTAAAGAAGGAAGCTGGTGGAGCATAACAATATCCACTGCAATTTACCTCTTGTACTGCTCAGATCCACTTGCTTCTCATAAGTTTGCCCTTCCTGGGCTTCTGGGAATAGTTTCTTCAGGATCCTCGTTGGTCTTGCTTCTAATGGGTGATACAACTAGGCTTGAGCCACTGTAGAGTCCTTTCCTGCCCTAGAGACCACTCAGAGTTGGCAGCCTCTGAGTCACCTGGTAAATGAACATGCAGTTTCCTAAATTAAAGATATCTCTGTGTTATAGTCTTCCCAGGTGGCTCAGTGGTAAAGAATCTGCTTGCCAATGCAGGAGATGCAAGATATGTGGGTTCGATCCCTGGGTCAAGAAGATCCCCTGGAGTAGGAATTGGCAGCTGACAGTGGTATTCTTGTCTGGAAAATTCCATGGAGGAGGAGGATGTGGGCTACAATGCACAGGGTTACAAAGAGTCAGACACGACTGAGCACATGCATGCATGCAAATATTGTACTCCTTTCTCACTTAGGGACACTTTGCAATGTCATTTGTCCTATGTTTTTGAGACAGTCAGACATGCCCCAAATCCCTGGACCCTGAAAACATCACTGAATCTTAGGTGGGTTTATCTTTCTGTGGAAGGCATGCATCTTCCTAAGGCCTCCAATGTACTTGCGGCTTCCTCTCATGCCAGTTGATAGAATAAATGTCTTTGGTGTCCTGCCAGTTATCCAATCTCATCTCTTATTGGTCTGCTTGGTGGGAGGGGAAGTGGGGTAGATCCATAGAGGGGTAAGTGTTATCTTGTGAGGCACCAAACTATGGAAGCTCCTGCATGATCTTCAGGCAAGGGGGATTCACCATCTTCTAACAGAGTGGGCCACTTGTGCATGCCTAGAAAGTTCTGGAGAATCTGAGAGTTCAGGATTCTCAAAGGTAAAGATTCACATACTCTCATCCCAAGTCTCAGGCCCCATGCTTTCCTTAGTAGGACCCTGACTATTTTGTAGAAGACCTGCTGGGTTTGGGAATCCAACTTCCTCAGAGTCTCTACTGAGCTCGGTGCTACATTACTTTCTCAGCGGTTGCAGGAGATTAGCATTTTCTTAAATGCTGCCAAGGAAACTCTCTGGCTTTCACATCTTTTCTTGAATTAGGGGTGAGTCACTCTGAGCCCATCACTGCTCCTCAACACATCAGTGGTACTCACAGCAGCTACTCCATTCCATCATCCTTATATTTACCACTTCCCTTGTACCTATAAGTATCTTCTACCGGTATTGTTTTCCCATGTCACTTATTAAACCATGTCCTTATAATGGTGTGTTGTAAAACTTATCTTCTAAACTTAAAGAAAGGCTATTCATTTCATCCTCTCGATTTTGGCTCATTCTTCCAACTTGACAAGATCTTGAATCTTGATTTCTTATTCACTGTGTTATCCTCTCAGATTTATATCATCTTTATTCAGTTTATTGATAAAAATATTGAACAGGACTGGGTTGGTGTTGATAAAATTGTTGAACAGGACAAGAGTAACGACAAGTTCCTGAAGCAGGTCATGAGGAGGCATGCCTCATTAATCTCTCTAATTTGACAAATATTTATTAAATAACAAATATCTGCTGGCAGTGTCTTACATTGGGGCTGTAATGGTGAATAGGGAATATCTCCTGACCATAAACTTCTTATGCCTCTTTAAACAGGTTTACATCAGTCCATTTATTTACTGTTTGGGGCTAAAGTATTTAGCTTGTTTATAAATACACTAAAATATACTTATTTTCTAGCCTCATGGTTTTCAGAAATTTTAATTTAATCTTTAATTTAAATTTAATGGGTCAGTAAAAATATTAATACAAATAATAAGAACAAGGAGGTGATACAACAGCATTTTTCAATGGGTAATTTTGCAAAATGATACTATTGAAAAATTGTAACACCATTTCATTTCAGACTATAAAGGGGACAGTCCCTTCCCTCATGGGGTTTTCAATCCAGTGAAGGTCAGACTTGAAACAAAGAAACAAAGGAATAAATATAAAGTGCAAATTGTGAAACTTGGTATAAATTGCTCAGTTGTGTCCAACTCTTCAAGATCCCATGGACTGTAGCCCGCCAGGCTCCTCTGTCCATGGGATTCTTCAGGCAAGAATACTGGAGTGGGTAGCCATTTCCTTCTCCAGAGGATCTTCCTGTCCCAGAGATCGAACCTGGGTCTCCTGCATTGCACGCGGATTATTTACCATCTGAGCCACCAGGGAAGCCCTAACTTGATATGAAGGAGACTAACTGGGGACAGAGTAGAGAATATGGAAGTAGTTAGGTAATGCTTTCAAAGAAATGGCATTTTAGGGACTTCCCTGGCCATCTAGTGGTTAAGACTTCACACTTCTAAAGCAAGGGGTGTGGATTTGATCCCTGGTTGGGGAACTAAGATCCCACAAGCTGAATGATGAGGCCAAAACACAAAACAACAAGCAAACAGACAAAAACCCAAAGAAGTAGGATTTCAGCTTAAAGACTGAGGAGCATCAGAAAATTCCAAGAGAGTGCAATATGGGTGAAACTCGTGATGGGTGAGTGTGCTGTGTGGAAAGCTGAGAGGGGTCTAGCTGAGCTGGACTCCCAAGACTGAGGAGGAGCAGCTGATGCCCAAGGTTGGAGAGTATGGAGTGGCAAGCAGGATGAACTCTGAGCAACCTCCAGGACACTCCCTGTGTTGCCTGCAACATCTGATGGTGACTGGTGACTCTGTTGCCCTCCATGGCAAGGCTGTGCATAGCTTCTGCTTTCCATAGGACCTCCAGGTGTAATCAACACTGGACTGCTGGCTTTCTTAGCAGTTGTATGCAACTCCCCTGAGCATCTAGCATCCACGCATTCTTGAGGCCACTTTCACAAGAGTCTAAATAAAGGGGAGCACAGTGTGGAATGTATATAGATGCTCACCTTAGGATGTATATAGACAGGACTGACCACACCATGCATGGTCAGTTGCAGAAGCTGTGCTTGTGTTCTCTGCCTTGCACGGTGTGGTTAGCCCAAGCCCTTCCTCTGACTAAGAGGTTGACTGATGTGTAGGGCTTGCTAAGCCACAATAAAGAGTCTGGATTTTATTCAAGGTGCAAAAGGAAACCATTGAAAGCTTTTAGGCAGGGAAGTAAAGCCATCTGCTTTATTGTGTAAAAATCTCCCTCTGCTTGCTGTGTGGGGGAATGGATTACATGAGGACAGGAGTGAGAGCAGGGAACCAGTTGGAAGGCTATTGAATTAACTGAGATGAAAGAAGGTGGCTTGGCAAGGAAATTCATATTGGGAACGGAGAAGTAGATGGACTCAAAATATATTTAGGAAGTAGAAGGTAAGACTTTCTAGTAGATTAGATACTAGGTATTATGTGTCTGAAGAACTCAAACACAATGCCTAAATATTGTGCCTGAGCCTCTGGGTATGGGGGGCTCCATTCACGTAGATGAGGAGAAGAAGAAATAATTTTAAGAGAGAAGAGAGAGGATTCCCCTTCAGAAATATGAACTTCGAGGTACCTGGAAGACATTCCAATGGAGGGGTCAACTGGGCCCTGGATGTTTTAATCTGGAGTACCAAAGAGGGGGTTTGGACTGGAGATATAAATTTAAAATATTTATTGTGTACATGGATTGAGCCATGGATTGAAGAGGATATAGAGAGATACAAGTAGAGATCAGTGGGACCTCCCTGGTGGTCCAGTGATTAAGTCTTTGCCTTTCAATGCTGTGGGTGTGGGTTCAATCCCTGGTCAGGGGGCTAAGATCTCATATGCCTCACAGCACAAAATCTAAAACATAAAACAGAAGCAATGTTGTAATGACTTCAATTAAGTTTTAAAAAATGGTCCACATCACATTCCTTCCTGGAGAAGGAAATGGTAACCCACTCCAATATTCTTGCCTGGAAAATCTTGTGGACAGAGGAGCCTGGTGGACTGCAGTTCATGGGGTTGCAAAGAGTCAGGCACGACTGAGTGACTAACACACACCACATCAGAAAAATATTAACAAAAAGTAGAGATCAGTACAAAATCTTAGAGAATGTCAATATGGGCTGGCACATACAAGAGGGGTAGAGAGGGAAAGAGAGAGGACAGAAGAGAAGACAGAAGACTGACCCGATGGAGTAAGAGGAAATCCCCAAATGGAGATATGCAGAAGTCAAGAAGAGGGAATGTTAAGGAAGGAATCCTGGTCAACCACATGTAACACCAGGTAAAGTGAAAGTGTCAGTCGTTCAGTTTGTGTCTCATTGCGACCCCATGGACTGTATCCTGCCAGGCTCCTCTGCCCATGGGATTTTCCTGGCAAGAATACCAGAGTGGATTGCCACTTCCTCCTCCAGGGGATCTTCCCAACCCATGGATCGAATCTGCGTTTCTTACGCCACCTGGGAAGCCCCAGAGAACGGGCCACGAAGGAGCATTTGTGTAAGCTCTTGGAGAGATGCAGGAGTGTTGGATGAGGGAGTGTTGGATGGCAAAGGACAGAATTAACTGAGAGAGTGACGTTACTTGTCTGTGTCCAGAGGTTTGATCTTTACTGAAATATTTTAGAAAATTAGGTCACTGTCTCTCTATTCTTCGAATCTTTAAGTATACAGTCAGAAGCCCCACACTCCCAATTGCAAATTCTTTCAGTGGTCTGTGATGAAATTGGCTTGAGTCTTCAACCCAGACTTCACCAAGAGTGTCTGGGGATGCCCTTTTCATCTCAAACCACTTCTCCTGACCATTTTCTTCTGACTGAGGGGTGTTCCACCTTCCTGATGAAAACAGGAGCTCAGCAGTGGCTGAGAGGCAGTGCCTGTCCCGTCTCTTTGCCTGGCACTGCACTGTTTGCCCTGGCAGGATGCTTCCGTGTCCTATTAATACAAATGTATCTGGGAGAGCACTTGTGCTGTCCTTTCCAGTGTCACCCAGCTCATTATTAGCTGTGACCTCTAGATACTACTCTTATTGGTATATACCAGTCTGGCATTTCTCCTTGGCCATGTGCCCATGTGCAGTGATTATTCTAGCTGATTCTTCAACATCCATTATATCCTAGGTGATTATGCTGCTATGATTTTATGAAACAGTTAATGCCCGGAATTAGTTTAGGGATCATCATATTATCCAATTTCATCCAGCCTGAGGGTGAAGATAACCCACTGGGGAAGTTAAGATCAAGGAAGTCAGAGGATCTGCCCTCCTACACCATCCAGGGGCCCACCCACCTGTGCCATGTTTTCTTCCTTTAGGTGAATTTGAGTTGGTGTTTTCTCAGTTTTTCATTCAAAGGCATCCTTTCTTTTATACCTTCCTTCTATGTTCCACCCCCACATCCTTTTGAAATCTATATTCATCAAAGAGCTCTGTGTGCAGATACATTGATTTCTTTGGATGTCTTTTTAATCGGGATCAACTATAATTGCATCCTGAGAATTTCTTGATTTAGGGCCTCCTGACTTCTTTTTCAGGCTTCCCAGATGGCTCATACAGTAAAGAATCTGCCTGCAATGCAGGAGACCTGGGTTTGATCTGTGGGCCAGGAAGATCCCCCTGGAGAAGGGAATGGCTCCCCATTTCACTATTCTTGCCTGAAGAATTCCAAGGACAGAGAAGACTGGTGGGCTACAGTCCACGGGGTCACAAAGGGTTAGACACAACTTAGTGACTAACACTACTGCTACTAGCTTCTCTTTCAGTATTCCCATGTTGTAAAATTTGAGACAGCCAATATTTCAGGTAATTGGTCCTGTTATTCCCATAGACCCACTATTGAAATGAGTGTTAAAATCATTGCTTCTGCATCTAAACTTCTTTTCCTCAGAGTGTCCCTTGTACCAGCTACAATATAATCTATTGGCCTGTGACACGTTCTGATTTTTGGTTTGGAAATATGATCACCATTCTTTTAGAGTCTGTCCATGGCAGCAGCCCAATCTGAGTATTTTGAAACCTGCTTTTCTAAAGCGGTGTCTGACTATATCCAATGTTTCTTTCATTCGCAATAACAACCTCCAACATGACATGGTCCCTTTCTCCCAAGGTTCCCATCACTTCTATATCACCAGTTTGTTCTTCCTTGTTGGCCAGAATTAAGTCCAGAGAAGCGCCTCAGTTCTCATGTCCTTTTCTTTACATGAAGCAAAATTGTCAGCACCGTGAGTCAGGTAGCTCAATTGGGATAAACCCAAGGGACATATTTGCAGTAATTCACATGCCTAGAAGAAAGGAATCTGACGTGAGCTTCAGATCAGCAGAGAAATTGGATTTATTCTGGACACCCTATGAGGAGGAAAAGGACCAGAGCCACTGGGAGAAATTGAAGTGATTGAGTAGATCAGACTAAAGCTAAAGGCTGTGTTCATTCTCTTCAAGAAATGAAACACTGGCTGTGGGAGACACGCGTCTGCATTAGAAAGACAATGTACAGAGTTGACAAATCCAAGAAAGTGCACAGAGCACTTGGGGTTTGGACGGGTGAACGTCAGTGTGAGATGGAGCTGTGGCAGGAGTGGGGAGTCTGCTAGCAACTCATGTGATGTTTTCATGGCCAGCCAGGCAGATATTGTTGGCAGAGGGGATAGCAGTGTAGGGCCAGCCAGAGGCAGAGGGCAGGTGCACTGGGGGCACAGCAAGTTTTCTGTACAAATGAAAGCGAAAGTGTTAGTTGCTCAGCCATGTCCGACTCTTTGAGGCCCCGTGGACTATAGCCCACCAGGCTCCCTTGTCCATGGGATTTCCTAGGCAAGAATACTGGAGTGGGTTGCCATTCTGTTCTCCAGGGGATCTTCCCAACCCAGGGATTGCAGCCTGGTCTCCAGCATTACAGGCAGATTCTTTACTGTCTGAGGCATGGTGAGAAGCAAAATAATGGGATGGTTTTTAGAGTCAGTCAGTTTTAGGTTGGCTATGCTCTAGATTGGTAAATTACATAACCCATTTGCATGTCAGTATCCTCCTCTCTAAAATGAGGATAACACCTGCTCTGCAGGTTGATGAGGATTTAATTTTAAGGTACAGGAAGCACTTAAATGAAACTGGCGTAAAGAAGGGCTCAAGAAATGAGAGGGTCACAGGGCAAAGGGAGGGAGACCTCCACTCAAGGGTAAGAAGATTCCCACAAGTGGAAAAATGGAACTAAGAGACAGCAAGGGAGGGAAAAGATAGGCAGGGGTGAGAGGAAGGCATTCAGAGGGAACTGAGGACAAATGATGGTGTCCAGAAATAGGGCCCGAGGGACAGCTCAACATAGAGAGACAGACATGAAAGAGTACCACAGTGCAGAACTAATGTCGTCTGTGTGCAGGTATGACACTGGGGACTTTGAGTACAAATCTAAAGAAGAGAGTGCCTGATCTCAAAGGACCTATTCTCCAAGGAACTGTTCTGGCTGACTGTGGGTATCTGATTGCAAAGAGAAAATGTAGAAACAGGGGCAAGGGGAGTAAAGAAAATTTGAATTTATTATGCATACAGGGATGAGTGGCTTAAGTCCCTCCCATTGGAGGGAAGAGGTCACTGAGACATCTTGAGTTGGTGACCAGCCAGCCACACACGGGGACCTCTGGAACCTGGGCAAGTAAGCAACTGTTTGAGCAGCTATGAGGACCAGGATTCCTATCACTACAAGGTTTTCTTCCTTTTTTTCTTTTGTTTTCAAGTATCTTTTTTAAAAATGAATTTTTTATTGGAGTATAGTTGCTTTACCCTTCCTAGATAGCACAGTGGTAAAGTATCCACCTGCATTGCAGGAGATGCAGATTCCATCCCTGGGTTGGGAAGATCCCCTGGAGAAGGGAAGGCAACCCACTCCAATATTCTTGCCTGGAGAATTCCATGGACAGAGGAGCCCGACAGGCTACAGTTCATGGGGTCACTAAGAGTTGGACACAACTTAGTGACTGAAGAACAACAACAAAATGTGTCAAAGAATATAGAAGTTACACTCTATATTACACTATAATATAGAAGTTACTCCTCCCCACTCAACACACACAATTTAAAGAAGAAAATTGAATCCTGAGGCTTCCACCCAGGTTAGGAAACAGACCAGAGCCTGTGACTTAAAGCCTCCTGTTGTTATTGTTCAGTTGCTCAGTCGTGCCCACCTCTGCAGCCCCGTGGACTGCAGCACACCAAGCTTCCCCGTCCTTCAGTATCTCCTGAGTTTGCTCAAATTCATGTCCATCAGGTCGGTGATGCCATCCAACTATCTCATCCTCTGTCATCCCCTTATTCTCCTGCCTTCAATCTTTGCCAGCATCAGAGTCTCTTCCAATGAATTGGCTCTTCATGTCAGGTAGCCAAAGCCTTCTGTATCCCCTCCCTTTTTATCCACAGGCAAATACCACCTGACTTTTGTGATATCATTCCCTTGCTTTTCTTTGTCATTTCCCCACCTATTCACTTCTCTTTAAATACTATATTGGGGGTTTTCATGTGCTTGAACTTTGTAAAACTAGAATCATACTGTGCATATTTTTGGGCTTTCCAGGTGGTGCTAGTGGTAAAGAACTCACCTGCCAAGGCAGGAGACATAAGAAATACAGGTTCAGTTCTTGGGTTGGGAAGATCCCATGAAGGAGGGCATGGCAACCCACTCCAGTACTCTTGCCTGGAGAATCTCATAGACAGAGGAGCCTGGTGGGCTACAGTCCATGGGGTCGCAAAGAGTCAGACGTGACTGAAGTGACTGAGCACACGTGTACGTGCATATTTTTGTGACTTTCCTTTTTGGCTTCCCGTTGGCTTGTGAACTTCAGTCAGTTCACTTCATTGTTACACACTATTCTCCTCCTTTACTTAAAGACTCTGTCAACAGACATTTGTGTGGTTTGCAATTTTTTACCACCATAAACAATGTTTCTTCCTTGGATCTTGATATCCAAATACAAGTTTTTATATAGGGTTTGAACTTAACCTTGAACTTGAACTTAATAGAGTGCTATTTCTGGGCCATGTGCCTTTTCAACTTTACTAGGTGATGCCAAACTATTGGGTGGTTATAGCAGTTTTTAGTCTCATCAACAGGCTAGGAGAATTTTTATTGCTCTGCCTCATCCTCACCATCACTTTGGATTGAATGTATATATATGTATATATATATATATACCTAAATATAAAATATACATATGTAAACAATTATATATAATACCTGCATAGATAATGTGCATATATTAAGTGTATGTATTTAGAAAACTAGGATCATGACATCCAGTCCCATCCCTTCACGGCAAATAGATGGGGAAACAATGGAAACAGTGGCTGCCTTTATTATTTTGGGCTCCAAAATCACTGCAGATGGTGATTGTAGCCATGAAATTAAAAAGCACTTACTCCTTGGAAGAAAAGTTATGACCAACCTAGATAGCATATTAAAAAGCAGAGATATTACTTTGTCAACAAATGTCCATCTAGTCAAGGCTATGTTTTTTCCAGTGGTCATGTATGGATGTGAGAGTTGGTCTATAAAGAAAGCTGAGTGCAGAAGAATTGATGCTTTTGAACTGTGGTGTTGGAGAAGACTCTTGAGAATGCCTTGGACTGCAAGGAGATCCAACCAGTCCATCCTAAGGGAGATCAGTCCTGGGTGTTCATTGGAAGGACTGATGCTGAAGCTGAGACTCCAATACTTTGGCCACCTGATGCGAAGAGCTGACTCATTTAAAAAGACCCTGATGCTGGGAAAGATTGAGGGCAGGAGGAGAAGGGGAAGACAGAGGATGAGATGGTTGGATGGCATCACCGACTCAGTGGATATTAGTTTGAGTAAACTCTGGGAGTTGGTGATGGACAGGGAGGCCTGGCATGCTGCAGTTCATGGGGTCATAAAGAGTCAGACATGACTGAGTGACTGAACTGAACTGAACTGGTGTATAGATACACACACACAATGTATATGTATGTTATATAGTATCTATAACAATATACAGAGCTGCATTCTCCAGACATAATGAAATTTATAGAAAACTTAAGGAATTTGCAAGACTAATGTCATGCATATTCAATTTTCTATTTCTCCTTTGATTTTAGAGCATACCTCTGACAAAAATGCAGCTCCTCAGGGAAATTTAATTTTTGGTGAGTCACAGGAGAATTGATGAGAGAGGAGACCCGATAGTTTAGTGGAGGTATGCTTCTATCTCTCCTCCTTTGATCCATGCTCAATGCATCCCAATTGCACTGAGCTAGTAATGCTGACAGGGGCTTTCTGAGCCAGGAGAGCTCAGTCTGTCCTGGTGAGAAGTTCTGGAAACTTTGGACCTGATGGATGGTTGCCCTCACTGAGGCAAGAATGGACTCCTAGGTTGTGAATGACTGATATTGAATGCCTTAATAAAGGACTCAAGGCCACAAGAACCGTACAAACTGATTGGGATTCCAGGGGACCCTGAGAGCATTTCCCATTTCCTGTTCTGCAATTGAATTGCATGTCGAGGTAGTGTGCATATGTATGGAAGTGTTTTTATTTGGTTGATGGTTGATCAGAGCGTTACAAGCATGAGGAGAAGGGATACAGTTCTCATCGTAAACCAGAGTGGACTAAATGGCTTAGTAGCCTGTGCATACCTATATATTTTGCATTTCTTAAATGTTTTCTTTGTTTTAATAGCAGAAGCTTTCATATAAATGAAATATAATAGGAATGTATGATATACAGAAAGTTAAAGGTGTTATTTTATTGGAATAATGTTTAACATTTACTTATAAAGTCAGTAAATGAGAATAGTTGTAAAAATCTATATTTACATGAATCTGTGGTTGTAAATGGTAATAGTTTCCTTTATTTTATTTTTATTTATTTATTTTTTACATAGACTTTAATTTTTAAAGCAGTCTTAGGTTCACAGCAAAATTGAGCTGAAAGTACAGATATTTCCCTATACCCCTTAGCCTCCTCCCTGTTTCTCCCCAACTACCAACATCCCCCATCAGAGTGGTACATTTGTTACAATCCATGAGCCTACATCGACACCTCATTATGATCCAGAGTGCATAGTTTACAGTAGGATTCACTGCTGGTGCTGTACATCCTATGGGTTTTGACAAATGCATAATGACATGTATCCTTAAAAATCCTCTATGTTCAGCCTATTCAATTCTTCCTCCCCATGAGTCCCTGTCTTTATTTAAAAATGGAGTTCCAGAGATTTAGAAGGTAGAGAGTAGGAAGTTGTTATATCAAAGCAAAATGCTAACAATATATAACATCATTTGCAGTTAAAAAAAATCAAAACTAAAAATTCAATTAAGAAATTAAAAAGGTAAGCCACAGACTGGGAAATAATATTCATAACAGATGTATCAGACAAAAGACTTGTATCCAGAATGTAAAAAAAAAAAAAAATCACTCCAATTTATCAAGAATAAAGAAACAAGCCTCCAAGAAGTGAGGGAAAGACTTGAACAGACACCTCACAAAAGAAGATATAAAATGGCCAATAAGCATAGGAAGAGATGCTTGACAAACAAAACCCACAGGCACCTAGTAGCCACTGTGTATCCAGTAAAACAGATAAAAGAAGCAAGCTTGGTAGCTCCACATTTTAACAAGGATGCAGACTGACTCAAATTTTCATACTTTGTTGATTGGAGTGTCCCAACTACTTTGGATAACTGTTTAGAAGTTTGTTAGAAGCTTAAAATTCGCCTCACCTATGACACAGAAATTCCATTCCTAGGTATTTACCCAAAATAAATAAAAACCCATGTTTTAAACAATTGTGTATAATTAATAAGTTTATTTATAATTATATGAATAACCAGGGGAAACCCATGTTTATCGACAACTGAATGAATAGACAACATGTGACATATTCATAGAGTGAATGAATGACTATGGATCTATGTAACAACATAGATGGATCTCAAAAGCATATTGTGTGAAAGAAGGCAGACCCAAATGAATACATCTTGGGTGATTTCATTTCTGTTCTAGACCAAGAAAAATAATTTATGGGCGTCGAAAATTGGCATACAGAGGTGGGTTCTGATGGGAAGAAGGCATGAGGGAATCTGCTAGGGTGACAGAAATGTTCTCTACTTACATTGGGCGTTGTCTCCACAGGTGTGTAAACAGTTGTCAGAACTATCAATTAAAACTGTTACGATCAGTACATTTCACTGTATGCAAATTTCACCTGAATAAAAGTGATCTGAAATGCCAATTAAGAATCACCCATAAATTATCATAAGCACTTACTGTCACTGTATGATGTTCCATGATGCTATGAGTCACTCCTCACTCGTGACTGTATGAAGGTGACGCCTTGAAAGAAAAGGATGCTCCCAGGAGTGGACCCTGAGGCTCTCCCTGGGTTGAACTGGTCACCACACACGTGGAACAATGCATGTTTTCTCAAACAACCTCACACAAAGAGATACAGGGAGATCTAAATTAAAACCCAAAAAACAACATGGAAAATGGCTGAAAAGCAAAGCCATGTTCCTGGTCAATGACACATTTGCCAGAAGTTTAAATATTTGTCACAGATGGCGAACAGTATTCTGAGGTCTGAACAAAGCTGATTGAATCTGGCTTCCCAAATTCACAGGGTAGAGGTCATCTATGTGCACGAACGTATTATGTTGCACATTTTAATGCTCTTGCTATTTTGCATTATGCTTTTAAAGCATTGATATGTATGTTTATAATAAGAATCACATGCTTGCAAAGCCTCTGAGGTTGGAAACCACTGATCTAGCCACACTAACACTGTGTTGGAGGCCAGGATGCTGCCTTCTGTTTATGCTAAAGAGCTTCTTTAACGGCTGGAGTGAAATGTTAACAGTTTAGTGGTAATGAGCGAGCAAGCAGGCAGTCTGGGAGACTAAATGACTCCTGTTAAAAAATTGATAACGGCTCCTCCTGGGCAGACACAAAGGACAGATAGATAAAGGGAGGTTGTAAGCTGTCCAGTGAATCTAAATCAGATGATGTAGGTGAAACCACTATTTCAACCCATTCTTGGCTGTATCAACATTTTCTGGCCTCAGTTTCTTCCTGTGTCTGCCTAACTCACTCAGTGTGGAATGATGCTTCTCAAACATTAATATGCATTGAAATCACTTGAGGTTCCTGTACAGATGATAATCCAGTAGGTCCGGGATGGAGTTTGAGATTCAGCAAGATTCTAACAAGCTTCTGGGGGATGCTAATGTTATTGGTCTCATACCTGGAGAAGCCAAGGGCTAGGGACTTTGCCTGAAAAGTAAAGAATGGGGGACACACTCAAACTATTGCTTTCTCAGTGGGGCCCTCTAAGATCATTTAACTTACATGAAGGGAGGAGTTGAGGTGGGATTGAAAAGAAAATTCAGATCTTTCAGGGCTATGCTGTTCAATATGGTAGCTGCTAGTTCCATATGGGGGGCTTCCCAGGTGGCTCAGTTGTAAAGAATCCAGCTGCCAGTGCGGGAGACACGAGTTCCATCTCTGGGTTGGGACAAACCCCCTGAGAAGGAAATGGCTACCCACTCCAGTATTCCAGCCTGTGAAATCTCATGGACAGAGGAGGCTGGCGGGCTACATAGTCCATGTGATGGCAAAGATTCGGACACGACTCAGCGATTAAACAGCGACAACAGCTCCATATGGCTGTTTACATTTAAATTA
The DNA here is from genome assembly GCF_027580195.1 of Bos mutus. NCBI lineage: Eukaryota > Metazoa > Chordata > Mammalia > Artiodactyla > Bovidae > Bos > Bos mutus. The sequence continues at coordinate 41,293,363 of NC_091624.1, forward strand.
AATGAAATAAAATATTCAGTTCCTTTGTTGAAATAGAAACATTTCAAGTGCTCAGTGGGCACTTAAGGTGAATGATGGCTAATGTACTGTATTACTTGGCACAGAATCAGAACATTTCTTTCCTCACAGGAAATCTTACCGTGTGTCACTGCTTTGGGGAATTCAGAGAGAACTTGACCCAGGAGCAGGCTGCGACCTGGGAGACAGACCATTTTCCAGAACAAGGAACCTTTCACACGCAGATTTATCATGGAAGCTGAGTGAAGCTGAATGCTGCGTCTATCGGCATTAATAGTTAATTAGTGTCATTTTACATCTTTGGACCTGGAGCAGAATACTGTTCTGCTCAGCCTGTCTGCTGGTTGCGTTTCTGAGCTCACACAGTGTCATGCATCTAGTCCATTCACTTCACACATACGTTTTGAGATAGAGCAAGGTTGATGGACCTCCAGACCCTTCAGGGCTCATAGGATCCCTATTTCGGTGTTTTCTAAACTGTGTTCTGGGAAGGCTGCAGCATTCAGGCTCTGGCCTCCTTCTGTTGCTTCCAACAGATTAGCTTCAATTTTACCTGTTTTATATATTGGTTTCCTTGCAAATATCCACCTGGGGAAAACAACAACAACAACTGGTCCCTCTTTAAACAAACTTTTCAAACCCCTGATTCTAGTTCAGCCATCTCACTTTATAAATGATGTAACTGAGGTCCAAGGAGGTGGAGGGTGTGACCTTTCCAAGTTCATATGGCCAATTAGCGAGAGAGCTGAGATGGGAAATCATGTCTCCTGACCTGGGCAGCTCTGCTTCCCCTGGCTCCCTGTTAATTAGTTTTGAGTACCGTGTGGCTGGCCACCCCAGCTGGACTGCAGACTCCCAAAGGGAAGGATGGGCTGGATACATTCCTGGTACTGCTGCTGGCCCATTGCCTGGTAGCTCCCTGCTGGAGAATTAGTACCATCTAGTTGATTGCAGGTTGTGGTAGCTTCCTGGGAGTGAAGTACTGGGAGGAATTCGAGGCAAAACACCTGCATCCCTCTAGACCTCCAAGTTCTTACAGTTGGGAGTGATGCTGTCCTCACAACTGGGCTTTCCTGGTGACTGTGACTTGACAGTTTTCCAGGGACCAGGAAAGGATCTTTAGAAGGTATTCATGATTTTTTTCTTCCCCTGGGCTTGAGCCTCTGCTCCAGAACTGACCTCCAAGTCAAGCCCGAGCTCCCTGGGCTGGAACTCGGCTAATTTCTAGCCCTCATCCAGAGTTCTGTGCTTTTCCATTGTTGGCCTCATTAACTATACAATGATGATCGCTGACTCCCCAGCTGGCTGTCTTCCTTTTTTGTTTTTATAGTAGATCTTTCTTGAGCTTCTATCTGTCCCTCTGGTAACACTTTGTCTCTATATTCACACATGTTAACCATATGCCAAGGAACAGAAGTTTCTGAGTTGCTCCTAAACGATGCTGATGAGGGATTAGATCCAGTTAGGCCACTGGATGCTGAATGGGGATTGTTAAAAGTCTGATATGAGAAACAAAGCTCTGACAATGGAGTGTTCCTCCTAAATTGTATTCTGCCCCAGAGAGCCAGGGCTGAACATTCCAGATAGACAGAGCTTCTTGCTTCACAAAAGGGTGCCATTTACCAGGCATGTATAATTTTGGTTAATTTGAAATTTGTTCTAAACTCAGCAGTCTCTTTGCTTACTTCCAACATAGTGATGATTTATTGGCATACGCATAATGCGTGGGATTCCATGAATCCACAAGGGCATTAATACTGTACATCTTAGAGACTTTTCTCAGAAGACCTCTGTGCCTCTGGATGCATCTATGCATCTACCTGCCCCCTATCACCTACACACACACAGGGACACAGATATACATTCCACTTTGGTTGCCTCCAGCCACAGGAGGATTCATGGAGTAGAAATGATGATGATTTAGGGGATTACAGGGCAGACTTTCTTTTCTCCCTGGTTTGTTTGTTTTCCCTCTTTTGAAAAATGTATTATCAACTCCTGGCTTCCCCAGTGGCTCAGTGGTAAAGAATCCACCTGCCAATGGAGGACATATAGGTTCGATCCCTGAGTCAGGAAGACTCTTTGGAGGAACGAATGGCCACCCACTCCAGTATTCTTGCCTGGAGAATCCCATGGACAGAGGAGCCTGGTGGGTTAGAATCCATGGGGTCGCAAAAGTGTCAGACATGACTGAGTGACTAAAACAACACTTACCAGCTCCTCAATGGTGGACTAAAACCCACTTTACAATCTTTCACCTTGTTCTTCTGTCTGATACATTCTAGAAGTCAAAATGCCTAAGTTTCCAGACTTGCTTGTCACAAGTCTGGGGGCTTCCCCAGTGGTGCAGTGATTAAGAATCCTCCTGCCAATGCAGGAGATGCAGGAGACATGGGTTTGATTCCTGGGTCAAGAAGATCCCCAGGAGAAGGAAATGGCAACCCACTTCAGTATTTTTGCCTAGGAAATCCCATGAACAGAGGAGCCTGGTGGGCTACCGTCTATAGGGTTGCACAGAATCAGATGTGACTGAAGTGACTGAGCATGCTCACACCCCTAACAAGTCTAGGGTGGCCATGTGGCATCCTTCTGGACAACTGGAAATTGACAGAAGTCCCTGGGACAGCTTCAATTCTTGGATAAAAACACCTTTCCTTGTTAGAAGAAAGACTTTATCTTATATTTTAACCTATTTCTTGTCTTCCTGCTTGTGATATGTATAGAAACAAGGCCAGAAGGTGAAGCAGTCTCTTTGCAACTATGAGGATGAGACTAGAAGTTCCACATTAAAGACGGCAGAGCATAGAGATAGGAGGAGCCTGGTTCCCTGATGACAGTTTTGAGCAGCTGAACTGCTACCTCTGAACATCTCATTACCTAAAAAAATAAACTGTACTTTTTAAAACTATTGTTGGTTGGCTTTTAGATGATTGTCAAATGTCTTCAAATATGATTATCCAGTATAAGCATTTTACTTGGGTGCCAGATCTATGAAAAATTTTTTCAACATCTCACCTTTCCCTCAAGGGAAATTCTTGGTTCAGAAACCATGTGGCCACCAAGAAGAGGCGTCGATGAGCAGTCAGAATCTGAGGTTCTAGTGCTGGGTTTGCCATAAACTTGTACCCACAAGGTACTTGTACCCACAAAGTACTTGTAACTATGCATCTTGCAGGCCTTTCTTGGACAAATCATTTTTTGTATCCTTGCCTTCCTTAGTAAAGTGAGAGTGTTGGAGCAGTTCTAAATTCTGTAGGATTACATGAAGCTTCCCCTGTCCAGTGGGAAGGGGCAAATTGTGAAATCTTTTCATTTAGTACCACTGAAGATGTTTCTATTAATGGCATTCTCTATCTACCATTTTTCCATGGCAGAAAGTTAAATACACAATGGGCAAAAGACTACGGCAATAATATAATCCTGTGTGGTAATCTACTCCCCCAAATCTAGTGACTTAAATTGAAACAAAAATTATTTATTATTTCCTATGATTCTGCAGATTGGCCAGCAGGTCTGCTGGCCTTGGCTGCACTCACTCATGTGGCTGCATTCAGTCTCCAAGAGGAGGTCTTGAGGAATGAAGGTGTATTGGTGCTGGTTGTTGAATGGAGTGTCTTGACTCTCTGTACTTCTGTTCTCCATCCATCAGGATAAACTGGAGTTCTTTACATGATGAGTCTGATTTCTAAAAGAGTAAATTAGAAGCTGCAAGATATTTGAAGGTCTTGGCTCAGAAGTTCCAAAATATCACTTCCATTACATGACATTCTCAAGACCCTGAAGCCTCACCTAAGCATAGTGTTATGGTTGATGTCACTGATCTTATGTTCTGCATCGGGTCCTGAGGTAGATGAGGTCCCTTGTGTGTTGCTGGTCCCAGGGGGCTACTAGTGATTAGTAAAATTGTGAATGAAAAAGACAAGTTATCTCTTCTATCCACATACTCCATACATGATGTACAGTATACAGTGGAAGGGAAGATCAAGGACAGTCATACTAGATAGATATTCCCAGAGAAAAGGTGGGGAACAAGAGGCACACACTGGTCCAGAGAAACTCCAAAATCCAGCCAAGCATATGTTGCCAATTCCCCCAACTCCAGGGGCACAAGGCATCTCTTAACTAGAGCCCAGTTCTGTTTCCTTGAGGAATTCCTATATCCCTTGATCTCCTTAGTTCTTGTCTCTGTCCTCTGCACTTTCAGTTCTGTCCTTTGGACTCTTGGCTCTATGCTTCCCTTTCCTTTCCTGTCTTTTAAAATTGGAGTGTAATTGCTTTGCAATGTTGTATTAATTCTCTTGTATAACAATGTGAGTTAGCTATGTGCTTGTGCTCGGTCTCACTCTTTGTGACCCCATGGACTGTAGCCTGTCAGGCTCCTCTGTCCATTGTATTTTCCAGGCAAGAATATTAGACTGAGTTGCCATTTCCTACTCCAGAATCAACTATATGAATTCATATAGCTCCTCCCCCTGAACCTCCCTTCCACACCCCCATACCATCCTTCTAGGCCATCACAGAGCACTGAGCTGAGCTCTCTGTGCTATACAGCAGCTTCCCACCAGCCATCTATATTACACATTAGTGTTCAGTTCAGTTCAGTTTAATTGCTCAGTCATGTCTGACTCTTTGCGACCCCATGAACCATAGCCCGCCAGGCCTCCCTGTCCATCACCAACTCCTGGAGTCTGCCCAAACCTATGTCCATTGACTCAGTGATGCCATCCAACCATCTCATCCTCTGTCTTCCCCTTCTCCTCCTGCCCTCAATCTTTCCTAGCATCAGGGTCTTTTCAAATGAGTCAGCTCTTTGCATCAGGTGGCCAAAGTACTGGAGTTTCAGTTTCAACATCAGTCCTTCCAGTGAGCACCCAGGACTGATCTCCCTTAGGATGCACTGGTTGGATCTCTTTGCAATCCAAGGGACTCTCGAGAGTCTTCTTCAACACCACAGTTGAAAATCATCAATTCTGTGGCACTCAGCTTTCTTGATAGTCTGACTCTGACATCCATACATGATGACTGGAAAAACCATAGCCTTGACTAGACAGACCTTTGTTGACAAAATAATGTCTCTGCTTTTTAATATGCTGTCTAGGTTGGTCATAACTTTCCTTCCAAGGAGTAAGCGTCTTTTAATTTCATGGCTGTAGTCACCATCTGCAGTGATTTTGGAGCCCAGAAAAAAAGTCAGCCACTGTTTCCACTGTTTCCCCATCTATTTGCCATGAAGTGATAGGACCAGATGCCATGATCTTCGTTTTCTGAATGTTGAGCTTTAAGCCAACTTTTTCACTCTCCTCTTTCACTTTCATCAAAAGGCTCTTTAGTTCTTGTTCGCTTTCTGCCATAAGGGTGGTGTCATCTGTATATATGAGGTTATTGATATTTCTCCTGGCAATCTTGATTCCAACTTGTGCTTCTTCCAGCCCAGAGTTTCTCATGATGTACTCTGCATATAAGTTGAAAAAGCAGGGTGACAATATACAGCCTTGACGTACTCCTTTTCCTATTTGGAACCAGTCAGTTGTTCCATGTCCAGTTCTAACCGTTGCTTCCTGACCTGCATACAGGTTTCTCAAGAGGCAGGTCAGGTGGTCTGGTATTCCCATCTCTTTCAGAATTTTCCACAGTTTATTGTGATCCACACAGTCAAAGGCTTTGGCATAGTCAATAAAGCAGAGATAGATGTTTTTCTGGAACTCTCTTGCTTTTTTGATGATCCAACAGATGTTAGCAATTTGATCTCTGGTTCCTCAGCCTTTTCTAAAACCAGCTTGAACATCTGGAAGTTCATAGTTCACATATTGCTGAAGCCTGGCTTGGAGAATTTTGAGCATTACTTTACTAGCATGTGAGATGAGTGCAATTGTGCGGTAGTTTGAGCATTCTTTGGCATTGCCTTTCTTTGGGATTGGGATGAAAACTGATCTTTTCCAGTCTTGTGGCCACTGCTGAGTTTTCCAAAGTTGATGGCATATTGAGTGCAGCACTTTCACAGCATCATCTTTCAGGATTTGAAATAGCTCAACTGGAATTCCATCACCTCCAGTAGCTTTGTTCATAGTGATGCTTCCTAAGGCCCACTTGACTTCACATTCCAGAATGTCTGGCTCTAGGTGAGTGATCACCTAGATCAGAGTGATTGTGAGTGATCACACGATCATGATTATCTGGGTCATGAAGATCTTTTTTGTAGTGTATACATGTTAATAATGCAATGAATTGACAGAGTAACATTGTCTTTCTTTTTCTACAAGTGGTGTGTATTTTAAGCTGAGAAGACTTATCAATTTGCTTCCTACCTATAGAAAGTTGGGATGGGGCAGAGGTCTTTTTTCCGTTGTGAAGTATCACTGTCTCTTTATGGTAAAAACTGATACAGCTCCTTTAAAAATTTTGTGAGTTTTCTATGTATGAGATGATGTCCAATCCATGATAAATGCCACACCCAACATTTCTTCTGAGGTAGAACTATCTCAATCTTGGGCTGTAAGTCATGGACTATGGGATTCTTAGAAGTCCTTTTGTCATACTGAAAGGGTCTCTAATGCATTATGTAAAATCTTCCTGAGCTCTTACCCAAGGGTCTTAGGTCCAGTTCTTGATTTGATCTTTGCTCTGAGAGGTGTTTTGCATGTTCAAGAGATATGACTCATTGGTCAAAGGGTAGATAGTGGTAGATTGTTTGCAAACATGGTTGTGGAAGCCCTTCCACTTTGATGTTCTCTTGCCTTCTTGCAATGTGACAGTGTCGTTTCTTCCATGAAGAGATAGAATTTATTTCTGCTCCCCTTGAATCTAAGCTGGGCTCTATCTTGCTTTGACCAAGACAGTTAGGCAGAAGGGCACTTTTCTCCCCCTGTCTTGGAGCTTTAAGCCATCTTTCAAATAAGCATGATTATCCTTCGAGAGATACTCTGTGGAGAGGAAGGCCCTATGCGGCAGCAGTGCTACCCAGATAATTATATGAAGCCACCTTGGGTCATCCAGCCTTTGTTGAGCTTTTCTGTGTCTGTAGCTGCATGAAAAACTCTAGCCAGCAACACAGGGATGCCCAGATGAGCCTGGTCAGCCCCCAAAACCATGAGAGATAACAAGCTGTTATTTTTAATCCATTGGGTTTTGGAATAGTTTGTTATGCAGCAGTAGATCACTGATACAGGATGGTGGTCTTGTTTTCTGCATCTCAGACTCTTGTCCTTTAAGTGCTTTTGAAAAGAGCAGTTTTCTTTACAAGGCCCAAGGCCCAGATATTATCTTCCTAAACCTTTTCACTGGGGCTCAGCAGGTGTTTAATGGCCCTCCTTAGAGTTTGTCACCTCTTCCTACCCAGCAACCTGCTCCCCATGGACTTGACAGGTTGTGGTGAGAACAGTCACAACAGCTGGTGGAACAGCTGTAAGACAAAAATGCACTGGGAGAGTAATTACTTAAAAGTGAGCAGGGGGTGCTGGGGATGAGGCTGCATTTTTAGGCTGGGGCTGGGAGGGACCGGTTGGCCCTGGGAAGGCCCCTCCCCCTCAGGGAATTCACCAGCATTCCTCAATACTGGGACTGCCCCTTCCTTGAATAAACCATGCCATGCCTTGCCATGCCTGATGCTGTTCCCCTACCAGGAACACTCCATCCCTCTTGTACAGAAGAGGAAATCCTACTTCATTTTAAAGACTCATTCACACATCTTCTCTGTGATTTTGTTTTAACCTGCCTGTGCAGAGTCAATCGATCCTGCTCCGCTTCCACTGTGCACTCCTTAGAATGCTATTAGCTCTCACTCCCATCTGACTTGTCTGTTACATGCTTTACTAGTTAGGACTATATCTAGCTGAGCAAGAATCCTGGGCTGGTAGATACCCTACAGTGTCAACAGAACTCTTTCTGTTCTGTGTTCTGTGCCTAGGTTCCATTACAAAAGTCACCTTAAGGTCAAAGGTGGCTGCTGGAGGTCCAGCCTTCATATCCATATTCCAGCCAGCTGGAAGAACAAAAAAGGCACATTCTTTAAAGAGGTACATTTTTTTCCATTATCCACAATCTTTAGAAATTGCATATATCTCCTCTGGTTATGCCTTCAATCTGAGCTTCAGATGAAACTGAGAAATATCTTTAATATCTTTAATCCCAGCTAAGACTGAGAATTATGTTTCTAAGAAAGAGGGAGATGATTAATATAAGGGGGTCAATTATTAGGTTTTATCAAAGTATTATATATCCTCCTCGTTAGAATGAACTTCTTGAGACCAGAAAACCTATCACCTCAACCATATTTTCCAGTGACCAACTCTGTGCCTGATATACTGTTAATACTTAGTGAACAATGAGCAAATCTTCTTGCTGATTTGAGGCCAATGTCTCTGGGAGGGGGTAGCACAATTTATTACTAATAGCTCAGTAAAAATTTGTCTCTGGTCTCCAAGTCCTGGCTTCCTACTTTTCTCTCTGTATTTCTATACTTTCTAAAATTTCCATACTTATTCTCTCTTACCCCTAGGCTCCTGGGCTCTGAATCTATTATCAAACCATCTCACAAACTGTTGGATTGTCCCAGACCTGGATCTGACAAGTGAAAGGTTGGGAGATTCTGTGTTGCTGTCATAGGCTAGGAATTGGTGTAGGTTTGGGGTATTTGAATGAGAAGCCAGGGAACCTTGAGTAATAGGTTCAGTTTGAGAAAAGTAGTGTTAGTCGCTCAGTTTTGTCTGACTCTTTGCGACCTGGTCTGTAGCCAGCCAGGCTCCTCTCTCCATGGAATTCTCCAGGCAAGAACACTGGAGTGGTTATCCATTCTCTTCTCCAGGGGATCTTCCCAACCCAGGGATTGATATAACCTAGGTCTCCTGCATTGCAGGCATCTGAACCATCAGGGAAGCCCCAGTAGTTTCAGTATGGCCACAGGTAAATCTGCGACTTTAGTAACCCATGTTTATTATCTTCACCTTGATTTCTTCTGCTGTAAAATAATAGAGGTATACACTATCCTCATCCTAAAGATACAGAATGTACAACGGACTATTTAAAGTGTTAGTCGCTCAGTCATGCCCAACTCTTTGCTACCCCATGGCCTGTGGCCCAGCACGCTCCTCTGTTCATGGAATTCTCCAGGGAAGAATACTAGCAAATGTAGCCCTTCCCTTCTCAGGGGGATCTTCCCAACCCAGGGATTGAACCCAGGTTTCCAGCATTGCAGGCAGATTCTTTACCGTCAGAGCCACCAGGGAAGCTTTCCATATATGTATATATACATGTAAAATACAATTGCAGGATGTTCTTATTAGATGCATACATAATAAGCAAACAATGAATAAAAGTGTATCCTCTCCCACTGTAAATGGTTTCCAAAGCATGTGTCAGCGGATAGGGGTGGGTTGATCTTGGCACTCCGCTTTCTTCCTCTTCCTTCAATGTTCTTTGCTGAGCTGCTTATGTTGCAGCCCAGAACCCAGAAGCCCTTCTTGGTCCCAAGGAAGCATTACTCCTGGTCATTTCCACTGATGGGCCTGGAATGACAGGGTGATGGATGTTGCTGTCACTGTGTGAGATTGGGGAAATGTTTTCTCTGGCTGGCCCTGGAAACCTCCCTGCCATAGATTTTCTTGGGCTCAGAAGCTTGACAGATGTGAACCAAAGGTGGCCTGCAGGGCTCTGGGGGTGGATTGGCCCCATTAGCCACCCCTTGGATGTTTTAGGCACTGCATGGCTTTTGAAGGTTTAACTGTGTCATTGGAGAAAGGAAGAGAAAAATCAATAGATGGAGGAGGTTTAAAGCCCATTCAGGCAGATAGGGCGGGCAGGCTCTTGGTAACCTCTTTGCTCTCTGCCCAGAGGATAGATCTGGAGATACCTCCAGAAAGCCAGTGAGTATCAGGAATGGTCCCCTGAGAGCTGCCATTCCAGGCTTTCCTGCAGGCATACCCCCCTTGACTGCCATGCTGTCCATCACTCTGATCGTAGAGAAGCAAGTGGGAGCCAGGGGGAAACAAGGATCTGGTAGTGAGATGAAGGCAGGGATCCCCGATGTTGCTGGAGGTGAGCGGTAGGCTTGACTAAGAACATGCAGGCAGATTCTTTACTGTCTGAGCCACCAGGTCATGGGCCACAAGGGCATGGTGCCCAAGTCCAATTCTAATAAAAAGCAGAGCAGAGAACCAAGCCATGTGATGTTAACCTGGAACAGTTACAGCCCTCTGTGACTTTCTTCCCCTCTAACCTTTTGCTTGGCTATTTAACCCCATTATTATCCACAAGTCCACACTGAGTTCTTAGGGCTAAACAGAACCAAGAAATATTCGTGATCTAAAAAGTGAGACTGAAAGGAGAGATTTAGTTTTCCGGGAGCTCTACAAGAGAGAAAATATAGAACTTCAAATTTCTCCATTTCTGTGATATGGAGTTACGCTCGGAAGGGAGGGAGCTCTGTGAGCTGAAATCCTCTGTCCCCCTCCCCCTCTCCTTATCTGTGCTACCTCTAGCTGCCTCCTCTGGGTCTTGACCTAGGATAAGAGCTGGGTAGAGGCCCTGGATATCAGCTGGGGAGAAGTTGCCTTGCTGAGGCAGAGTAACCCCTGAAGCAGGAAAAGTCAGGGCTGCAAAGAAGCAGATGCTATTTCCAAACCCTGTTTCCACTGAGAGGTGGCAGGACTGTAGCCGGAAAATGCTGCTGGAGCAGATGTGGGCTCTGGAACGTCCTTGAAATGTAAAATGGTGAACATAAAGGGATCTTGGGGACCAGCAGGCTCTTCGGAGATGAGTTAATTACCTGGCCAGTTCCAGCAGATGAAACAAAGAGATCAAGGCTCTTGACCCACTCCCTGCAAGGCTGCCTGCTAACCACGCCCTCCCTCTCTGGCTCTGCCGGATTCTGGGCTGGCGGGGGTGGCTATGGGGATACTGAGGGCATAGCCAGGGTTCTGAAGAAGCCAGGGTGTAGCCCACAGCTTCTCAAAAAGTGAAAGTGTTAGTTGCTCATTCGAGTCTGACTCTTTGCAACCCTATGGATTATAGCCCACCAGGCTCCTCTGTTCATGGGATTCTCCAGGCAAGAATACTGGAGTGGGTTGCCATTCCCTTCTTCAGGGGATCTTCCCAACCCAGAGACTGAACCCGAGTCTCCTGCATTGCAGGCAGATTCTTTACCAACTGAGCCACTAGGGAAGTGCAGGGGCAGGCAAATACTGAGGCAGAGCCAGGAGGTTTGGGGAGGTGGGTTTAGTAGGATGGTACCGGCACTCTGGGGGACAGAAAGAGAAAGCAGGAGGGAGAAGAGGACAAAAAGGAAGGAGAAAGAAAAGCAGAAAGATCAAGGGACACAGGCAGGTGCAGTTGATGGAGAAGGAAAAAGCAACCTGGGAAGAAGAAAGAGGACTAGGGGTCAATTTGGGCCCAAATCTACCTGTTTTGGAAAGGGAACCCAAATATGTGATTGTGAAAGATCCTGGAAAAGCAGTTAATGCTTTTAGAATGTTTGTGTTTCTGCCAGTTAACCCCTAAAAAAGAGGGCAACCCAGAGGCCCTCTCTTTCCTAAAATAATTTGATCACCGTGGATTCTGCAACTTTAGTGGCAGAATCTGGCTGGTGATGAGCTTTTGGCAGGCAGTCCCTCTGAGTCTTTCCTGCAGAAGGAAGACTTCATAGGAGGATCCTGGGCAAGGAGTCAGGATAGAAGCAGGAGACCAGGCAAATCATTGAACTCCCTGTGTCTTGGTCTCCCTACAAGTAACATGGGAACTCTAATGACTCTCTTATTTCTCCCCTTACATTTCTGCAAAGACCGAATGAAATACTTTTCTTTGTCCATCCATCCATCCATTTATTGCAAAAAACATTATAGAAGACTCATTTGTACCAGGCACAGAATTGAGTGGTAATGCTACAGGGAGATTAAGACAGAGTTCTTATTCTCAAGGGGCTTCCTTGGTGGCTTAGTTGGTAAAGGATCTGCCTGCAATTCAGGAGACCCTGGTTCGATTCCTGGGTTGAGAGGATCCCTGGAGAAGGGATATGCTATCCACTCCAGTATTCTTGGGCTTTCCTGGTGGCTCAGATGGTAAAGAACCCACCTGCAATGCTGGCGACCTGGATTTGATCCCTGGGTTGGGAAGATCCCCTGGAAGAGGACATGGCAACCCACTCCAGTATTCTTTCCTGCAGAATCCCCATGGACAGAGGAGCCTGGCAGGCTACAGTCCATGGGGTTGCAGAGTTGGGCATGACTGAGCCACTAAGCACAGCAAAACACTCATTAGCTCAGTCTCATGGGAGAGACACATATATGGATAGATCTTGAATGTTAAAACAGCAACATGCTTAAAGTCTTGCTCTTATCTGTGCTGGGGAAAAGGCCAGCCTCCTCTTCATGGCTTATAAGTGTCTCTATGACCTGGATCTGGCATCTACATCTTCCTCAAGAACTTCTTTTGCTTGGCCTCATATTTAGGCTACACCAGACTACTTGAGCTTCTCTGTAGACAGGTGGGCTCTGCACCTTGGTTATGTTACTTTCCAAGCTTGAAATGGCACCTTCTTCTGAATCATGGTCCTGACTCCCACTTCCTGACTCTATTCATTAATCTGCATCTGTTCTTCCAGAGAGACCCTCTTTCCCCTTTCCCCACCTCCCGTCCCAGGCTAGATTAGATGTCTCTCATCTTGTTTAGAAAATTTTTTTTTTCATGTATGTTTTTCCTATTGCTATAGATGTAGAGGAAGCAGGGGCCCCATCTTAATTTATGCTTATTTCTCAGTGGACAATGCATGATATAGGAAGTATTTAATGAAAGCTTAGGGAACTGCACTGAGCTGTTCTGACATCACAGGAGAAAGATAGACTGAGGAGTCAGGAAGCCACTTGTAAACTGGTTCTTGATGTTTGAATAGGAGTTCAACAAGGAGAGAAGGAGGGAAATATGTATGTCAAGGCCAGGGTTCTGAGACCAGGTGGCTTGGTCAGGTGACTTGAGCTGTGGGAGCTGGAAGAAGGGCAGCTGCGAAACTGAAGAAGGTGATGGTTAATTTTATGTGTTAATTTGACTGGGCTACGGGTGCCCATATATTTGGTCAAACATTATTCTGACTGAATCTGTGAGGGTGTTTCACGATGAGGTTAACATATGAATCAGGACACTGAGTAAAACTGACTGTGCTCCTTAATGTGGGTGGGCCTCGTCTACTCAGTTGAAAGTCTGAGTAGAATAAAAAGGCTGGCCTCCTGTGAATATGGAGCAAGGGGCTCCTCCTGCCTGACTGCTTTGAGCTGGGACAGCTGTCTTTTTCTACCTTTGCACTCGAACTAAAACACTGGCTCTTCTTGAGTCTTAGGCCTCCTGGATTTTAGAAGTTTGCACTTCAGTTCTGGTTCTCAGGTTTTGAATTTGGACTGGAGGACACCCTTGGCTCTTCTGTGTTTCTAGCTGGATGACTGCAGATCTAGTGACTTCTTAGCCTCTATAATTGCATGAGCCAACTCCTTGTGATGAATCAATCTCCCTCTCTTTCTCTACACTCACACACACACACACACCCTGTGTTCTGTTAGTTCCGTTTCTCTGGAGAACCCTGACAAATACAAAAGGGGAGATCTTGAAAGGCTTGTGGACTTGCTAAGGTGATGAGGCAGTAGACAGCGTGTTGAGTCAGGTTGTGATGAGGTCTGTCTTCTGCATCATTGTCACCAGTGGCAGGCCATTACTTTTTTACTGGGCCATCCTGGCCTTTGCTCAGCTGCAGAGATTGGCTAAAGGTGGACCTTGGAGACCCCTTAAAGGGATGGAACCTGTAAGCCAGGAGAAGGCTTAGAATGGCTAGATTAAAAGCCTGTTCCTAGGACTTCAATGTTTTTATGTTTCCTCTGTTCTCCTCAGCCATTTTTCTGTAATATATGGTAAAACCTTCTTGAATATTCCAACTGCCTCAGCTGTTTGAAGAGGAACCAAAGACATAATTTGTATATGTGTTTGAACTAGTTCTTTAAAGGAACCAGTTCCCCTAAATTCATCCAAGCCCTCCATGTGTGCATTTTTCCTGCTTTTCCCAGAACCTGCTCTGCTCCCACCACACCTCTGCCTCTGCTCCAGTGCTTTGTCCGGCTCTATTCTGCCCCAGCTTCCAATCTCCCCTCTGGCAGTGCCTCTTGAATGGGGGCAGGACCCCAGGCTAAGGGCTTCCTCCTAGCTTCCCCAGCAGCCCAGGGTTTGAATCTCCTTTAGGGCACACACACACTTCTCATGGTTCATGGTTGCCCCTTTAGTGCCCCAAACAAACTGTGTGCTACATGGGGGTTGAGAGGAAGTGATGGGAAAGTGGCTTATCTTCTGGTGGTTGAGGATATAGCCGCTGCCTCGGGTCCCTTCCTTTGTAAAGAGACAGAGAGAATGCAATCCACCTAAAGCAAGATTGTGAGATGCATAGCTTGTCTTCATCAATAGCCCCAAATCCCCTGTTATGATATGCTTTACCTCCCCTTCAACCATCCCTGCTTCCAGGTATGGTTTGTAGGTCTGATCTCCCTACCAGTCAAGCTATTCTACCAAACATTGTAATTTACAAGCACACAGGCGATGGGGTAAATTCCGAGTCATGGGTCTTCAGGATTTATGAGGTCAGTTCCTCTGTCTTGGGGGCAGGCTGGTCAGGGCAGAGAGTGGACACAGCCTGTGAGGTCTCCTATTGCCAGCACTGCTGCTATATCCCAGCACCTGCCTCAGGGATAAGCAGAGGCTGGACCTGGGCAAGGTAGTTATAAAAGTTTTTGAATGAATGAATGAATGAATGAATGGAGATTTCATTTTTTAATTGAACAAGTGAATAGTCCTTTATTCTCTCTGTGTTTTAACTGCAGTCAAAATGGGGATTTTCTTTTTTGCCTCTCAAAAATTTAACCTCCTGAGATTCTCAGCAAGTGAATGACACTTTCCTTCCCTTGGTGTTGGGAAAAAGATGATCCATCCAGGTACTTACAGAGGTATTTGCAGTTCTTCTTGGAAACCCCATATGGGATAAATGATGCTAATTTATGCATATTTACAGGCAACTAACTCCATACCCTAGTGAGCGACATAGCCTTGTGAGTTCAAAGTTAACCTTCCAACAATAGGAGCAGAATTTTAATTGAAAAAGGTAAGGCAGGCATCTGGCAGCTGTGCTGTGTTTATATTAAGGAGTCACTGAAATGGCTCTATAGCTGTTGTAACAGATTCTTATTTTAATGAGATTTCACTTTTTTTTTTTTAATAAAGAGAAAGTCGCCCAGGTTTGCAATCTTTTTCAATGAACTGAGGTTTCTTTTTCTTTTTTAAAAAATCATAATTGATTTATTTTGTATAAAAATATTGTCTAACATATGCAGGCTCATTTGAATAAATTATTCATCAGCATCTTTTTAGGGATGTGCCAGCTCCTGCCTGTTGGAACTCCATTGGTCCTTTCTTGCCACCAAGGTGCAGGAAATGTTCACAGCCGCGGCAAACACCATGAGTCAAAAGCCAGAGCAAGTTACTCTTAAGTAAAGCTACAAAGGACTGGGTTATTTATAAGGACTCTTGATGGATTCCATTTCTAACGAGGGCGTGGGAAAGGCGGAGTCAGGAGGCGGTACCCACCAACATGCCTATTTCGTGTTATTATCCTAAGGCCATCAGGTGCACCGCGAAGCAGACTTGTCAAGGGCATACATAAGGACAGCATATTTGTTGATTTCTTTAGGTGGATGAACTAATTTCTGGTATAACAAGCTACTGCATACAGGGAAGCTTAAATAGCAGAAATTTATTGTTTGAAGCTCTGGAGGCTGCAAATCCAACATCAAGACTGGCAGATGCAGTAGCTGGTGGGGATCAGCTTCCTGGTTCATAGAAGGCTGTCTTCTTGCTGTGTCCTCACATGGTGGAGAGAGAGAGAGAGATCTCTGTGGTCTCTCTTTTATAAGGGCACTAATCCCATTCTTCAGTATTAAAAAGCAGAGACGTCACTTTGCTGATAAAGGTCCATATAGTCAAAGCTGTGGTTTTTCCAGTAGTCATGAATGGATGTGAGAACTGGACCATAAAGAAGGCTGAACGCCAAAGACTTGATGCTATTGAATTATGGTGCTACAGAAGACTCTTTTTTTTTTTAAATTTTATTTTATTTTTAAACTTCACAACATTGCATTAGTTTTGCCAAACATCGAAATGAATCCACCACAGGCACACCTGTGTTCCCCATTCTGAGAGTCCCTTGGACTGGAAGGAGATGAAACAAGTCAATCCTAAAGGAAATCAACTCCGAATATTCATTAGAAGAACTGACGCTGAAGTTGAAGCTCCAGTTCTTTGGCCACCTGATGCAAAAAGTGGACTCATTGGAAAAGACCCTGGTGCTGGGAAAGATTGAGGCCAGGAGGAGAAGGGGGCAATAGAGCATGGGATAGCCTCACCAACTCAATGAACAAACTGGGAGATAGTAGAGGACAGGGAAGCCTGGCATGCTGCAGTCCATGAGATCGCAAAGAGTCAGACATGACTGAGCAACTGAACACCAACAAATCCCATTTGTGAGGATGCCAGTCATCTTCCAAAGGCCCCACCTCCTCATACTGTACCAGCACACTGAAGATCAGGGCTTCATCATGTAGATTTTGGGGGAGGAAGGACATGGACACTCATGGCACTGGGCTGACTTTTAGGATTTACAATGTAGGTTCAAAGCTGATCCCAGACTTGGGAGGCCTGCGGGAAGTTCAAAGGTGTGACAAATATTAGTCTTAGAGTGAAAATTGCTGTAAATACCACCCCTCCCCCATACCCCAAGATTGAGGTCAGAAAGATTGGGGTCATGGTGGCTCTCCCCTTCCTCTAGTCCTTTCATCGATGTCAGCAGGTAAATATGAGGCAAAAGAAACCTCTGATCTGGGGAGTGAGCTGCCTGCCCCTGGTTGGCTTGGCATTTCTAGGGCCGATGTTCTCTGATGGGTCATGGTGGGCAGACCCCTTCTCCTAGGACCAGGAGCTCTGAGAAGGGAAGAGGCTCGTGTGACTGTGAGTCTTGCCCTCACATCAATAGGTGCTTCAAGGAGGCTGTGACTCCTCTCCTTCATACCAAGGCAAATGTTCCAAGGTGCTGAAGGACTCTAATAGAGTCTCTGCTCCGGAAGAGCTGTCAGTCACTAGAACAACCTCAAGATCAGGATATTCCCCACAGGGCTCTTTATTATTTTTTAAAAAATATTAATAGAACTAATTAAATATAGAGGTGTGCTCCAGCCCTAATCTGTGAGTTCTCATCTTTCCTTGCCTCCCTCCTTCTCCCCACTGGGCCCCAGCGTGTATTGTCAAAGTGTCAAGTGAGGAGGGAAGGAGAAAACCAGGGGAGATAATGCAGAATTGGTATGCCGGGCCAAGGCTGTGGACACAAGGGACTTCTTTTAATCCAGTTCATTAATCAATTTCTCTGTAGAAATTGAATTAACTGTCTTTCATCAACATCACATCCCAGGACTTGAAAACACAGGTACGCACACAGGAATGTAAATGCAGCTGAGAGTCTGTCTCCCTTCCGTGTAGGTGAACCTGTGGGGCTCCTGATCTGCGGTCCAGTGCATGGAGGGTGAAGGCCTGAGAGTCAGAGAGGCTGGCTTTCATTGGGTGGCCTTGAACTCGGGTCACCGAAGCCATCTGCCGTTTTGGGTTTGCTTGCTCACAGCCACTGGGAAGCCTTCCCACCCTCATCTCTCCTTTAAGCTAAACACATGGAGTACTGAATATCATTCTCACTGTAATATTTTTTTTCTTTAGATTTGAGTTACATAAAAAACAACTGGTCTGTTCCTTGCTGCATCCCCAGCTGCATCCTTCATCCCTGCTAAGATAAAGTTCTTTTTTCTGGGTCAGTGGGCTCTGGATTGCATTGAGACTCTTTCAGAGCAGGTTTGAAAGGATCTCTCTCTGTCTGTGAGAGGGAAATTCAGACATCACTATATGTGTACGGGGATGCAGCTCCAGAGAGGGGTCAACCACAGGAGATGTTCTGTAGGGATTCGGGTATTTCATTCATTTAATCAGTTAACTAATAGGTATTTATTGGCTGTCTGCAGGTTCCAGGATATGTTAGATCTCAAGGGCACATAGATTGAAAAAAAAGACAATGTCAATGAAAAACAACCAGAAAAACCCTATAATGCAATCCCTGCTCTGATAATCTATTGGGGGTAGACTGGTAGAATAAGAATTCACAGTACAGTGTTATACATATTAAAATAGAGTATTGCAGTCTATGGGATGAAGATGGGGAACAAACAAGGGAGTGATTACTTGGTCTGCTGGGGCTAGGAAAGTTCTTGTACAAGACATCATTTTCTGGAAAGGCAAACCAAACCTTTGCTATTGTGAGAGAGGGATTTGAAGCAGATGTTAAACAAGAGAATTTTGTTGCCCCTCACATTCCATCCTCCATAAAATCATTCAATAAAAATATGATCATGTCATCCCCATGCTTACCACTCCAGGGCATTTCATAGTCCTCAGAGCTCTACATTCATACCAAAGGCTGTGGCCCTCCATCCCAGGGAGGATGGTGTGGCTTCACTGAGCCTGGTTCAGGCTCGAGGCTTCTCAGCTAATATTCCCTCTGACTGTTCACACCCTTCATTTTCTGGCTGAGTCCTGTGCATGCTTCAGGCACCTGCAAGGAAGCTTTCTCCTGCCTCAATGGGTTAACCCCTCCAGTCGCATCTCAGAGCCCACAGAAGCCTGTGGTGCTCCTCCTGGAACGATCACAGTTGTAACGATTGTTTAAAAACCATTTCCCCATCTCCAGATGGGGTACTATGAACTACTATGAAAAGAGAGACCATATCTATCCTGATCACTTTGTTCATGTCAGGGCCTGACCCAGAGTAGATGCTTAATCAGTCAGTACAGTTGAGTCACTCAGTTGTGTCCGATTCTTTGTGACCCCATGCACTGCATCATGCCAGGCCTCCCTGTCCATCACCAACTCCTGGAGTTTACGCAAACTCACGTCCATTGAGTTGGTGATGCCATCCAACCGTGTCATCTTCTGTCTTCCCCTTCTTCTCCCACCTTCAATCTTTCCCAGCATCAGGGTTTTTTCTAATAAGTCAGCTCTTCGTATTAGGTGGCCAAAGTTTCGGCATCAGTCCTACCAATGAACACTCAGGACTGATCTCCTTTAGGATGCACTTGTTGGATCTCTTTGCAGTCCAAGGGACTCTCAAGAGTCTTCTCCAACACCATAGTTTAAAAGCATCAATTCTTCAGTGCTCAGCTTTCTTTACAGTCCAACTCTCACATCCATACATGTCTACTGGAAAAACCATAGCCTTGACTAGATGGACCTTTGTTGGCAAAGT
This sequence comes from Bos mutus, assembly GCF_027580195.1. Lineage (NCBI taxonomy): Eukaryota > Metazoa > Chordata > Mammalia > Artiodactyla > Bovidae > Bos > Bos mutus. The sequence goes on from NC_091624.1 coordinate 41,312,727, forward strand.
AATGTCTCTGCTTTTTAATATGCTGTCTAGGTTGGTCATAACTTTCCTTCCAAGGAGTAAATGTCTTTTAATTTCATGGCTGCAGTCACCATTTGCAGTGATTTTGGAACCCAAGAAAATAAAGTCTCTCACTGTCTCCATTGTTTCCCCATCTATTTGCCATAAAGTAATGGGACCAGATGCCATGATCTTCGTTTTCTGAATGTTGAGCTTTAAGCCAACTTTTTCACTCTCCTCTTTCACTTTCATCAAGAGGCTCTTTAGTTCTTCTTCACTTTCTGTCATAAGGGTAGTGTCATCTGCATATCTGAGGTTATTGATATTTTCCCCAGCAATCTTGATTCCAGCTTGTGCTTCATCCAGCCTAGCGTTTCTCATTATGTACTCTGCATATGTACTTTGCTTATATGCAGATGCTTATTAAGTGCTGAATAATATGCTTTCGAACTGCGGTGCTAGAGAAGACTTGAAAATTCCTTGGATTTTGAGGAGACCAAACCAGTCAATCCTAAAGGGAATCAACCCTGAATATTCATTGGAAGGACTGATGCTGAAGCTCCAATACTTTGGCCACCTGATGCGAACAGCTGACTCATTGGAAAAGGCCCTGATACTGGGAAAGACTGAAGGTAGGAGAAGAAGGGGATGACAGGAGATGAGATGGTTGGATGGCATCACTGACTCAATGGACATGAGTTTGAGCAAACTCCAGAAGATAGTGAAGGACAGGGAAGCCTGATATACTGCAGTCCATGGGATGACAAAGAGTCAGACACAACTGAGTGACTGAACAGCAATAAAAACAAATGTTTGCATAAATCATGCTTCAAGAGGCTTGTTTCAGGAATTTGGTGAATGTGGCCAGCAGCAAGTAACTTGCTCAGTGTAAGGATTGCCACATAGGATTGGGTGAGATTGCACATCAAGCTAAGGAGTTCGGACTTTGTCCCGTAGGCAAAAGGAACCATGCAAGGCTTATGAGCAAGACAGTGACTTAATCTGATTTGTGTTTTAGAAATATAACTCTAGGGCACTTGATTTCTGAGTTAACTCTCTGGCATTGGCTCTTATTTGATTTCCCAAGTTCTCACTCTCTCAGTTAAACAAAGTGAAGGAAAACAAGGTTTGGGCTCCAGTGGCAAGCAGGTTCATAACTCAGTGAGGGCACAGCATCTTCTCTTTGTCACTTCCCTGTGCCCCTGCTCCACCTAGCAGGCTCCCCATCAGCAGGTTTGATTTCAAGAGGCACTGGAGCAGAGCTCCTGATGTTCCACTTGGTGGCTGATTCCCTCCTGCCTCCCTACTGTTGCTTCTGCTGTTCTCTCTGCCCAGAGAGACCCTCCACCCCATCCCCACCATCTCGAGCTGTCTCAGTATTGCCCATCCTTCTTGGCCCAGTCTAATGCCCACCCTTTCTGTGGAGCTACCTTGACCACTGCAAGCCACCTCGCTCTGTGGGACCCGCCAAACACTCATGTTCTCTGCCCTTCAGAGACACTGAGCCAGGCCATGGGGTGACCCTCTTTTAATAGGAGGGGAAACCCAGGGAGAATGAATTGTTAAGGTTACAGATATGGGGGCAGCAAAGCAGACCACACTCCCAATGGCCTGGCCAAAGCCCATGGCTCTCCAATTCATGGCACTGTCTACCCAGGCTCTTGAGCACAGGGTCTCTTATACTACTTAACTTTTCAGCACACAACCAGTTGCTCCAATAAAATCATAAGCTCCTGAGAGACCTGGACCACAGAGCATCTCATTTATCTGAGTATAAATGTCTGGTCTATAGTAGTTATTCAATAAATAATCATTGACGCGAGACGTTTCATATGGAAAATAGTTCTTTGCTCTCCATCAGCTTCTTCTCTGTCCAGTAGGGCAATGATTGCCAGAGTACAAGATCACTTATTTAGAGTCATGGGGCGAGAGCCAGAGCAGGGGCATGGCTCTTGAGGGTGTGCCTTTCGGTCTCCCAGAGGCAGATCTGGAATCTCCTTGGGGAATGTCTCAGTGTCCTCAGGAGGCCATCTGGGCTGCTTTCTTTTCACTTGCCACCTTCCTCCTCCTCTCCGATCCATTCTGTCTTCCTTTGCCTCCTCTGGGTCCTAGAGGCTGATTTTACCTGCAGGGCATCACCTAGACCCCCTTGCCTACTGCCTTCTGGAGGAGTCAGCCAGTGGAGAAAGGAGTGGGAGGTCAAGGTATTTATGACCCTGACTCCAGCCCTCCATGCTTGCCTCCACTTCCTGTGGTGCCTGCTTTCTCAGGCCCTAGCTCTTATCTGGTTCAGATTACACTGGTTCTTCCCAGGTGTTCCAATAGGTGGGCTTCCCTGGTGGCTCAGACAGTAAAGAATCTGCCTGCAATGTGGGAGACCTGAGTTCAATCCCTGGCTTGGGAAGTTCCCCTGGAGGAGGGCATGACAACCCACTGCAGTAAACTAGCCTGGAGAATCCCCATTGACAGAGGAGCCTGGCGGACTATAGTCCATGGGGTAGCAAAGAGTTGGACATGACTGAGCAACTAAGCCCACAGCCCATAGGCACCATGGCCATGCCAGCTTCCTGCTGTTGTCATCACCGGTGCCCTTCATTGCTTGTGAATTCCCCACTCCCTCTAATAGATCCTGTATCAACTTCTTGGATCGTAACATCTGCCCTGCTGGGATTTGGTCTGGTCTAAAGTCTTAAGGAAATTCACAGGAGCAGACTGGCGGGGAGGAAGAGAGTGTGGGACCAAGTATCGTTGGCAATGATGCCAGAGGTTGAGGAACACCTGGGGGTATTACTGAGTTTGCCCCTGGGGTTGGACAAGGGGGACAGTATGGGCCAGAAGATTACCTCCCCACCCTCCCTATTCTTAGTTGGCTTCCTGTCTTTGGGGGGCTTTAATTTCATTATAGATACATTCATTCAAAAAACAAGTAAGATATCTCTACTCTCCAAACAGTTCACAGTGTAGAGGGAATGAAAGAGTGAATGAACTCCACCAGAAAGCGGAAGAAAGGGACACAGTCGGTGTGAGAGGTGTGGCTGGATGTGGAAGTCATCAGCCACATGAATGGACCGGGATGAGGAGATGGAAGAGATGAGGAGAGAAATCTGGCTTTGGAGAAGGAAGATGTGCTTGGGCCTTTGAGGTCCTTAATTACCCTCTGAGTCTTGTTGGCAAACTGGGAAAAACAATACCTTGCTGGCAGGCTTGCTTTAAGACCTAAGTGACCTGCCGTGTGCAAAGAAGTAGGGCTGGGTCTCCTAGAAAATCTCAGGCTGATTGGGGTAGAAGGACCTGGCACAAGTTAATGTATAAACATTTGATAAACGAATGGGTGAAGGAATGAATGAGTGGATGAAGAGAGAGAAGAGAGGCTCAAGCAGATGCCCCCGTGGGTGGGAGCAATTTCCATGGCAAGCGGCTCCAAGCTCTGACTCCAGCAGGTGAGGATCAATTCCCCCATCCACCGTGGTGTTCTCGATACTGATGGCTCCCAGGCAAGGACTAAAAGAACAGGGGGATAGACCAAAGTAGAAGTGACTTAAAAGTGAATTAGCTGCTGATTCTTGGGTACTTGGGCTGATACCTTTGATAAAACTCAAAACTTACTAGTTTATTTATTTCATTTGGTTAGGAACCAAGACAATGGAGGATGGAAGATACCAATTTCATTAAAAATATAACTTTTCCCCCCTTCCTTTTTTCTTCTTTAAAAACCCTGGGCAACTGACCTAGTTTTTCATTCTCTTTGAACTCAGTGAAGGCAGCTCTTCTTCAAAGCCGGGTTGTAACACTCAGGTTCTCTGCTTTATGTGGGTCAGGGTGACTCTTCTGGTTACTGAAAAAGATGAGCTTCCAGCACAATCTTTTTAAGCAGCGCTGGTGCCCAGAATTCTTTGGGAATTTTCTTTTTTAGCATCCTTGCTACCCTAAGTGGTTAAGTCACGGTAGTTAGCAGGAAAAGTGTGGCAGAGGAAATGTTTATGAGTTGACTTTCTACTAAATAACTTTTAGAAGGGGACAGGCAGAATAGAGGAAGTATGCATGACATCTTTATGCTTTCTGTGGTCCCTGATGGAGGCGTTATCTGTCTTTCACAGAGTGGAAGGAACACCCGACCAGGAGTCAGGAAAGCATTCCATGAGCAGTGTGATCTTGAATAAGTCATAAAATCACTTGTGATGCTTCATCTGAAAAGGTTCTTTACAGCTCTACGGCTCTCTGATGGTTCTGAGATTTTGATGTGGGTTGAGGTGGAAGGACATCTTGCAAGAAACTCTCAAAATAGAAACATCCTCTCTTCTCCCAAATAGCACTGCTGGTTCCTGGCTGCACCAGCAGGAAGCAGGGCTGGGTGAATAGACTGCGGGGATGAGCGGTCTTCTCCTGGTAGGATCTGAGCTATTCTTAACGGCTAACCTGCTCCCAAATCTCTCCTGGACTGGCGCGCTTCTAGCTGAAAATTTCATCATAGAAAATCATTCCTTTGAGAGGGATGTGAATTCAGGAGTTTCTAGTTAAAATGAGTTATTCCGGCACTAGTTATTTTATTTTAGTTTAGCAGACAACTTTTCCAGAGAGGCAGCTGGCTAACGACATGGCATATCTGGTAGATACATTCTGAAGGAGCTGGGGAATGGGGAAGTCTGGGATACTACTGGGGCAGGTGGGCCCAGGTGAAGTTCAGGGCAAGACCCCTGTTCCTGCAAATGAGCAACTTGGACCAACATCACAATTCTGCTGAGGACTGGGTGGGGGGCTGCTTGCCTCCTTCCCGCTTGCATCACTCAATATTGAGCATCATTTCCTCCTCCTCCAGTCCCTACTTTCCACCTTCCATTTCCAGGCTAAATTCATGAATGTGCTTTCTATGTAGTGCAGTGATAAAGAACTTACCCACCAGTGGAGGAGATGCAAGAGCTGTGGATTTGATCCCTGGGTTGGGAAGATCCCCTGGAGGAGGGAATGACAACTCATTCTGGTGTTCTTGCCTGAGAAATTCCATGGACAGAGAAGCCTGGTGGGCTATAGTCTATGGGGTCACAGAGTTGGACACGGCTGAGCAAATGGGCACGCTCACACTCAGACTCATGAACAGAAGCTTGGAGAGCCCAGATCAGTCTTGCTGTGTCTCACTCCTCCCCCATATGCCTGTATGCAGGCCTGTTCCCAGCTCTATCTTCGATCTCAGAGATGCTTCAATTACAACTAGCAACCAGGGGCTCAGCTGTGTTGCCTCCATCCTCTAATGCAAGGCTCTTAGAGCCACTGTTACACATTTTCACAAATAACACCAAGGCAAGGACTTTTATTGCAGTATGAACATTGCCAGGTCTATCTTTTAGGGCAACCAATCTATGGGATCAAATTCAGCAGAGGTGTTGCTGGGTGGGGCTGCAGTTGTTAGCTGCTGCTGCATGGGCAGAGGAATGTTCTGTAAAGACTTGACCTGGAAATTTGAACAAGACCCTCCCAGCGCTCAGAGCTGTTAGGAACACAGGAACACAGAACAGGCGGCATTTCCACACGTGAACATCATTGCAAAGTATTGATGGCCTTGCAAAGTATTGGGGAAACCTCTGCTCCCATTGACACTAGTACTATCTCTGAGACTACTGCTTGCTGGCTAATATTTAGAGTATGTATTAGGTCCTATGCCAAGTGCTTTACACAGATTGTTACAATGAAGGCTCAGAACAACTTTATGATGTAGGTGCTCTCATTAACTCATTTTTACACATATCTTCACAATCTCTAAGAATTGGCTGCCTCAGGGAGAGGCAGTCTCTCTCTTGCCAGCAAGCATTTGAAGATGTCAAAACACTGTAAAATCCAGGAAAAAAAAATCAATGATTAATGCAGTGGTTCTTCCTTTCCCCTTTTTGCTTACAGTCAATGTCTGGTCAATTATTATCCTCCACTCTCACAGTATTGGCTATTGAAGATCCTCTTAGAATTCACCTTTTTCCACACAGAGTGAATGATGTGTGTTCTAAAGAGACCTGGCTGGGTGGGGAAGGCTTAGGTTGCATTTGCCCCACACTGACACTTTAAGATGCTACTTCTATTTTTCCTTCCAGTCCTCCTGCCTTTAAATTATGTTCCTCTTTCAGTGTTTCTCAGCCACCTTCAGAATCCAGGGCCAAGGCTTTCCTGGAATTTACTGGTATTTGGAATTCTCTACACTCTGACCCTCGCTGCCCATCCAGGCTCATCTCCCAGACTTCCTTTCCTCAAACAGTGCTTATGTCATGCCCTCCACCTAAAAGATCTTCTGCTGACCATATCCAGCTATCCACATGATGTCCTGACAGATGCCCTGTTTATATTCACATGGCTTATCCCAGTCCCCTAAGGAGGAATTAATAGCTCCATTCCCTGTGCTCTTGCAATGCTTTTGATTTGTCTGTTGTGATCAATTTGTCTTATGTTTTGTGTCAGTTTACTTGGGATGAGAGAATGCAAGCTGGGGAAACTTCCTCATTCATTTCTTCTTCTGGTACCCTAAGCCTCTTTTCATACTGAGCAACTGGGGCCGGTAGTGTGTCTAGACAGGGTTTCCCAAGCCTGGACCAGGACTCACATGAGTCTTGGTCCTTTGGGGGCACTCCCTGACACTCTGTCCCCTGCATAGAGTGGAAGAAACATCCTGAGTGCTCCAAGACTCACATACCTAATGGGCTGTCTATGGCCCTCTGGCTGGGCTCCAGGAGGACAATCTGGTGAGTGGCTCTCTCCTGCTGGCCAGCAGGGTGTTTCTATCTTGAAATGGAATGATTTGGGCCATGGATTTTGTGTGATTCTCACTCATGTCAGAGGATACATTTTGGGCTCTGGGTTTCCTGTGGTCTACTTCCAACATGTGGGCATAAGCTATAATAATGCACTGATTCTTTTGTGCAGTTATTCTTTTTGTTATTATTGAAGTATAATTGCTTTACAATGTTGTGTTTGTTTCTGCTATACAATGAAGTAAATCAGCTGTATATATGCGTACATCCCTTCCCTCTTGGATCTTCCTCCCACACACCCCACCAACCCACTCTCCGAGGTATCACAGAGCACTGAGCTAGCTCCCTGTGCTATAGAGTGGCTCCCCTCTAGTTATTTTATACATGGTAGTGTATTTACATTAATTCTTATCTCCCAATTCATCCCACCCTCCCCTTCCCACCCTGTGTCCACACATTCATTCTCTACATCTGCATCTCTATTCCTGCTTTGAAACTTTTTGTCATATTTCCAAAAGACACATGTACCCCAATGTTCATTGCAGCACTATTTACAATAGCTAAGGCTATGGTTTTTCCAGTGGTCATGTATGGATGTAAGAGTTGGACTGTGAAGAAAGATGAGAGCCAAAGAATTGATGTTTTTGAACTGTGGTGTTGGAGAAGACTCTTGAGAGTCCCTTGGACTGCAAGGAGATCCAACCAGTCCACTCTAAAGGAGATCAGTCCTGGGTGTTCTTTGGAAGGAATGATGCTAAAGCTGAAACTCCAGTACTTTGGCCACCTCATGCGAAGAGTTGACTCAGTGGAAAAGATTTTGATGCTGGGAGGGATTGGGGACAGGAGGAGACGGGGACGACAGAGGATGAGATGGCTGGATGGCATCACTGACTCGATGGACATGAGTTTGAGTGAACTCCGGAAGATGGTGATGGACAGGGAGGCCTGGCGTGCTGTGATTCATGGGGTTGCAAAGAGTCAGACATGACTGAGCGACTGAACTGAACTGAAGACAGGGAAACACCTAAATGTCCATTGACAGATGAATGTGCACTGATCCTTGCCCAGATATATTCTGCCTGCAGGGCTATGTCTGGTCTACAGCACCCAAGGGTGATGGGGGTGGTGACAGATGCCTCTCACGCTGTGCACCCCTCCCACTGGCACCCAAAGTGTCCTTCCATGCCCTCTGTGTCATGTGACTGATGAGCAAGGGACATTCCTTGTATGAAGGAGACCTCTTTTCTCATTCCTCTCAGGGCCCCTTTTCCTGTCCTTACCCCAGATGGTAATATAGGAGGGCAGGTATGCCATAAGCACTCAAAGAGATCAAGAAATCACAAAAGAGTAGTAATTATGGCTTCAAAAATTCAGGAGAAGATAGAATTGAAAAATGTGTTGTTTTGCATGGATACTCTAAAACTCAAAATGGTGGCTCTCACATGATAACATAGATGAACTACTGTTTACATTTTCCTGTATGCTCAGGGTAGACTTGACTTCGTGATTGTCACCAATGAATCTCTGCAGCAGCTTTGAGGGTTCTTGAAAGCCAGTGTTCAGGGCAGTGTGTGGATGATGCAGAGGCATATGAGATGATGTAACCAGCATTACATGGGCTTCCTAGGTGGTTCTAGTAGTAAAGAACCTGCCTGACAACGCAGGAGACATAAGGGACCCAGGTTTGATCCCTGGTTTGGGAAGATCCCCCAGGGGAGGAAATGACAACGCACTCCAGTATTCTTGCCTGGGGAAATCTCACGGACAGAGGAGCCTCGCTGGCTACAGTCCGTGAGGTCACAGAAGAGTCGGACACCACTGAATGACTAACACACACACATAATGATGTGTATTCACCATTATAATATCAAATAGAGTAGTTTTTATGAAGAATCTTTATGCTCATGAATTGGGAAATAAAGACACACCTGTTCTTCAAAAATAGAAGCTGACAAACTGCAGCCTAAGCCCACCACAGGGCAAACCTGGCCACCCCTCGTTGCTTGAATATTTTCTCAGACTGTTTCTTACACTGTAACAACAGAATTGAGTGGTTGCAGCAGAGACCATATGGTCCACAAAGCTGAATAAAAATGTTTATTATCTGGCCCCTGTTCTGAATCTTCGTGGTAAATCACTCTAACTCACATGGATCCATGGATTATTTTTTAACTCTCTCTTTTGGAACAACATCAAACTTACAGGGAAAAGGCACATGTATAGTACTGACAACTCTGATGTATTGATCACACAGAAGCCCCTTTCAAGTTTTTCTTCAATCCTTCCAGGGATATCCTTTACAGCAAAAAGATTCAGGCCAGGGTCACAAGTTGTACCAAGCTGCCACATCTTGCTTATTTCCTTCCACCTGAAACAGTTCCTCATTCTGTCCTTTACTTTCATGACTTATCTTTTTTCATTTCTATTTTTAGCTTTTATTCTGAAGTGATTATGGTACCAGGGAGTTTAAAAAATAGTACAGAAAGGGCTGATGTAACTTTTGCTCAGTTTCCCCCTCTATCCATCAAGAGTCCTACAGAAAACCAGAACCAACAGTGTGGGTATGTGTATAAAGAGATTTATTGAAAGGAATTGGCTTATGTGGTTATGGAGGCTGGTGAGTCCACAGTCTGCCCTGTGGGCTGGCAGGCTTGAGGCCCAGGAGAGCTGAAGGTATCCTGCTGCTAAGTCATAGATAAGATCCAAAGGGAGTCTGCTGGAGAATTCCTTCTTGCTCCGAGGGGGCTGACCCTTGTATTCTATTCAGGGCTTCAACTGATTGGATGAGGCCTACCCTGCATACTCAAAAGTTTACCCATTTAAATGTTAATCTGATACAGAAGTACTCTCCAACTTGACACATAAAATTAACCATCACAGCTTCCATGGTAATCACTTACTTAGCTGTACTAAAATATCAAACAGGAAATTGACATTGGATCCATGGATTTATAGTATGAATTTTAAAATCAAAATTTTTTATGTAGACAAACCATGCCATGCCAAGTTGCTTCAGTCATGTCCAACTCTTTGTGACTGTGTAGACTGTAGCCCAGCCAGGCCCCTCTGTCCATGGGATTCTTCAGGCAAGAATACTGGAGTGGGCTGTCATTTCCTCCTTTAAGGGATCTTCCTGAGCCAGGGATCAAATCCACATCTCTTATGTCTCCTGCATTGGCAGGCTTGGCAGGTTCTTTACCACTAGCACCACCTGGAAAGCTCTACGTAGATAACACTCTACCCAAAAGTGCAGGGTGATCTTGCTTATAATTTCCAAAGTTGACTCCAGGAACAGTTTGGGTTCAATGACAGAAACTTTGAGGCTGTCCCTGGAAGGGGGAGATACTACTCACTGCTGGGTGAGTTTCATGGCCCCCATTCTTTTATCTTTGCCCTCTTTTCTGTGTTACTCTCAACTTTCACTTGAGGAAAGACTTCACTGTTAAAACTGTTTGGATTTCATTGCTGAAGACCATTTAAAGATATCCCTGCTTATACATCTTTTGCCAAAATTTGCTCCTGACCTGCTTCTTATTCTCACTTCTTGCTCCAAGTACTTGCTTCAGCCTCTTGACTTTGACACCTGTTTATGATCTCCCACCAGGTTTGATCTTTCTCACATGCTTTTAGCATCTTAGACCTTGGCCACCTGGACTTTTCCCCCCTTTCCATATTCCTCTAACCTCCAGGTGTCCTGTTATCTTAGGTGATATCTTTCTGTCCTATTCCTTAGTGAGGGAGAGCCCCCTTCCCTACTCTGGCTATTGATCTTCTTTCTTGAGAAACAGGCTGTGCATGCGTGCTAAGCTGCTTCAGTCATGTCTTACTCTTTGTGACCCTGTGACTGTAGCCCACCAGGCTCCTCTATCCAGGCAAGAATACTGGAGTAGGTTGCCATGCCCTCCTCCAGGGAATCTTCCCGAGTCAGGAATCGAACCTGCATCTCTCACATCTCCTGCATTGGCAGGCAGGTTCTTTACCACTGGCACCACCTGGAAGCCCCTTGAAAAGTAGGTGGTAGGTCAAAAGCCCTCTCTTCTTTATTGAAAAGTACTTCATAAAAAATATCTCCAAGAGACATCAGATATGCCTACATGTGATATGACCACAACCATAGTGGGACAGTTTAATAAACCATGTTCATTCTTTGATCAAGTATATCAAATAAAAGCATTGAGAAGGTTTGAAAAATATATAAATAACTTTGTTTTAAAAAGTGTTATATAACTTTGTAATCAAAGTTTTTTTTTTAAATCATGCCTTTGTTAAATACAGATTATGTATTATTTGCTTTTAGCATCTACAATGATTTGATAGAGTTATCCAGTTTTTAATTAAAGTATTGGATACTTTAAAGCTTAAAAACTTTCACTTTTCTAATTGTTTAAAGTCAAAGCCAAAATAAAAACTCTGAGCTCCCTAAACAATATGAGGATTTTGTTTCCCTGACCTCGCCTCACTTTTTCCTCTTTGTTACTTTAATCTTGATTTATCTTTTTTCATCAATTTTATAATTGCACTTAAAGCAAATCATTTACACTTATTTCTGCTTAGTTTTGATGTTCATCACCAGGCTTTTTGAGTATCCCTCCACCGTCCACAACTTCCCTATTATTGATTCCACTGATCTGGAGAATGTTTTAAATAAATATTTTTGAGAAGAACTCAAGTATATTTTCTCAGCTTATAGTATTTAAAGTATTTATGTATGAAATAATTAGGTCACATCCTTTTCACTCTATAGATTTTGTTATTTCTGGTTAGAAATTTTTTAAATAAATTCTATCTTAATCACTGATTTTCTATAGGAATGAATTCAATGTGAAATATAATTTAGTTATGTTTCTTCATCAGTGTCCAATTTTTGTTTACAATTGGCAAAGCCCTCCCCAATTTTTATTTCAAACATTAAAAAGTTATTTTCTTTAATTTTCTTCTGTTTCCTCTGGTTCATCTACTTGATAAAAAAGGATTCTTCTGTGACAACTGAACCCTTTGCTCCTCTGTGCTTCAGAATATTTTTGAAGGTTTCATATTCACTCAGTGATTCTCTTAACAAGTGACTATTACGTGACAGACACTATTCTAAGGCCCAGGGGCACATTAGGTCACAAAACAGACAAAATTATTTGCTCTCATGAAGCTATGTTCCAGTATCAGAGATTGAGATCAAGCAAAATCAAAGCATGGAGAATGTTAAATAGTGATGAATTGTTAAGGAGAAAATTAAAGCAAAGAAGGGCAATAGGAAGTGTTGGAGGATGTTGAAATTTCAGACAAAATGACCGGAGAAGCTGGTGAGACTTGAGTAAAGATGTGGAGGAACTGAGGGAGAGATTCATTGGCTATCTAGGGAGCAAGGTCTGAAAGACAGGCAACAATGTCTAATGCAAAAACCCCGAGGCAGGAAATTGACTGGCCAGTACTAAGAACAGAAAGAATGCCAGTGAGACCGGAGCAGGGACAGCTAAGGGCAGGGTTTAGGAACTGAGGTTGCTGGTGCATCAGGCATAGGTCATTGTAGGGCTTGAACTCATGGAAGGACCTAACAATATGATGTCACCTCTCTGCCCCAAGTCTGAGATGGATGGCTCACTAGTGGGGGAGCTGAGTGGAAACATGGCATCATATTTTGATAGTGCATTGTTGAGAACAGATTACAGTGGGAAAGGGCAGAAGCCAAAGACTCACACAGGAATCTATTGCAATAATCTTGAAAACATTACATTGGCTTAGGCAGAAGGGATAGAAATACAAAGTGTGAAAAATGGTCAGCTTTTAGCTGTATTTTGAAAGCAGATAGGGTTTTCTGACAGATTGGTTATAGTATGTGAGACTGACTCCAGGGTTTTGGGATGGAGCAGCTAAAAGTATGAAGTTTCGATGTACTGAAATGGAAGAGACATGCAGAAGGGTTGGGGAGCAAGATTCTGGAGCTCCAACTTCAACATGAGTTTGAGATGCCTCTTAGAATACCAAGAGGCTTGGATGATGAGAAATCAATCAGTCATGTGAGTCTGGAGTTCAAGTGAAAGGTTTAGGCTGAAATGAACACTTGGGAGTCAGCTCATGGGCAGAATTGGAAGCCATGAGCCTGAATGAGACCAGTCTAGAGGTTTCAAGGTAGTGGCTTGAGGATGGGGCATATCAGTGCTTGCAAGACAGGTCAGAAGTAAATGAGACTGAGAAGGAGCTACAGAAAGACAGGAGGAAAACCAGGCAATTGTGGGGTCACAGACAGGAAGTAAAACAGAACTGACATCAGAAGAGAGTGATCAGCTGTACCAAGGGCCAGTGACAGGCCAAGGGATGGAGAACTGAGAATTTATCATTCAGTTTGGAAACTGAGAGGTCATTGGTGTCTTAGATTAAGAGCAGATTTCTAAGAGGGATTGGAGCAAAATCCTGACTGAAATAGGTTCCAGACAGAATGGGAGAAAATTTGAGAAGTCAGCCCACTGTCTTAAGGACTTTTTGCTGTCAGAGGAAAGAGAGAAAAGAGGTGGCACCTCCAGTAGAAGTAAGGTAAGAGAAGGAGTTTCTCAATGGAAGAAATACCGTGTTGTATGCTACATTGGTCACAAATTAGATGCACTTAGCAACACATGTGTAATATTTCACAATTTCTGCAAGTCAGCAGTGCAGGCTGAGCTTGTACCTCTGGCTCAGGGTTTCTCATGGGGCTGCCATCAAAGCATCCTTGGGATCCTTCCTTTCTGGAGCTCAAGATCCCCTTCCAAGTTCATGCGGAAGTGAGCTGAATTCAGTTCCTTGCAGTTACAGGACTAAAAGTCCCAGTTTCCTTGTCAGCTGGGCCCACTCTGAGCAACCAGGTGCGACCTGTGGTTCTTTGCCTGTGGTCCCACAAATTTCCCTCTCCCAGCATGACAGCTCACTTCAAGGCCAGCAGGAGAACCTCTCAGCTCAACAAACACTTAAGTCCTTTTTAAAAAAATTATAATGTAGTATAGTTGATTTAGAATGTTGTATTAGTTTCAAGTGTACAGCAAAGTGAGTAAGTTATACACAGATATATGAAAGTCAAAGTGTTAGTCTCTCAACTGTGTCCGACTCTTTGTGACCCTGTGGACTGTAGCCCACCAGGTTCCTCTGTTCATGGAATTCTCCAGGCAAGAATACTGGAGTTGGGTTGTCCTGCCCTTCTCCAGGGGATCTTCCTGACCTAGGGATTGAACTCGAGCCTCCTACATTGGCAGGGAAGTTCTTTACCAAGTGCTCTACCTGGGAAGCCCTAGATCATTTACTCAGCCATAAAAAAGAAAAAAGAAATTCACTTGCAGCAACATAAATGGACCTAGAGATTGTCATACTGAGTGAAGTGAGTCAGATGGAGAAAGGCAAATATGGCATGCTGCTGCTGCTCCTAAGTCGCTTCAGTCATGTCCGACTCTGTGCGACCCCATAGATGGCAGCCCATCAGGCTCCCCCGTCCCTGACATTCTCCAGGCAAGAACACTGGAGTGGGTTGCCATTTCCTTCTCCAATGCATGGAAGTGAAAAGTGAAAGTGAAGTCTCTCAGTCGTGTCCGACCCTTAGCGACCCCATGGACTGCAGCCTACCAGGCTCCTCCGTCCATGGGATTTTCCAGGCAAGAGTACTGGAGTGGGGTGCCATTGAAAATGGTACAAATGAACTTGTTTACAAAACAGAAACAGAGTCACAGATGTAGAAAACAAACTTATGGTTACAGGGGAGGCAGAGTAAATTGAGAGATTGGGACTGACATATACACATTACTATATATAAAATAAATAACTAATAAGGACCTACTGTAGAGCACCTAAATCATTTTTAAAGGGCTTTGCTCTGATTAGGTCAGGTCACTTGGGATAGCCTCTCTTTGGAGCAGGGAGCTTAATTATAGTACATCTGCTAGATCCTTTCACCTTTGCCAAATAGCATGATATAATCCAGGGAGTTGCAACCCCACTACCTGTGTCCTATTCTATGGGCTATAATCAAGTTAAAGTTTCTGCCTGCAGTCACCTATGGGGTAGGGGTTACCAAGAAAGTGACTCACTGGGGATGAGTCACCCTAGGGTGTGTCTAACATATATCTCTGGGAATAATGTGGTAGAAAGGAAAACATTTGATGATGTAAGAGAAAAAGGGGGAGAATGCTGGAGTAAGGCCAAGTTGGTGAGAAGGAATGGGCTTCAGGGCACAAGTAGAGACATTAGGCTGAGCTCAGAGTATAAGCAGCCGTGGGTAGAGTACAGGAAGGAAAGCCAAGTAACTGAGTGCCGGTAGTTGGATATGGGTAATGGTGGGCTTGGAAAAGGTCTCTTCCTTCCATTTCAGTGTTCTCTGTGAGATACCGAGCAAGGGCACTGGGTGAGGGTGAGGATGCTGCAGGAGGTTAACTTCAATATGTGCTCATGGGTCATATCATATGGCTAATATATACTTATATGTTTAGTGTAATGCATTTATACCATTAGGGCTTTCCAGGTGGCTCAGTGGTAAAGAAACTGCCTGCCAGTGCAGGAGATGCAAGAGATGCAAGTTCAATCCCTGAGTCAGGAAGATCCCCTGAAGGAGGAAGTGGCAACCCGTTCCAGTATTCTTGCCTGAAAAATCCCACGAGCAGAGAAGCCCCTACAGTCCGTGGGATCACAGAGTTGGACATAACAGAGCATGCACGCAATGTGACTATTTTTACAATCACTTTAATTGTTTCTGTACTCCCACTTTATGGAGATGGAAGACAGAATCTGTAGAGTCAGTGTTGGAGGACATGGGGAGGAATGGGTACCCTAGAGCTCTAGCAAAGAGTGGCCAGAGGCCAGACAGGAACAATTCAGGTGAGGTCAAGATGACCCATGCAGCTCTGGACCAAAGGGAAAAGCGAAACCCAAACCAAAATGAACACTGAAAGGAGACTAGCACTTCAGCCCTGAGAAGAGATGGACTGATGGCACTCACAGATTGAGGGCACATTTAACAAGGGATTCAGACTCAGCGGCTGCAGCCTAATAGACATTGCATATTCAATATTTTCATTTACGGCTCATCAGCGCAGGGCTTGTCCTGACTTATAAACTCCATGGAACACCTGTATCACAAAGCATTTTCCCCAGAAAATTTCCCAGGTAATTGGGTTTATGGAGTTTTGCCATTTGGCACATTTTCTCCCCTTTCCAGGCACTCCTGGGAATATCGGAAAGACCAAAAAGAAATCTCACCATATAGTCTATTTAGAGGTAACATTCACAGAAAAACACTCCATAGTGGAAATATCAAGCACGACATGTAGAATCTGTATAAAGAACCAATTCCTGGCCAGAAATCCAGGAATTTTAGAAATCCATTTTAGAATGGCCAATTTTAGAAATCCATTCGTCTCATTCCTAGCCATTGGTATTTTCTTTATTCCATCCCCAGGATGGCACGTGAGACCTTGGGAGAGACTTGCTTCTCTAGCCAGGTTGTTCATCTTCCCAGTTATTCTGACATTTCCATGTACCTACTGACTCTCATCCCTCTTGTCTCTAGACCCATTCTGGACATGTCCCCATCAGACCTGCCCTGATCTCAATCGCCAAAATAGCAGAAACTCAGAACTGCCATCTCTTCTCTCTGCCTGGCATCTCCTGGTTTTCACTTTTCACCTTGGTACATCCTTGAATGGCACAGCCCATGGATCTGCAGCCCAGTCTTCTCTGGGCTTGAACGTGGTATATCAGTGCACTTAATTCATGATGGGAGAATAGTATGTAGCGCTTTCCTGGTGGTTGCAGCATTGTTTCTTTCTTTATCTGTACTTTTCTGTTGCTTTCAAAAGCCACTTTTGGATCCTCTAGGGATCTTCATTGTTAAGAAGGCCTTATGCCACCCCCAGTGAGGAAGGGTGAGCCTGTGGACTTGCTAAGCTGAGCACCTGCAGGACATGTGTCTGCACATGGCTAGATGGTTGCATGGGTCTGACAACACCCTCATCCCAATCCCCTGGAGCTGAGATCAGCTCTAAAGGTATCAGGATAGAGTTTTCTCCAAGGAAATCTGAGGTTTAGACAGCTGAGTGTTACTTAAGTGGCTCTGTTGGTTTTGCAAAGGCTGGCAGACCTCCATTACCCTGAAGTTATGACCTTTGGTAATGTGACCAGTTTTTTGTTTGTCAAAGGAAATGGTGGTTTGATTTACATACAGAGCTCCAGGCTCCAGAGGGAGGGAAGAGATGGATGTTCCTAATCCCTCCTCCCTGGGAGTTGGATATAGAAAATACTATGGTATTCTAGAGGGCACAGGATGGGCCACTCATGCCCTGCAATGAAGAGTTAGGAAGAAAGGTGTTAAGACTGGGGGTCCAGACCCATGGTAGGACGAAGGATGCTTTAACACAAAAGGTGACTTATGGTCTCAGCTTCACCTAAAAGTGATTGATTTATTCAACAAATATTGATGGAACATACACTGAATATTCCAGGCACAGTACTTGACTTTGAGAGTGTGTTGATGGATAATGCTTATATGGTCTCTATCCTTGGAGTGTTTATAACATGGCTCTGTTCAGAGGACAATTGCTAAGCATGAGACAGAGGCTGGGATCCCATCGCAGGCTCTCCCATCACTGTGGGGGTACTGGTGTTCAGGTCCTCAGCATACCATGAGTCATACCTTTTGCATTCCCAGGTGGCCCTAGTGCTAAAGAACCCATCTGCCAATGCAAAAGATGCAAGTCCAATTCCTGGGTCAGGAAGATCCCCTGTAGAAGGAAATGGCAACCCACTCCAGTATTCTTGCCTGGAGAATGCCATGGACAGAGAAGCTTGGTGGGCTATAGTCGATGAGGTCACAAAGGGTTGGATACAACTGAAGTGGCTTAGCACGCAACGCATACACATATGACTTTACAATTGGGACACCGTGCGGAAGCTTGGAGTGGACAGTAATGAACTGAGTCTCTTTCCCAGATCTCTTTCATTAGAGAAGAAAGGGAGGAGAATTCCAGGCAGAGGGAACAGCCAAGGCCTTGCCTTAAGGGAGCTAGAGGGAGGTGACCTCAGACAGTGAGTGAAAACAAGGCATTAGATGTGAGTCTTTGTCCTGAGGGCCATCATAAGAGCCAAGTCAAGCTGTGGAATGGAGAGTGGGTTGAAATGGTGAAAGGGAAAGTGAGGGAGATCCTGGGGGCTACGTAGCAGCTCAGATCACAACATCACCCCCACACTGTTAAATTATGGGCTCTAGCTATAAGAGAAATGAACAGATATCCCCACAATATGTGTATGTTTCTTTATTCCTAAAACGTATACTGACATAGTCTTAGGCATTCAGTTGTGTCCAACTCTTTGCAACCCTATGAACTGCAGCCTGCCAGGTTCCTCTGTCCATGGAATTCTTCAGGCAGGAATACTGGAGAGGGTAGCCATTTCCTCCTCCAGGGGATCTTCCCAACCCAGGAATCGAACCCAGGTCTCCTGCATTGCAGGCAGATTCTTTACCACCTGAGCCACCAGGGAAGCTCATCCTGACTTACCATATGCCTTATAAAAACATATATGCATATACACAATAGAAACGAACAATACTGATGGAATGATGAAATAATACTTAAAGTATTCTTGTTTATTTTGTTAATGGCTCAAAAATATGCTTGAATATGCTTCGTAGTGTTTATTAATAGTAGTGTAACATTTTACAATATAGAAATTCAATTTTTAAATAGTTTTTTTCAATCCTTAGATTTATTGTCTGTTTATTGCTGGAAGATACATTGTGTAAACACATGTAGGTCAGAATGCAAGAAGTACATCATTGGCTGCTTTTACTAAAATATGATGTTTATTATTTCAGTCCCACCCACAAAATATATGAAGGTTTTTGTTGAGAGTTGGCTAATGCATTTCTATTTTCCTTAACCTCAAGTTAATTTTTCTTTAAAACAAATCTGAAAGTGTTTCATTTTTGTAATTTTAACAAATGAATTAAAAAGTTAAATACTTAATTTTAAAGATTTTAGACACACTAGTCCATTTTTAATTTTGCAAATTGTGTCAACATGATAAATTTTGAAAGTGATTTATGTCATTTTTGGCAACAAAATCTTACAATAATCTTAGCATTTCAAATACTCATTTTAAGATGCTCACTCTTTTACATAAGTTTCTTGTAAAGAATCCTTCTTACTCTTTCCTTAAACATTAAATATTGAAGAAAGGTGATTCAGGGTGTTTATATTTTGAAACTACCAGGAGGCATATTATTAATATTCACACATCATCATTAAAGATCAGTAACTGGGAGCACATGCCTTTTTGTAAAGGAAAAATGAGCAATTACTACGTTAGATGACCCTATGTATGTGAGCAGGTGCTAATCTCTGGGTGGTAAAAAGAAAAAAATTACAAAAGATATTGGTGGTCACTTCCCATCTTGTTAAGAAGAACTGGGAAGATTCTAGTACCAAATAATAAAGTACCATCAGAAACCAAACATACCAAGATCGGAGCATGCCAGGAAAATGAGGGGGGAGGGTGTTGCTCTTTCTCCCAAGTGGTGCCCCCTACTTCCTGTGGGACACTTTAGATTCTAAAGTGATGCATAGTGATGGTTTTGCAGATTTCATGCCAGATGGCTCAGATGGTAAAGAATCTGCCTGCAGTGTGGGAGACCTGGGTTTGATCCCTGGGTCAGGAAGATCTGTTGGAGAAGGAAATGGCTACCTGCTCCAGCATTCTTGCCTGGAGAATCCCATGGGCAGAGGAGTCTGGCAGGCTATATATAGTCCATTGGGTCACAAAGAGTCCGACATCAGAGTGACTAACACTTTCACTTACCAAATGTGGTAAGATGGAACAGTAACTCAAAGGATGGCAATGAAAAGGGGCCACGTGAATAAACTCAAGTGCTATTTGGGGCTAACAGTGATATCACGAGCTGAAGGGACGACTGTTGGGTGTTGGGGAAAGGTGGGTGTCAAGGATGATCTCCACATTTCTGGTTTGCACATTTCACAGGGCAGTAGTGCTGTTCCCTGAAAGAGGGAGTCTGGAAGATCCAGTTTGCTGATGATGTCCTACATTTGAACGGAGGCTTGTCTAGTGTGAGCTGCCCCTGCACTGCTCAGACAGAAGTGCACACGGAGGTCTGCTCTGGAGCAGAGGCCTTAGCACCCAGCCCCCACACCCAAGGTCTGGAGACTGGACCTTAGCAAGGGGGCAAGCATTCTCTAGCTCTTATTTCTCCCTGGATGGCTTACCCTTCCTAGATATTTTTCAGTCTTGGAGAGACAAAATACAGAAGAGAGGGTTGAAGGAATGCTTGTGGTCTAGACAGAAGGAGTTCATCACATCATCTAGCCCAGGTCACCAGGGGTTACACTGGACCTCAGTCCTCAAAGTTATAAAGTTGAGTTTGGCTTACCTTATCTTCTGTGTATAGATTTCCCTTGTGAACTTCACAGTGATGGGTGCCCCAGATAGAGCATGAATGGTAGTTCAGGCCCTGGGGTCCTGATATCTGTCTGTGTAAGATGATCGAGGCACGAGTGCTCAGTTGCTAAGTCATCTCTGACTCTTTGCGACTCCATGGACTGTAGCCCGCCAGGCTTTTCTGTCCATGGGATTCTCCAGGCAAGAATACTAGAGCGGGTTGCCATTTCCTCCTCCAAGGGATCTTCCTGACCTAGGGATCCAACCCACCTCTCCTGCATTGGCACGTGGATTCTTTACTGCTGAGCTACCTGGGGAGATGTAAGATGATCACTATGTCCCTTTATATCCCCATAAATCCATGTGCACCTATGTCTGTGCTTGGGCCTCTGCCTATGTCTGTCACCCTACTGGAATGACTCACATTTGGGGCAGGTCAAGCTATTTCTCAATTGTGTGTGTGTGTGTGTGTGTGCGTGTGCACACATGTGTTCACCACAGCAGTGTAGCCACAGGACCAGGGTGGTAGGAGCTGGAATCTAATAGCTGGTGTGCTAACTCCACTCTTCTTCTTTCTACCTGTATATTCTTGTTTAATTTAACTTAACTTCTCTGTGCCCTGGTTTCCTTACAGGCAAAATGGTGAAAACACCAAATCTGCTGCAGGAGTCTTTGTACATACAAAATGCTTTCCATCACGCTTGACAGAAAATAACAACTTACTAAGTGTGTATGTGTCTGTCCACTCCCCAGGATACCTGATGTAAATAAACAATCTTTTTCTTTATAGTCTGCTTGTCAAGGCTCTCTGTTTTCCATAGGCTCCCACGTCCTGCCTCTCATATGGTCTTTCCCCATAATAGAGTTTTATCTACTTACTTATTTTTGGCTGCACTGGGTCTTCGTTGCTGCAGGGTTTTCTCTAGTTGTGGCAAGTGGGGGGCTGCTCTCTACTTGTGACGCTAGGGCTTCTCACTGTGGTGGCTTCTTTTGTTATGGCACAAGGGCTATAGGCTTGTGGGCTTCAATAGTTGCAGCTCCCGGACTCTAGACCATAGGCTCAGTAGTCATGACTACTGAGCTAAGACAACAGGCTTTGTTGCCCTGTGGCACGTGGGATCTTCTCAGACCAGGGATCAAACCCATGTACCTTGCATTGGCAGGTGGATTTCTAACCGCTGGACCACCAGGGAAGTCCAGTAGTAGAGTATTTTTATACTCTTATAAGCAAGAACATAGTTTTTCATCCAATGACATGCAGGGTAAAATTTACATCACTATTCTCTCACATTGTAGGAGAAAGATTTCCTTCATTGCTGTGTTCTTTCATCAGTTCGTTTTTCCCCATAGTTATTCATCTGACCCCTACTATAGGCCAGAATTTGTGCCTGGTAGAGGCTGTCAAGGAGTTCATCGTCTAATGGGATGAGTAGACTAGTTCAAACTAATCCCAGTCCAAGGGGCTGGGAAGAGGATGTTCTAGGGACTTACAGCTACTAGGAGTTGATACTGGCCCTGCCCCTGCACTATTGCTCACACCAAGCCTGAAATATTCTTTATGACAGGAAGGCATAATGAGCCTAAAGGCTGGTTGGGAAATCAAAAGTTGATTAGAAATATGGCATCTTCCTATGGGAACTAGAGCAGGGACAGAGGTGAATGAGTAGCACAGATGTATCCTGAATCCTGGACACAGTCCCTATTTGATGCTTTTCTTGCGCTTGAAATTAAATTTTTGTCCACTGGTCACTGCCTGCCCCTCCAGTCTTATTTTTCATCTGGCTGACACAGTTTTGATCCTGGCATGGAGATTCACCTACAGTTTGCAAATGTCTCCACTTTGCTTTCATTGTTCTCTTTTCCAGACTGCTCAGCAGCCCCTCCTTCAACCACGCAGCTCACGCCAGCATTTCCTGCTTGGCTTGTCCATCCATCTCTGGACAGGGATGTCTCCAGGCTCCCACAGCACCAGGAACAGATCTTTCTCACAACGTATCCGCCTGAGTTGAAATGCTGATCTTCCCATCTGTCTGCTTGAAGAGCCACTGAGCTTCTTGAATGAAAAGAAACTATCTTATTCTTGAAACCCCTGAATAAATATTAGGATGAGTGAAGGCCCTAAGCTGGGTACCAGGCAAGCTTCTGTTCTTGTTGATCTGGGGAACACAACAAGTTTGGGCAGGGCTGTGAGGTCATCAGAGGAAGTGTAGGGGTACCATTGCCCAGGCAGGCCCAGAGCTCATCAACCAAACCCTTTTAAGGCAGACACTCTCTGGAAACAATCTTAAGGAGAGCAAATATTCCGTCCACCCTCCAAGCCTCTCTCACCTTCTGATGGCAAACACAGATGGGTACTGCTCTTCAGACAGTCACTGTCCCCTTGACCTTTCCCTGGGCCTCTTCCTAACTCTCTTGCCCAGCTGCATTAAGTCATCTCACTGTGTTCAGCTCCACTTGACTGACTGAAGCATTCACAGAACAATTGCTTTTATCTAAAATTTGAAGAACCCATTTGGTAACAATTTTTATTCCAGTTGTGTGTTTCCAAAGATATTAATAGTACCTTGTCCTCAAAGTGGAGACAAGCCGTTCAGTTCAGTTCAGTTCAGTTCAGTCGTTCAGTCATGTCTGACTCTTTGCAACCCCATGAATCACAGCACGCCAGGCCTCCCTGTCCATCACCAACTCCCGGAGTTCACTCAAACTCACGTCCATCGAGTTGGTGATGCTATCCAGCCATCTCATCCTCTGTCACCCCCTTTTCCTCCTGCCCACAATCCCTCTCAGTATCAGAGTCTTTTCCAATGAGTCAACTCTTCGAATGAGGTGGCCAAAGTAGTGGAGTTTCAGCTTTAGCATCATTCCTTCCAAAGAACACCCAGGACTGATCTCCTTTAGAATGCATTGGTTGGATCTCCTTGCAGTCCAAGGGAGTCTCAAGAGTCTTCTCCAACACCACAGCTCATAAATCACAGCAGGATCCTCTATGACCCACCTCCCAGAATATTGGAAATAAAAGCAAAAATAAACAAATGGGACCTAATTAAACTTAAAAGTTTCTGCACAACAAAGGAAACTATAAGCAAGGTGAAAAGGCAGCCTTCAGAATGGGAGAAAATAATAGCAAATGAAGCAACTGACAAAGAACTAATCTCAAAAATATACAAGCAACTCCTGCAGCTCAATTTCAGAAAAATAAATGACCCAATCAAAAAATGGGTCAAAGAACTAAACAGACATTTCTCCAAAGAAGACATACAAATGGCTAACAAACACATGAAAAGATGCTCAACATCACTCATTATCAGAGAAATGCAAATCAAAACCACAATGAGGTACCATTTCATGCCAGTCAGAATGGCTGTGATCCAAAAATCTACAAGAAATAAATGCTGGAGAGGGTGTGGAGAAAAGGGAACCCTCTTACACTGTTGCTGGGAATGCAAACTAGTACAGCCACTATGGAGAACAGTGTGGAGATTCCTTAAACTGGAAATAGAACTGCCTTATGATCCAGCAATCCCACTGCTGGGCATACACACCAAGGAAACCAGAATTGAAAGAGACACGTGTACCCCAGTGTTCATCGCAGCACTGTTTATAATAGCCAGGACATGGAAGCAACCTAGATGTCCATCAGCAGATGAATGGATAAGAAAGCTGTGGTACATATACACAATGGAGTATTACTCCACCATTAAAAAGAATACATTTGAATCAGTTCTAATGAGGTGGATGAAACTGGAGCCTATTATACAGAGTGAAGTAAGCCAGAAAGAAAAATACCAATACAGTATACTAACGCATATATATGGAATTTAAAAGATGGTCACGATAACCCTGTATGCGAAACAGCAAAAGAGACACTGATGTATAGAACAGTCTTTTGGACTCTGTGGGAGAGGGAGAGGTTGGGATGATTTGGGGGAATGTCATGGAAACATGTATAATATCATATAAGAAACGAATTGCCAGTCCAGGTTCGATACAGAATTCTTGGGGCTGGTGCACTGGGTTGACCCAGAGGGATGGGATGGGAGGGAGGTGGCACGGGGGTTCAGGATGAGGAACATGTGTATGCCCGTGGCAGATTCATGTTGATGTGTGGCAGGACAAATACAATATTGTAAAGTAATTAACCTCCAATTGAAATAAATAAATTTAAATTAAAAAAAAAAAGAACAAAAGCATTAATTCTTCGGCGCTCAGCTTTCTTCACAGTCCAACTCTCACATCCATACATGACTACTGGAAAAACCATAGCCTTGATTAGACGGACCTTTGTTGGCAAAATAATGTCTCTGCTTTTGAATATGCTATCTAGGTTGGTCATAACTTTCCTTCCAAGGAGTAAGCGTCTTTTAATTTCATGGCTGCAGTCACCATCTGCAGTGACTTTGGAGCCCAGAAAAATAAAGTCTGACACTGTTTCCACTGTTTCCCCATCTATTTCCCATGAAGTGATGGGACCAGAGGCCATGATCCTCGTTTTCTGAATGTTGAGCTTTAAGCTAACTTTTTCACTCTACTCTTTCACTTTCATCAAGAGGCTTTTGAGTTCCTCTTCACTTTCTGCCATAAGGGTGGTGTCATCTGCATATCTGAGGTTATTGATATTTTTCCCGGCAATCTTGATTTCAGCTTGTGCTTCTTCCAGCCCAGCCAAGCCGTTACCGGGGGTCAAATATTTATTGGGGGTGGGTCCAGCTCTGGCAGGGCAGTATGTCCCTCTTGTTCCTGTCTGATATTGGAATGCAATTGGCACATGCTCCCAACCCCTCTGCTGGCCCACCCAAGCTTTCATCCTGGCATGGAGATTCACCTACAGTTTGCAAATGTCTCCTCCGGGTAGATGTTGACTCATCAGGGAACACTCTGCAGGTGGCTGGGCCTTTCATGGTCTGGACTCTTATCAAGTGCCAAAGTAAGGTTCTGATCCTTGGAGGTTCTCACATTTCAGAGAAAATAATGGCCTGTAAATCAGCTGTGTCTGTAGGTGGCTGTTGTGCCTGGGGAGGGTGGAAGCTCTGAGGTCGGTAGAAAAAGAACAGGTACTGGGAGGAGCACAGAAAGAATGACACAGGTAGACCTATTTGTAGTGGACGAAATTATCGGTCCTGCTTCTTTCCCATCCCATTCACATCCTTTGCCATGTAACTGAAGCCTGCCCACTCCCATTATAAGTGCAGTGAATTTCTCACTGCTTGACACTGGGCAAGGCTCATGATTTTCTTTGGCCAGAGGCATACATCTAGAAGTGCCAGTGTGCCAGTTCTGAGTTGAGTTCTTAAAAGAATTGTATATTTCTGCTTCCTTCAGGCAGCTGCACTGGCTCAGCTGGAGTCCTAGGAGGCACCCAATTGGAACAGATCTGAGTCTAAACCATAGCAAGGAGCCCAGCCTAGCCAGATGCACAGTTTAAAGCAGAAATGCCTGATTTACATCAAACAACCCACAGATTGAGAAAAGAAACTCATTGTACTAAATTTTCAGGTGGTTTGTTAAACAGCAGTAACTAGCTGATAAGACATCCCAATGAAGTATATTGAAACGGGTAAAGTATATCCTTACTGGGATTCCCTGGTGGGTCAGGTGGTAAAAAGTCTGCCTGTAATGCAGGAGATCTGGGTTTAGTCCCTGGGTCAGGAAAATCCCCTGGAGAAGGGAATGGCTTCACACTCCAATATTCTTGCCTGGAGAATTCCATGGACAGAGGAGCCTTACTGTTCAAGGTGCTTTTTTCAAATTTGCTTCTTTCCTTAGGTGATAATGCTCCTTTTCTGTAGTATTAGTAAAAATCAGATTGAAAATAGCAACACTTATGAAACACTTGCAAATACATGTATTATTCCATTTAATCCTCACCACAAACCATATGAGTAAGGCATTATTACCAACTCCAAAGTACAAATGAAGAAACTGAGGCCCAGAGGTTAATTTGCCTGAATATACACAGCTAGGAGGGGTTTCCCAGGTGGCTCAGCGTCAAAGTATTCACCTGCAATGCAGGAGACACAGGCAGATGTGGGTTTGATCCCTGGGTTGGGAAGTTACCCTGGAGGAGGACTTTGTGACCCACTCCAGTATTCTTGCCTGGAGAATCACATGGACAGAGGAGCCTGGTGGGCTGCAGTCCACAGGGTCACAAAGAGTTGGACACAACTGAAGCGACTGATCATGCACATAGGCACACAACTAGGAAGTGGTAGAAAAGGTTCAAACCCAGGCAGTCTGGTTCCAGAGCCCATATTCTTGGCTGCCACTCACAGTGACGTTAGCACTCTTTTCTTTCTCTTATCAGGGATCAAGAAAGAATGCAAGCTCAATCCTGTTGAGTAGTATGACTCTACAGTAGCATCCATGACACATTGAGAAGAGCTTACTTTTTAACTTGTATAGCTTATTTTATACCCAGGGAGCCATAGGAGTGGATTAGGAGGGCTTTCTCGTGGAAGAGCACCTGATGCATTCCTGAGCAAGGCAAAGGAGGTGGATGGCTTCTCTCTGCTCCTGAAATCATGTGGCTAAAGCCAACACTGACACAGCATTCCAGTGTATCATGAAGTCCTGCTCACGTCTGTATTCTGGCTGGTGGGCTCTTTGGACCACCCTGAAAGCACAGAACAGCACATAGGTGCGTCACTTTGTGTCTGAGGCTGTGTGGCGGAGGGCAATAGGTGTCTGAGTCCCAAAGAGCCAGGTTCTAGCTCTGGGCAACCACAGCTCTTTAGGATTGAAAGGATCACTTGAGTCTTAATTAGTGCTCATTTAAATACTGGAGAAAGTAGATTGGAAACTGTGAAAACATATAGATGCTAATGATAAAAAATAATTACAATGCTAAGACTAATAACTTGAAGATTAGGGATGTAGTTCTTTAACTCAGGCTAGAATTTTCTTGGCTGATTCCCCAGGCAGCTAAAGAAGTGCCGGAGGCTTATTCTTAACATCTCATAAAGCATATTACTTTTATCCTTTTCTCCCTTCTCTTCCCTTTGTCCCCACTTATTTCATTTATTCATCAGCATTTATGAAACTGCAAGTACCCATTCATAAGACAGATGTTGTGTGTTAGTCACTCAATTGTGTCCAACTCTTTGTGACCCCATGGACTGTATCCCGCAAGGCTCCCCTGTCTGCAGAATTCTCCAGGCAAGAGTACTGGAGTGGGTTTCAGTGGCCTTCTCCAAGGGATCTTACAGACCCAGGGATTGAACTCCAGGTCTCCTGCATTGCAGGAAGATTCTTTACCATCTGAGTCACCAGGGAAGTCAGACATTATGAAGATGCAAAAACCAGTGCATTGCAGCTAAGTCCATCTCACAATTATTCTCCATCCTCTACCCTCATCCCCGATTACTGGTTATCTGGTGCACATGGCTTGTGTTTCTTTTCCTCTGTGGAGAGCCAAATTCAATAATGTACCCAGTTTCCATGGTAGAAACATGGAGACCCCCCTCTCTCTCATTCCACCGAAACTGAGTTATAGAGTTTGACTGCTGGCAATATTCATATCAAACTCAAATCCCAGCCTGGGAAAAAGCCAGCATGCCAGAGAAGGACAAAACACATGTGACACGCCAAAGAAGACGAAGAATAAATTGCCTGAGACATGAAAGGAAGGGAATTGCATATATCGTAACCTAATCTTCTATAAATAAGGCAGACATGGCTGGTTTAATAGGCTCTGGAAAGCTGAAGGGACCCAAAGGGAGAAAAGTACTGGTAACAAATGAGATGCAGATTTTGGAAGAGAAGCAGACAGTTCCTTGTTCCTAGTGAAAGTTAGGAGCTGGGGTGTTTTTATAATTAGGCTGAAATTGAAGAGACCTCATCCAGGCTGAACAGACAGGGGCAACATAGGGGCCATTCCAGCTCTTGGCACCTGAGTGAGAGTCAGGAGGCTGCACATGTGACTGGGGTCAAAGTCAGACCCTGGCAGGATCCGGCTAAGTTCCCTAGACCTCACAAGTAGGGAAAGAGCCAAGGTCAGGTACTGATACTGTCGACCTCTAGCTGCCAAGTCAGAGGAGCTGCTGGAAGCAGAGATGGCTAGGGGTGGAGATGGGAGAGTTGGAGTCTGGGCTGGAGGACATTCTGAGAATGCAAGTTGAGTGAATGCAGAAGCAGCGTGCACTTGCTGGGTTCCGACAGACTCTCGGGGCAGACTGTGCTAGTGCCTGGATCTGAGGAGAGTTTTCACAGGACCTCAAGGTTAAATGCAAGGCAGGGGTAATAAGGTCCTAGCAGGTCTGAAGGTCTTGCCCTTAAGCACATTCAGGTATAACTGTCTCAATTTGCTACCTGGGGTGGGGGATAAGCTTTTATACAATTAAAACACCTGGAGAGCAATGCCAAGGGGAGGCTGGGATGTGTGCAAGCTAGTGGTTTACACCATTCATTTCAGAGACAGGAGGGGGACTTTCAAGATGATGGAAGAGTAAGACATGGCGATCACCTGCTACCCACAAATACATCCAAAATATATTTGCATGTGGAGCAACTCCTACAGAACACCTTCTGATCACTGGCATTTCAGAGACAGGAAATGCAGGCAGAAACAGCAGGAGGAAGAAACTGAGCTTGAGACAGAGCATTATGGCAGCAAATGTACTGTGAATTGGGGATGGGGAGAGACGAGGCAGGGAGGCTGGTGAGAAGACACTTGAGTCCTGGATGTAGAAGTCTCTGTCCTAGCAAGGGAGAAGCATCATAGCCTCACAGTTGAGGGCATGGGCTTGGGAGAGAGCTTGGCCTGAGAATCCTGGCTCTGCTGATTGTGGCTTGGTGATCTCAGGTCAGTTCCTTAAACTACTCCTGCCTCAGTTTCCCTTTCTGTATGGGGGTTGGAATGAGAACTAAATTAGCCAGTCTTTACAAAATGCTAGGGATACTACTCAGTTCAATCAGTTCAATTGCTCAGTCATGTCTGAGCTCTTTGCGACCCCGTGGAACTGCAGCACGCCGGGCTTTCCTGAACTCACCTCCTGGAAGATGGTACAGAGGAAATGTAGATGAGGTGTGGAGTGTGGGGCTGGATGGACTGACAGAGGTAGGGGCTGTCACCAAGGAGCTGTCACAAAACCTCCCCCTTCCCAGGCAGGGCCAAGGAAAATCACCAGATGTTGTGATAAAGTCTGTGATGTAGTGAGTGAGCTATAATGTTTTAAAGTGTTTTCTTTCCTTTGTGCCCAATTTTGAGCAGAAAGCAGAGAATGGGAGAGCAGAGGTCATGGAGGAAAGATATGGGGTGACCTCTCTGTGGCCTTATAGATTTACAGAAAAGTAATGGTTGGAAACCAAACAAATCCACTCATTCACAGCCAACTAACCCACCAGCCAATCAATCAACCAGTCAACTAGCCAACTAATCAACTAACCAGCTAACCAACTAACCAACCAACCGATTAACCAACAAGCCAAGTCACTAACCAACCAACCAACTCACCAACCAACTAAGTTTCTGTTTTAACTCCAGGCCAGTGGAGATGTGAGCTAGGATTAAGAGAGAGGGGTCCAGCACGGATGTGCATGCTTTCCCAGTGGCCACAACTGTTTCTCTAGAGGCTGGAACGGATGTGCATGCTTTCCCAGTGGCCACAGCTGTTTCTCTAGAGGCTGGAATCCAGACTTTGGAACTCCTGCTCCCTGGGGCACACATCATTCCCCAGGCCAGAGCCTCTCCCTCCCTTCTCCCATCTCTCCAGCCTCTCTAGCTGTGCCTCCCCCTGCTCCAAGCCACTCTGCAGCAGGCACAGAGAACAGAAGCCCAACAGCTCCCAGGGAGCTGGGGAGCCTGCCCATGCTTCCTAATGACTTTCTCTTGCTGTGCGGCTGTTAGGAGTAGTCATGAGGCTGCAGGGAATTGGCCTTGGAGAGCAAAAGCTCCCAACAGTGGATTTTGTTTTCTGGAAGTAAATTGATTGAGCAGCCATGTGAAAGGGTAAGGAGGAGAGAGAAAGCGAGAGAGAGAGGAAAGATGCAGGCAATCAAGGGGAAGAAGCCATGGCAGGTGTTGGACCCGCATAGGGAAGCATGTGAAACTTTCCAATGATTATGACCAGGATTATTGATAATAAAATTAACTGTCACCCCAAGACCTGGGCTATATCCGTATGAATTGTCATGTGGACATCAGCCAGCTTTTGAAGGGTTTGTGGAAACTCCCATTAAGCCGGGGCACCTGATTGAAGATGGGGAATTTCCCTCTGGACCTCACCCCTCTGGGCCCTCATGTGGCTGTGGACTCCCTCAGGGTGACACCGCCTGGCATTCCCCACCACTGGTCACTGCCCCTCCCCTACTGCTCAGCAACTCATATTCCTACTTTCTGTGCCATGGCCTCAAAAAGTTGAAGGGGATGGGGCTCTTAGGCATCCTCTGGGCAAAGGGCCAGCTGCTCCCTTCCTCCCTGCTAGGCTCCAGGAATTTGAAAAACATCCGTGGTTGGAGTTAGGACAAAGGATGGAAAAGTGGGTTTCAAATCAAGCCCACTGACACCTTGTTTTGGCCATTTGTTTCTACTTTTTCTGTCTTGTCCAAGAGCTCAGGAAATCTTTATTAGCTTCAGGGAGGCAGCTTAGCTTCCCGGAATCCTGTTAATAAATACCTTTATGGTGAAGAATCACACAAGAAATGCACACCCAGGGGCTTCCCTGGTGATCCAGTGGTTAAGAATTCGCCTGCCAATGTGAGGGACATGGGTTCTATCCCTGGTTTAGGAAGATTTCACATGCTGAGAGGAACTAAGCCCATGTACCACAACTGCTGAGCCTGTGCTCCACAACAAGAGAAGCAGCCACAGTGAGAAGCCCATGCACTGCAACTGGAGAGCAGCCCTTGCTTGCCGCAACTAGAGAAAGCCCATACACAGCAATGAAGACTCAGTGCAGCCAAAAAGAAATAAAATAATCAGTTAATTATAAAGGGAAATGCACACTTAGCTTGTTGGGTACATCAGGGCCAGTGGTGGACCTTCCAATATGGATGGTGAGGTTGAGAACAGTTAAGAGATGTCTACAAGGAATACAGTAGGTGCAGACTCTGACCTTAAAGACAGGGATTCCTTCCGGCTTCCTCAATAGGGGTGGATCTGGTCTAGAGACAGGAAACCAAGGAGACCCTCTGAAGTCTATCCGCGATATTGCTGATCTTGGAGAAATCAGCATACCTCTGTGAGTCTTAAGTTTCTTTCTTTTTTTTTTTAATTTTTAATTTTATTTTATTTTTAAACTTTACATAATTGTATTAGTTTTGCCAAATATCAAAATGAATCCGCCAGAGGTATACATGTGTTCCCCATCCTGAACCCTCCTCCCTTCTCCCTCCCCATACCATCCTTCTGTGTTTAGAGGTCCTGAGGACTGGTTATGGGTCTGTGAACTCCCTGTGCTGTAGGGAACATTGTGTGCAATTATACATTTGTGTATTTTTTTTTTCTGGAGCAAATATCTATAACTTTTCTTAGGCAGTCCAGTGGAGGTGTTTGAAGTAGGCATTTCTTTGCTGCGTTTAACATCTAAAAATCCTCTCAGAGTCCACAGACCATCTATCTATGAGTTTATCCCAGACAATCCTTAGTCCCTTCTTTTGGGATTTTCAGCCACATTTTCTAGTCCTATTATTACCTTGATTTTTGTTGTATTTGGCTTTTTGTTATCTTTTTCTTGCCTTCTGGACCAAATTTTATCTAGCCTTTCAGTGGTTAGAGTCCAATCTCCATATTCAGTTATGATCTGACATAAATTTTCATACCATATAAGATGTGTGAACAGCCCGGGTAACACAGATGAAATATCCAAATCTTTCCATTTCTGGTAAATTCTCTTGCTGATGGGAGTAGAGTCTTGAAAATTGGTGGTTGGCCATCCTGACTCTGGCTTTCTCTTTTATTCCCATATTTTTTTTTTCTTCTCCTTCTACATGAGCTTCCAAACTATTTAGGCACATGGAACATCAAATTCAGAAAGCATATTTCAGAGAGGAAGCATTTGTTCAGACCTGCCATATCCTACTTGTCCAAATCTTGTGACTGTGCTTTGGTTTTCTTCAGGCATTATTCATAACAATCCCTTTTGTTTAGAGAACGTTTTTAATTTTTCAAGGCTCTACTTGATCACATGACAACTCTGTCAGGTAGTTATCAGATGAAATGATACATATGAAGTTACTGTGTTTTGGGACAAGTGTAAGCAGGGAAGTGAAAGAGCATCATTTTACAAGCAATGACACTAAAGCACAGAGCAATTAGATGTGAGTTGGTAGGAAATGCCAGGGGCTTTAGAAATGGGCAGACTGGGGCTGAATGCTAGTCTTTTATTGACTAGCTGTGTTGTATTGGTCCTGGTGCTCAAATTCTCTGAGCCTGTTTCCCCATACATGAAGGGAATGATGACTGAAATGCTTAGATCCCAGGGATTTCTTGAGGATTAAAGGAAATTGTGAACACAGAACACGTAACAGTCCTTGGCACACTGTGACTCTCAGTACTTGGTACATTCAGTTCAGTCGCTCAGTCGTGTCCGACTCTGCGACCCCATGAATCACAGCACGCCAGGCCTCCCTGTCCATCACCAACTCCCAGAGTTCACCCAAACTCATGTCCATCGAGTCGGTGATGCCATCCAGCCATCTCATCCTCTGTCATCCCCTTCTCCTCCTGCCCCCAATCCCTCCCAGCATCAGGGTCTTTTCCAATGAGTCAACTCTTCACATGAGGTGGCCAAAGTATTGGAGTTTCAGCCTCAGCATCAGTCCTTCCAATGAACACCCAGGACTGATCTCCTTTAGGATGGACGGGTTGGATCTCCTTGCAGTCCAAGGGACTGTCAAGAGTCTTCTCCAACACCACAGTTCAAAAGCATCAATTCTTCGGTGCTCAGCTTTCTTCACAGTCCAACTCTCACATCCATACATGACCACTGGAAAAACCATACCCTTGACTAGATGGACCTTTGTTGGCAAAGTAATGTCTCTGCTTTTCAATATGCTATCTAGGTTGGTCATAACTTTCCTTCCAAGGAGTAAGCATCTTTTAATTTCATGGCTGCAATCACCATCTGCAGTGATTTTGGAGCTCCCCGAAATAAAGTCTGACAGTTGGTACAGTATTATTAGGTAAACGTTAACACAGACATGGGCATACATCCACCTCCCTCATGGAATTTTTGCATCTACTTCTTGACTGTAAGAAGGCTTCCCTGGTGGCTCAGTGGTAAAGAATCTGCCTGCCAATGCAGGAGACATGGGTTCAATCACCGGGTCGAGAAGGTCCCCTGGAGAAAGAAATGGCAACCCATTCCATGGGAAATCCTATGGACAGAGGAACTTGACAGGGTTACAGTTCATAGAGTCGCAAAAGAATTGGACACAACTTAGGGACTGAGCACACTTGACTGTAAATTACTAAAAGATTCTGGAACAATAACATAGGTATGAAAGGAAAAGTAGAGATTTTCTATCCTACTCCCAACTCCATTTGTAGATGGTAGCTTTATAAACTAGAGTAGGAAAGTAGTTTTTCCCATGAAACACAGCTATTCAGAGACAGCTAAGGGGTGAACAATCACTCTTACTGAGGAGTTTCCTAGCATGCAGGCCTTTAAGAGCTAAATCCAGAACCACTGAGGTGAACCAAAATAAGCTGGTCACCCAAAGCAGTGACGGGGCAAGGTTTTGGCATCCTGTCTTCCAGCCAGACCTGAAGCCTTTTTACTTATGAGACAAATGTTCTATACAAGTGGATCGTTCTCTAGAGTTTACTGTTCTACATCTGGTCCTCCATGCTGTTCTATGCTTCAGCGGATATGTGAACACTCTACTACTGTGTCCACTGAGCTCACCTCCACATCTACCCCTGATCCTTCTGAGCTCATGAGTCACATGTGAACCTTGGTGTGCTAGGGCTGGCATGTGACCAAGATGGAGCACAAGTGCTGAGTGAGTGTGCATCTAGCTGCTGAAAACCACAGTGCCTCTGGTGTGTGGTGCTAGGGGTACATGCACCCAGGCCATAGGGAAGGGAGATAGAATAAGAAATGTCTGTAGGAGCTTGGGCTGATGGTAGGGAGAATGGGGTGCCAGTTTAAAGTTGTTACTTGCCATCTGGCTCTACAAGGATGAAGTCACTAGCCACTGCACTCACTTATCTTCATCACATCCTGAAAGGAGTTCAGGGTGGAGATCAGAAATAAGGCACTCTGTGTTCTGGCAAAAACTGCCTGAACAAGCCCTTCAGATAGGGAGATACTTTCAGGAGAAGATTTTCAGGAGAAGATTTTATGAGCCAATTTCTTGCACCTCCTCATATTTAAATAACATTAAAGTCATTAATGGGGACATCTGTGCCTCATGACTAGCAGCAACTCCTACCAAAATGTGTGCTTAATGGCATGTGTTCCCCTTCACCAAAATCACGTATGTGCTGGCCTTCCTGCCCTGTGTCCTCAGATCAGTCCTTCTGAGGTATCTGAGAGGCTGTCTCCCAGGCTATAGTCCTCATTTTGCCTTGAATACAATTTAACTCACAGCTCTCACATTGTAGTTTTGTTGTTGTTGTTGTTGTTCAGCCAAAGTGACATCGAGCCTAAAATAAAGCCGGGAGTTGGAGGAGGAAGAAGATGGGGAGTGGAGATTGTTGGCACAAAGGTCTCTCTGTAAGTGACATGTCACACTTTCTGTCTGGATACATATAACCAACAAGGAGCTTGTCTCCAGAATGTATACAGAATTCCTATAGATCAACGAGAAAAGGGCATAGAATCATTAGAAACAATAGACAGAAGTTTTAACAGAAGATATCCAGTCAGTAGCATAGGAAAAGGTGCAAACCTTTAAGAATCAGAGAAATGCAAATTAAAACTATGAACACTTACTCAAGCAGCTAAAATGAAACACCAAGTGCTGGTGAGACTGTAGAGCAACTGAATACTCATACTCTGCTGGTAAGAGGATAAAAGTGGCACAGACTCTTTGAAAACTGCTTGGCATCATTTACTAAAGCTGACTATACACAGAGCCTGTGAAACAGCAACTCTACTCCCAGGTGTTCACCAAAACAAAATGAATACCCATACGCCAAGATGTAAAGAATGTTCATAGTCACATTATCTACAGGAGCCCCAAACTGGAAATAACTCAAATGTCTATCAAAAGTACGATGAATAAATAAATTGTGACATCACTATTACAACCGAATGCTATTAACAGTGAAAATGACTTGTTGCCATGTCTATCAACAGGGATCAGACAAAGAAAAGTATACATTATGCATAAGATTCATTTACATAAAGTACAAAAATAGGCAAAATTAATCCATGGTTTTAGAGATCAGGATGATGATACTTTTCAAAGATTTTAGTGCCTTTTAGCGACTGAGAGGGAGTGTGAACAGAGCTTCTTGTGTGTTTTTTTTTTTTTCACTATACTTGAATTGTCATTGCATGAGCAAGTTCAAGTTGCAATAATTTATTGAGATGAGAAAGTAAAATTTGAATATTTTTATGTATGCATATAATTTTTTCAGTAATGCATTTATTTTTAAAAAGGGATGCAATGTTCCCTCTAACATCCTTCCTCCATATTCTGAATCGCTGTGCAGCTATGGGTAAAACATGTGGGTCCTGGTTTCCCAGGACACTAATCCTTCTATCTAGCATGCAAGTGTGCTCATGCTCAGTTGCGGCTGACGCTTTGTGACCTCATAGACTGTAGCCCGCCAGGATCCTCTGTCCATAGGATTTCTCAGGCAGGAATACTAAAGTGGGTTGTCATTTCCTCTTCCAGGGAACCTTCCTGACCCAGGGATCGAACCCGTGCCTCCTGTGTCTCCTGCCTTGGCAGGTGGATTCTTTACCACTGAGCCGCTTGGGAAGCCTTTTATCCAGAGTTATGAAGGCAAGGTATTCATGCCTTCCACTAGGAGTTCTATCCTATAGGCTGGTGAACCACCAGGGCCAGCTGCCTTCCTTCTCTGGAGTGAAGGCTCCCCTATATGGTGGACTGACTGGATACTTCCAGCCCCAGCACCCTGTTACTTCCTCTCTAAAGAAATAAACACATTTTCTATTTGTTCTCAGCCCTGAACAGTGTTGAGCCACCTGTTCTAGAACTTTAACAAACTGACTCATGCCAAACTCCTCTCTTCCTCCAGCCATTCCCCCTTCATTTTCAGATCACTTAGTCTGTTTTTTTTTCCCCTTTTGTCCTTGGTTTTCAAGACATCCCATTTGGGCTGAGCCCTATTTGGTGACAAGTTGTCAGAACAGCTCAGGCCTTAGTTTTGTTGTGTAATTTAAGCCAAAAAAATTTGACTGGGGAAATTAGATGGAGGTGATTGCAGCTAAAGTGCTTCTTATTGAAGCTTTTGGAAAACGTAAATGTCATCAGTCTTGTCAAAGCCAGACACAGGAGAAAATAACAGGACAAAAGGCGGACCAGGATACACGCTGGGACTGCACAAACTTAGAATTAGCCTTCCTATTTGTTATTATTTTTTTCTTTCCTTGTAAGTAGTGGAGTGGAAAGGGGAGGAGAAGAGAGGGAAAATAGGAGGGGAGAGCAGGGTGTGGTGGCAACAGGTGTAAAATGCAGAACCTGAGCAGTGTTTTTATTTCCTCTGCCTCTGGAGCACGGGCGGCATCCCAGCGACTCCAAAGCAACTGTGATGAGGGCACCTGGGCGCTGACAACATCACACTTATCTGGGAACTGGAGTTGAGGACAGTGGACCAGGCTGGGCTGGCACAGAAAATGTGGATGCTCTGCCCCCCAACCCTGGCTGTCATCACAGCAGTTGGAGAGTTGAGGTTGACTGGGTCATTCAATGTTTCCTTGCTTCAGTGACCCCTGGGAAGTGCACCCACATGAGAAGGACAAGCTGAACATTCAAAGAACCCCTGTCATGCTATGCCATGCTAAGTAGCTTTAGTCATGTCCAACTCCTTGCAACTCCACAGATTGTAGCCTGCCAGGGTCCTCTGCCCATGGGATTCTCCAGGCAAGAATACTGGAGTGGGTTGCCGTGCCCTCCTCCAGGGGATCTTCTTAACCCAGGGATCTAAACCCACGTCTTTTACATCTTCGATATTGACAAGCAGGTTCATTACCACTACCACCACCTAAGAAGCCTGGAAGAGCTTAAGACTCAGACTCAAAAGTTTCCATTTCCCCTAATTCTCAAGGATAGGGATCAGCAGATGATGTGTAGTAGCTTTATTATTTCCCATCAGCATTAAATGATATTAATTATTTTTCTCTTTTGAGGATTTGGTTTCCTTATTATAGACATCTGAGTTGGAACTAAATAAATTGTAGGATCACTCTCCAGTCCTACTTCTTATGATGGCATCAGTGTGCTTGAACACCTTACTCATAGTCTTCTGTAACCTGGTTTAATATCTGCTTCCCCAGATCTCTGAGTGCAGGAAATTTGTCTCTTTTTCATAGCATTTATATGTCATGAAGGAGTCACTCAATACGTATTTATTGGATGAATGTGTGAAGGGCAGCCAATATTCTTTGATGTCTACCCATAGATTTGACACATGGGCCATCAAGAGTCAGCATCCTCCCCTCCCCCACCATGAAGCACCCTCTTCCTCTGATGCTCGTGGTACCTGAACTGTGTTTCTTGGGACAAATGATTTTTACAGAAATTGATTCCCCATTTGAAGCATGGTAAATCCAGAAGCAGATAACCTAAGTTTGAGTTAGATGTCCACAGAGGGCAATCCGACAACAGTAAGATGGTCTGTGTGACTTATATCCTCTTTCAGTGGCAGCATATACAGCTGAAATGTGCTGGATGCTGTTTCTTATCCCAGCATCAGGCTTAGTGTCTCTGGCAGCATCATTCCACAGTCACTGTCCTGACCCATGGCATTCTCCAAGGCAGCATCCCACACGGGACATCCTCCCTGACTCCTGCCCCTGTACTGGATTCCACTGTTGTCCTGTGGAACTGGACATGCTCCTTAGAACTCTGTAGAACTGAAGTCAGATCAAATTCCCAGAACCTTCCCTTTCATGGCTGATGTTTCTGACTGGTGGAAATGAGTCTGAGCTCAGGGGCCTGATTTTGTTTTTCAGTAGCTAAGTCATGTCCAACTCCTTGTGACCCCATGCACTGAAGCACACTGGGCTTTCCTGTCCTTCATTCTCTCCTGGAGTTGGCTCTATTCATATCCATTGAGTCTGTGATGCTGTCTAACCACCTCATCCTCTGCTGCCTTCTCCTTTGCTTTCAATCTTGCTCAGCATCAGAGTCTTTTCTGATGAGTCAGCTCTTCGCATCAGGTAGCCAAAGTATTGGAGCTTCTGCTTCAGCATCAGTCTTTTCAATGAATATTTAGGACAGATTTTCTTGAAGATTGGCTGGTTTGATCTTCTTGCAGTCCAAGGGACTCTCAAGAGTCTTCTCCAGCACCACAATTCAGAAGCATCAGTTCTTCAACACTGAGCTTTCTTTACAGTCCAGCTCTCACATCCTTACGTGACTACTGGATAAACTATAGCTTTGACTATATGGACCTTTGTTGGCAAAGCGATGTTTCTGCTTTTTCATATGCTGTCTAGGTTTGCCATAACTTTCCTTTCAAGGAGCAAGCGTCTTTTAATTTCGTGTTCCCTCTCTGCTTTGGCAGATGTTTTAGGCCTCTGCCCTCCCCTAGAGAAATGCATTCAAGTCCCTTTTCTTTCTTTTATAAACCATAGCCCCAAGGGCAGCGCAGTAATAAATGGCTGGTCTGGGTTGCAGGTCTCCAGAGCTGGCCCCCTGACCGAGGCTCCCAGCTACTTCATAAAGCTGGCTGATGACATTTCCCCCGACAGATGGAGACAAAGGATGGTTGGCCAGGGGAACTGATCCTCTCAGGACCTTTATACCAGAAAAGAAAAGAAGAGAAAAGTAGAAAAGGAGCTCTCGAGGCTCTAAATTGTCTTTGCAGAGCTGAGTAGCCCATCTTCTTATGCAGCACCTGTGGTCACTGTACTTTGTGAATTTGTCATCTGCAGATGGCTGCGAGGCTGGGAACAGAAGGACACCAGGGCACCCTGACGTTGCTTCTGTCCCCTCACTATTCAGCTGTCCTAACATCTCATTCTCCAGCCCCACTTGTGCATTTTCTTCAAGGAGGATCTCAACTCTATCATCAGACATGCCCTCCATCTGCACTTTCCAGTGATTTCCTGCCAGTTGACTACTACCTCCCCAGCTCCCTCCCCACCCTGTTCATCATACTTTGGACGTTTATCACTGTGCTCCCCTTGTGGTACCATCCCCCAGGGCCAGGCTGACCATGTCCCTTGGCATCAAATAAAACAGTGTGATGACTTCCTCTCGCCTTCATTCATTCTTCACTCTGACCCCGAGGTCAATTCTATTCATTTAATTTTCTAGATTAGCAAACTGAGAGAGAGGTACTGACTTTTCAAAGTCAACCTGCTTCAAAACAACAGTCTGTGTGCTTTTGATCAAGAAATTCCCAGCTCATGTTGAATGACCTTATGTTATATAACAGCTGTTATGGGCCAGGGAGATAATACAGCTGGGACATGTCATAAGCTTATACTTGGAAGTGAAAATCAAAGGTTGTGCCTCAAGAGCAATTTCTATCTCTGGCTTAGTATTTTGAAGCATCCTCTCAAGCATCTCCTTTTCCCATCCACTGGGCAATCCTCTTAGCCACAGATAGCAGTGGGATGGTGGATGGAGGGGACAGAGGACCCACCATCCTATTTGACCTTGGCTGAGCTGGGGGAGTTTGCTATCAGATAGGGAAAGGGAGGTGACCTGGCTGGCAGGTCATCTTGGATAGCAAATGGGTTTTAGCTGTTAAATTCATCACTGTAGATTAATTGAAAACTGAGAGTGAGGTTGGATAACATAGCTTAATTGTGCCACTGAAAAAGGCCACCTCCTGGCCTGAGAGATGCAGGAAGCTCCTGAGGCTGTGGTTGAAACCCTGTTTTCTGCTCTTGAATTCATGAACCTGGAGTTTTGCAAGCCCAGCTGAAAGGTTCTTCCTTTAATGTCTTTTTTCTCGAGCAGTTGGCCATTTAAATCAGGCCCCCTTGAAAGGGAGCTCTGTTTGAGCATAGCTTGCATTTCAGAGAGCCCATCTTCAGTGGCCTCCGTGTTGGCATCGCACTGAACACCATCACTAACGACTTGTTTGTCACGGGCACCCTATTCCCCAAGTAGAATGGTTGGCTGGCCTACAGCATAGAGTCAGAGGCATTGAAAGTTTAAGTGCTTACATCAGAAAGAGCAAGGATATTAAAAGCAGACTGACTTAGGTTTGAATTCAGCTCTGCCCACCTATAAACTTGAGATCTTCTTTCTCACAGCATCCATTCTTTTTTCTTTTTTTTAAATATAAATTTATTTATTTTAATTGGAGGCTAATTACTTTACAATATTGTATTGGTTTTGCCATACATCAAAATGAATCCGCCACGGGTGTACACGTGTTCCCCATCCTGAACCCCCCTCCCACCTCCCTTCCGTTCTTTTTTCAAAATTTTTTAATTGGAGGTCAATTGCTTTACAATGTTGCATTGGTTTATGCCTTACAGCAATGGGAGTCAGCCATAATTACACATATATATGTGTGTGTGTGTGCTAAGTCGCTTTAGTTGTGTCTGACTCTTTGCAACCCCATGGATGATAGCCTGCCAGACTCCTTTGTTCATGGGATTCTCCAGGCAAGAATACTGGAGTGGGTTGCCATGCCCTCCTCCAGGGGATCTTCCCTGCCCAGGGACCAAGCCTGTATCTCCTGTGTCTCCCGCATTGCAGGTGGATTCTTTACTGCTGAGCCTCCTGGGAAGCCCAATTTTAAATATATGTGTGTGTGTGTGTGTGTGTGCACATGTGTGCACGTGTATGTGTGTGTTCAGTCACTTCATTCATGTCTGACTCTTTGTGACCCTATGGATTGTAGCCCATCGGTTTCCTCTGTCCATGGGATTTTCCCGGCAAGAATACTGGAGTGGGTTGCCATACCCTTCTCTAGGGGATCTTCCCAACTCAGGGATCGAACCTGAGTCTCCTGAGTCTCCTGCATTGAAGGCAGAGCCTTTCACACTGAGCCACCAGGGGATATATCATCTCACTCTTGAGCCTTCCTCCCCAGTCCCATCCCACTCCTCTAGGTTGTCACAGAGCACCAGGCTGGGCTCCCTATGTTACACAGCAGCTTCCCACTAGTTATCTATCTTACACATGGTAGTGTATGTATGTCAGCGCTGCTTTCTCAATTCATCCTTCCCTCTCCTTCCCCCACTGTGTCCAGGTGTAGTGAGGTGGATGAATGTAGAGCCTGTAATAGAGTGAAGTAAATCAGAAAGAGAAAAACAGCATCAATTCTTAATTGGAAAGGGAGAGAAGAGTATGTACCTTTAGGATTATTCCAAAGAAGAAATGAGACAACCGATGTGAATTGCTTATTCTTCCAACTGGCATCTAATGGATCTTAGCAAATGCCCCTTCTCTCTCTCCTGCACTTTGGGGCCCCAACTAGGTTTGCAAATGCATTTGAATATTATTTTCCAGCTCCAGTTACATTCTGTACCTCTCTTGAGTTCTTCCTGCTTTTTTCCTGTCAATACACACACTTGAAATCCCTTAGAAATGTGGAGGCCAATTTGTGACAGCTTGATTCCGTGACTTTGTTATTTGTGGTTAACTTTACCCTGCAATTTAAGAAATAGATTGATAGGAGGTGACAGCCTAGTTCAGGGTCCCATGGCCTCAAATTGACAGAAGTGCACATTCCCTGATATTCGAGGTGTTAATTACCTCATGTGAATTATCTCACTCCTTACCTCATTTGCAGAGGTATGTATTAGCTTAAGAAAAGCTTAATCTTCTGTAACAGATAAACTCTGATATCTCTATGGCTTAACACAATACATCTTTTTTTCTTGCCAAGGAAAATCCCAGTGTGTGGAGCCCAGGGTTGGGTGGGAGGTTACTCTCTCTGCCCGCAGGGACTGGGGCTAATGAGGATTTTGAGTCTTCACACAAGGCTTTTAGGTGGCCCTCAGAGGGGGAAAGAGCCTGTAGAAAAGGGAAAGGAGAGAAAGAGGAGAAGATTTTTTTGCCCTTGTTTTCTGGCCAAATGGGGAGAGGCATCACTTCCCACATTCCTGTTTCTTTGGCCAGAACTCAGTCACGTGACCACACCTAATGGTCAGGGGAGCTGGGGGAGAATTTCTAGCTATGTTCCCAGAAATAAGGGGGATATCTCTGCCACAGGTAGGTGTGAATGTCCCCATTTTACAAACGAGGGGATGAGTGGGCACATAAAGTATATAGGAGAGCTGATGTCTCAATTTGGATATTAGTTTCATTACTCTTTAACCTTCTGAGAATTATGTTTTTGAATTTCCAAGTATATACAAGAAATACATATTTTTACTGAATAAAAATCAAACTTGGGCAACACTTGAACCTCAAAAGGATAATTATAGTGATATCTCTCAAGTCAGAGCATATGTTAAAGAGACAGGAGATGTGAGAACTTAGAATAAGCTTGGCACATCTGAAACATTAATTTTTGGTTTTCTTTATTTATGTCTTTATTTATTTATTTATGTCTCCTTTCATTAGGCTGAAAGTTCCTTGAATATTGCATCTAGCAATTTGTTGTTAATATGAGTGACTTAATGAAGATTTGTTCAATTGGAATGGTTTTAACCTTTTGGTTATAATGCATGAATGACCACTAAGAGGGCTCGGTAGTGCTACCAAGTTCTTCTAGCTTTAAAATCTTCAGAGAGATCTCTGCTCATACGTGATACCTATGAAGTTCAACTGCTATACCCTGCTCAACAGCCAAATGGTGGGGCAAAATCTGGATGATGTAAGAATATGATTAAGTGGCATAGCCTTTTACAAATTATGTTATATATTAGATCTATTACCACGATTTAAAGAGTGAGTCGGCATTATTTTTAAGGTTTGCATTAATTTTTGTTGCTTTCTGATATTTTGGGAGGGTTTTTTAAAATTTTATTTTATATTGGAGTATAGTTGATTAACAATGTTGTCTCAGATTCAGGTGTAAAGCCCAGTCAGTGATTCAGTTAAATTCTTTTCAAATTTTTTTCACATTGAAGTCATTACAGAGTGTTGAGAAGAGTTCCAGTTGCTATATAGTAGGTCCTTGGTTATATATTTTAAATATAGCAGTGTGTACATGTCAATCCCAAACTGCCAATCTATCCCATGGGCGGGGCTTTTGATTCTTGAATTGTTAATGCTGAAATTTTCATTCTTCTCTGTAATTCAGTGCTATAACAAATGTTAGAAAATAGATATATGAAAGAAAAGTGGACACCTTTTAATAAGGGGACTCTTTTTACTTACAATTAATACCTGTTTAACATTTTTCTTTCTTTTTTTGGAAGGTTCCCTAACATTTAGTTGTCTATAGAACTTCCTATGTAGTAAAATATCTAGGTACTTCTGGTCTTTGATATTAATATAAACCTAAATAGCAAAATCAAGTCTAAAGATGAGATTAAATTTTCCAGCAATGAGAAAAAAATTGTAGTCATTTAAATCTTTTTCACTGAAGCAAATTTGGATATACACAATGCAAAATGTATATGAATTTTTAAGTTTAAAAATGAACTTCAAATAAACTTTCTTGTGATGGGCCACTGCCGTGTCCTTGGACACCTAGGAGTTCAAGGTTACTCCTTTTGTTTTAATGGTGGGAAAGTTTAAGATGATTTAGAATTTCTTTTTAATGAGAACAACTAGGTGGCATATTTAAATGTAATTTTCTGCTAACTGTTATTGTAACTCTCCTAACATGCCTCAGATTTTACTTTGGCTGTTAATGTTCTACAGATTTCTGGAGCCCAGCTTCATTAGTTTGGATCTCCATAGTTATTTTATTGAGGGCTTTCCAGGTGGCACTAGGAGTAAAGAACCCTTTTGCCAATGCAGGAGATGTAAGAGATTGGGTTTTGATCCCTGGGT
Organism: Bos mutus; assembly: GCF_027580195.1. Taxonomy (NCBI): domain Eukaryota; kingdom Metazoa; phylum Chordata; class Mammalia; order Artiodactyla; family Bovidae; genus Bos; species Bos mutus. The sequence continues at coordinate 41,356,838 of NC_091624.1, forward strand.
TGGGAAAATCCCCTGGAGGAGGGCATGGCAATCCCCTCCAGTATTCTTGCTTGGAGAATCCCCTGGACATAGGAGCCTAGCGGGCTACAGTCCATAGGCTCTCAAAAGGTTGGGCGTGACTGAAGTGACTTAGTAGCAGCAGCAGCACAATCTTTTTATTTATTTATGGCCGTGCTGGGTCTTTGTTGTTGCATGGGCTTTTCTCTTTTTGTGTCAAGTGAGGGCTACTCTCTAGTTGCAGTGTGTGAGCTTCTCTTTGCAGTGACTTCTTTTGTGGAGCATGGGCTCTAGGGCTTGCCAACTCAGTAGTTTCTCCTGGGCTCTAGAGCATGGGCTCAGTAGTTGTGGCGTATGGGCTTAGCTGCCCCGAGGCATGTGGGATCTTCCCGGAGCATTGAACCTGTGTCTCCTGCATTGGCAGGGGATTCTTTACCACTGAGTCACCAGAAAAGTACCTCCATAGTCTTTTAAGTATATCTCTCAGCTGATAATTTGCCTTTTTATTCAAGGGTGATCTCACTTGACCTGCCTCCTGAGCAATCTGTAGGCAGGTCAAGAAGCAACAGTTAGAACTGGACATGGAACAACAGACTGGTTCCAAATCAGGAAAGGAGTATGTCAAGGCTGTATATTGTCACCCTGCTTATTTAACTTCAATGCTGAGTACATCATGCAAAATGCTGGGCTGGATGAAGCACAAGCTGGAATCAAGATTGTTGGGAGAAATATCAATAACCTCAGATATGCAGATAACACCACCCTTATGGCAGAAAATGAAGAAGAACTAAAGAACTCCTTGATGAAAGTGAAAAAGGAGAGTCAAGAAGTTGGCTTAAAACTCAACATTCAGAAAACTAAGATCATGGCATCTGGTCCCATCACTTCATGGCAAACAATATGGGGAAAGAATAGACACAATGAGAAACTTTATTTCCTTGGGCTTGAAAATCATTGCAGATAGTGACTGCAGCCATGAAATTAAGACACTTGCTCCTTGGAAGAAAAGTTATGAGCAACCTAGACAGCATACATATTAAAAAGCAGAGACATTACTTTTGCCAACAAAGGTCCGTCTAGTCAAAGCTATGGTTTTTCCAGTAGTTATGTATAGATGTGAGAGTTGGACTATAAAGAAAGCTAAGCACCAAGGAATTGATGCTTTTGAACTGTGTTGGAGAAGACTCTTGAGAGTCCCTTGGACTGCAAGGAGATCCAACCAGTCCACCCTAAAGGAAATCAGTCCTGAATATTCATTGGAAGGACTGATACTGAAGCTGAAACTCCAATACTTTGGTCACCTGATGTGCAGAACTGACTCGTTTGAAAAGACCCTGATGCTGGGAAAGATTGAGGGCAGGAGGAGAAGGGGACAACAGAAGATGAGATGGTTGGATGGCATCACCGACTTGATGGACATGAGTTTGAGTAAGCGCTGGGTGATGGACAGGGAAGCCTGGCGTGCTACAGTCCGTGGGATCTCAAAGAGTCGGACACGATTGAGCAACTGAACTGAACTGAAACTCTCTATGGACTTTAGGAGTACAAAATTGGATCAATCATGTCCTTAGCACATCATTCACTCTCATCATTGGAACATGTGATTTATTTACTTTTAATAATGTAATGAGCACACACAAATCCACTGATGCAAATGAAAGCTAGGCCACTGACAATAACCTACATCTAACCACATGGTTGACCCATTCTGTTGCAACTCTGGCTCCTCCCATCTGAGACAAATTTTATCTTGCCTCCTATATTCATCATTGTCTTGATGTGCTTTTAAAATCATTGTATTTCACCTATATGCAGTCTTTAAAATTCTATTTTGATTTTAGTTATTTTTGGACTCCCCCAAAATAAAAGAACTGTGGAATTTGGGGTTTACTCTTCCACTTAATATTAAGATTTATGTATATCATTGCAAGTTTATTCACTTCTACTGCTTATCATTTATCTTGTGACCATTTCACACTTGGTTCATTTATTCTCCCATTGATGAGTACTTGGGTAGTTTCAAGTTTTGTTGTTGTTGTTTTTTTTTTTTTTTTGTGCTATGATGGATTGTGACAATTATAATGTTCTTGTTTACATTTCCTTTTATACATGTTCAAAAGTTCCTTTTGAGTATACATTAAGAGTGAAATTGCTGAGTTATATGATATGCAACTACAGTGTGTATGTGTGTGTTAGTTGCTCAGTCATGTTCGATCCTTTGAGACCCCGTGGATTGTAGCCTACCAGGCTCACCCGTCCATGGAATTCTCCAGGCAAGAATACTGGAGTGGGTTGCCATTTCCTACTCCATAGGATCTTCCCGACTCAGGAATTGAACCTGGGTCTACTTCATTACAGGCAATTCTTTACCATCTGAGCCACCAGGGAAGCTTTTCACTTGAAATTAATAGAATTTTGTAAGTTAATTATACTTCAATAAAAATAGAATGGTTGTTTGATTTTTATAAAAAAAAAATGTTTCCTACATTTATTGAAAAAAATCGTATGGTTTTTTCCTATTCATTTCTTTTTTTTTTAAATTTTATTTTATTTTTAAACTTTACATAATTGTATTAGTTTTGCCAAATATCAAAATGAATCCATCACAGGTATACATGTGCTCCCCATCCTGAACCCTCCTCCCTCCTCCCTCCCCATACCATCCCTCTGGGTCGTCCCAGTGCACTAGACCCAAGCATCCAGTATCGTGCGTTGAACCTGGAGTGGCATCTCGTTTCATACATGATATTTTACATGTTTCAATGCCATTCTCCCAAATCTTCCCACCCTCTCCCTCTCCCACAGAGTCCATAAGACTGTTCCATACATTAGCGTCACTTTTGCTGTCTCGTACACAGGGTTATTGTTATCATCTTTCTAAATTCCATATATATGCATTAGTGTATTGTATTGGTGTTTTTCCTTCTGGCTTACTTCACTCTGTATAATAGGCTCCAGTTTCATCTACCTCATTAGAACTGATTCAAATGTATTCTTTTTAATGGCTGAGTAATACTCCATTGTGTATATGTACCACAGCTTTCTTATCCATTCATCTGCTGATGGACATCTAGGTTGTTTCCATGTTCTGGCTATTATAAACAGTGCTGCGATGAACATTGGGGTACACGTGTCTCTTTCCCTTCTGGTTTCCTCAGTGTGTATGCCCAGCAGTGGGATTGCTGGATCATAAGACAGTTCTATTTCCAGTTTTTTAAGGAATCTCCACACTGTTCTCCATAGTGGCTGTACTAGTTTGCATTCCCACCAACAGTGTAAGAGGGTTCCCTTTCCTCCACACCCTCTCCAACATTTATTATTTGTAGACTTTTGGATCGCAGCCATTCTGACTGGTGTGAAATGGTACCTCATAGTGGTCTTGATTTGCATTTCTCTGATAATGAGTGATGTTGAGCATCTTTTCACGTGTTTTGTTAGCCATCTGTATGTCTTCTTTGGAGAAATGTCTATTTAGTTCTTTGGCCCATTTTTTGAGTATACTACCCAAAGCAATTTATAGATTCAATGCAATCCCTATCAAGCTACCAACAGTATTCTTCACAGAGCGAGAACAAATAATTTCACAATTTGTATGGAAATACAAAAAACCTCGAATAGCCAAAGCGATCTTGAGAAAGAAGAATGGAACTGGAGGAATCAACCTACCTGACTTCAGGCTCTACTACAAAGCCACAGTTATCAAGACAGTATGGTACTGGCACAAAGACAGAAATATAGATCAATGGAACAAAATAGAAAGCCCAGAGATAAATCCACGCACATATGGGCACCTTATCTTTGACAAAGGAGGCAAGAATATACAATGGATTAAAGACAATCTCTTTAACAAGTGGTGCTGGGAAAACTGGTCAACCACTTGTAAAAGAATGAAACTAGAACACTTTCTAACACCATACACAAAAATAAACTCAAAATGGATTAAAGATCTAAACATAAGACCAGAAACTATAAAACTGCGAGGAGAACATAGGCAAAACACTCTCTGACATACATCACAGCAGGATCCTCTATGACCCACCTCCCAGAATATCGGAAATAAAAGCAAAAATAAACAAATGGGACCTAATTAACCTTAAAAGCTTCTGCACATCAAAGGAAACTATCAGCAAGGTGAAAAGACAGCCTTCAGAATGGGAGAAAATAATAGCAAATGAAGCAACTGACAAACAACTAATCTCAAAAATATACAAGCAACTCCTCCAGCTCAACTCCAGAAAAATAAATGACCCAATCAAAAAATGGGCCAAAGAACTAAATAGACATTTCTCCTATTCATTTCTTAATATGGTGAATTATATTTCTTGATTTTCAAAGTTAGTGAATCATCCTTCCATACCTGGGATAAAACTTGTTTTGGACAAGGTGTGTTATCTTTTTAATGTTTTTAGGTCAGATTTGCTGATATATTAATGAATATTTGTGTGCATATTCAAAATAATTTTTTCTCCTTTCCTAGAACATCTTTGTGTGGTTTTAGTATTTAGTATTTAGTAGTATTTAGTATTTTAGTATTTGGAGCCTTATTGATAAGCTAGAGAATGTGTCCTCCTTTTCTATTTTCTAGAAGTGTTTGCATAAAATTGGGATAGTCTATTACTTAAAGGTTTGGAAGAATACTACCTGCAAAACCAGATATTTTATTTGTGGGAAAATTTTAAAGCACAGATGCAATTTCTTTATTTGCTTTATTGAAGTTTTCAAAATTAGTGGGAATTAGTTGCTGATACTATTATGTGTTGTCATGTATTTTGTCTGAATTTATTTTGTATGTTGTCCCTTTTTGCATTTACAATATTTTTCATTTATGTTCTCTCTTCTCTTATTGTTAGTGTTCAGATGCTTCTCAAGTCTTCTGTTTCTGTTTTTCAAAGAATCAATTTTGATTTGTTGATATACACTATCATATCTTTGTTTCCTAGTTTGTTAATTTCCTTTCCTATTTTTATTATTTTTCTTTTATTTATTACTTTTTTTTTTTTTCATTAAGATGAAAGAAAATTAATTAGCAATTTTGGATTTTATTATTTTCCAATAAAGGTTTTTATAGCAATAAATTTCTCTTGAAGCATTACTTTTACTCATTATCACATTTTCATTATCATTCAGTTCTGAATATTTTAATACTTTATTATGATTTCTTTTTGTAACTCACCAGCAAGTTTAGCTTTAGATTTTCAGATTGTGGGAATTTATATTTATTTTTTGTTATAAATATTTAATTTAAAAGAGCTATGGCTAGAAATCATGGTTTCCATGATATACAGTTTGAAATTTGTTGAGTTTTCTTGTGTGCCTAGTACATGATTGGATTTTGTAAGTATTTCATGTAAGCTAGAAAAGATGTATATTATATAGCTGTTGGATACAGAAATCTATATATATCCATGAAATCAAGTTGATTAATTATGTTCATATTATCTTTACCCTTGATAGTTTTTCTCTACTTGACCTATCAGTATCATCAAGAGGATGTTGGAATTTTCTATTATAATAGTGATTTATCAAATTTTCTCAGGAGTTCTATCACTTTTAATTTATGCATATTAATGTCATTTTACTAAATGAATATATTTAAAAAATTGATGTATATTTTTGGTGAATCAAAACTGTTACCATTATGAAGTGGCTTTCTTTAACTCTAATAACATTTTCCTGTTAGTCTAGCTTAAGTCATTTTAAAATATCTGTATCATCTTTCTTTGGTTAGAATTTGCCTGATATACTTGTACCCATCTTCTTATTTTCAACATCTTTTTATGTAATATTTAGTTTTTTTTTTTTTTTTTTTTAGGACACTATATACCAGAATTTTAAAAGTTCAAAGTGTCAATTTTTGTCAAACAATTGCCTAAAATGTATTCTAATTGCTCATAAGTTTGGGCCAATTTATAATTTTTAATATATTATTTCAAAAATTCCAGTATTTTCTGCTTATGAAAATTTTGATCACCTTCATGAATCTCATCCAACATCTCTTGGATTTATTTCTCATTTATTTGAATACTTTAAAAAAAAGTGTTTTCAATGTGGGTATTTCTGTGGCAACTTATCTGAGACTTCGTATACCTAGAGGATTTTTATGTCCTCATATTTGAAAGACAGTTTGGCTCCATATACCATTCTAAATTCTATGCCTACCCACTTAATACTATGAAATCACTACTCCATTATCATCTCGCAGGCAGTATTATTTTAAAAAATCTGACATTGGTCTGATTCTTATTTCTCTCGTGTTACCTTCTAGTTCCTCTTATTGAGTTTTTATGACTTTATCTTTTTAATATGTATCCTTAAATTTCTCTATCGTGTGTTCAGATGTAGTTTTTCTTTACCTTCTTTCTTTGGTACTTTAGCAGAGCTTTTTTAAATATCTGAGATATCATCCTTTTTCAATCCAGAAGAGATATCCCTACTATTCAAATGTTTTCTTCTCTTTATTTATGTTTATCACAATTTGGGGGATTTCTTTTTCATCTAAATTCAATAGTTTAACTTATATCCCCCATTTCTCTTAGCTTTTCTCTTATATTTTCTAACAGTTATTCTTTTTTTTCTTTTTGAGAGTTTTCCTCAATCTAGTCTTCCAAATTACAAATTCCTCTCTTAACTGAATTCCTCTGCTATTGTCTTTTGTGTTATTTAACATCTATGTATTTTATGCTAAGTGTTTCCTTTTTGTTATTTTTGTATTTTCTGTTTCCTATGACCAACATCTTCTCTCTCTTTCAGAAAAGTTGTATGAAACTTGGAACTAAGGCAAGGGATAATTGCAAGGCTTTTCAACGTCATACAGGAGTAAAGCATAGTCGAATTCAAGGATTATCTAATTCTACAGGAGAACATACTTTTGACTTACTATTTAGAACTGACTAGGGCTCATAGTGTGTGAAGCTTCAGGTTAAAATGAGATAATTGATAAATACAAGCCATTTCTGTCTGGTAGAAAAAGATAACTTGAAAGGTTAAGGTTCTCTTTTCTTTTGCTCTGTGAAACCTTAACCAGCTTTGTGTCTGATTTAGCAATCATACTTCCAACATCTTTCTTCCATCACTACACATAGCCAGTCTTTCCAATCCTCCTTTGAACCAGCTTTACTTCTCTGCTGGTTTTACTGAGCTAAAAAAAAAAAAAGTCAGCGTTAAAATATGTGTTCACTGTAATTTGTGTGAGAGTCATAGTTCCAGTTTCTGGAAAATTATTCTTTGCAATCTCTTTGAATGTTTTTAAAAATTGATTTTGAAAAATTGATTCTTTTCTCCTAATTATTCCACTTTTAGGGCATACAATAATTCAACATATTGCTTTTTATGTGAAGTGGTGGGGGTGCCTCTCAAATGTCCTCTTACTTTGGCAGTGTGCCTCCCCTGCCCCAAGATACTGATGATTTTGTCAGGCAGTGAGTACGGAGGAGGCTAGATCAGAGTAACTTTGTGATCTCTTGGGAGAGACCCAGCCTTCCCACTTGTTTACCATCTTGGAAGGAACCAAAACCAGTGCTAGAATATCAAGGTGGTTTCTTCTGCCCCACCGCCTTCATAGGCAGAAGTTCTTGAGAAATCACCAGCCCCCACCATGTCCTGGGAGCTTGTCTCTTCCTCCCGGTTCTGTGCTGCTTCTGCTGAGGATTTAACTTTGTACCTTTGTGAGAACTGCCCTGTGCCCAGCTGTCCCCTCCTGGGGCTGCTGTCCCATAACTCTGGCTGTGAGAGTGAGACACTGTTCTTCACATCTGTCTGCCCCAAAGTGGTATAATCTCTGGCTGTAACTCCCTATACCACAGCGTTAGCAGGTTGAATAGTCACCCCCAACCCCTGCCAAAAGAATTAACTGGAACCTATGAATGTGACCTTATTTGGAAAAAAAGGTCTTTGAAAATGTAATTAAGGATCTGGAGATGAGCTCATCCTAGATTATCCAATGACAAATGTTCTTATTTTTGTGTTCTTATAAGTAGTAGAGGAGTATAGACACAGTGGAGATGTCTATTGAAGATGGAAATGGAGAGAGGAGAGATGGAGCCACAATCCAAGTAATGCCTGAAGATATAAGAAAGGATTATCCCTGAGCCTTTGAAAAAAGCAGTCCTGCCAATACCTTGATCTCAAACTTCTCACTCCCTGAAGAGTAAAAGAATACATTGCTGTGGTTTTAAGCCACCAAGTTGCAGTGGTTTATTCCAGCAGCCCTGGGAAACTGATTCAGATATCCAAGATCAGGCTGTAACCTTTAAATGTCTTTACTAAAAGTTTGGAAGGGGAGGCTAACACAGAGAGTGATTACAACTACATGTAGGTTCAGAGACAACCCAGGAACTCCGGGGACTGGATCCTCACCAGGGACTCTTCCTGCCTCCTTACTGCCAGGAGCAGTATTTTGAAGTTGTCAAGCTGTTCAGGACTGTTGGGGCTTGCCCCTTCCACATCCCATTCCCCATTAGAGAAAAGAGGAAGTTCTTTCCCTCACAACCGTCTAAGGCCAGCTGTTTACACCCTTCTTCCCAGCTCCAGGATTAACTTCACTTTCTCCATGAAGAAGCTACTCCTATTTGCAGGCTCTGTGCTCCAATACCATCAATCATCAAGTTCTCTAACAATACAGTTCCCAAAAGCTGAGATTTTCAGGCCCTGTTTTTTGTGTGTGTATTTCAAGGTCTGAAACAAACAAATAAGCAATCTCAGAATCCATGTCACTCAGGGTCATATTGTTACATTAAATGTATTTTGGTTGTCTTAAGCATGGATTGCTTGTGGGAATAGAAGCTCTTCATGAAATTAGTTTTAGAAATGATCACAGGATGTGAAATCAGTGCCTATGGATGGAGACTGGGAGGGGATCCAAATGTATCCAACAGTTGTGTTAGGATGGAGAGATGATATTAAAGTTACAGGTGGGGTTATGGGTGAGATTTTTGCTCTTTAAAATATGTCTTTGAACATTTCTTTCAGAGTACATGATGCTATTTTTGCAGTAAATAAGGATACTCATAAAGCTTTGATGCTACAAAAGAAATGCATTCTTTTGTCTATATCCTTATCACTTTGGGGGAAAAATGATACTGTTGGCTAGGGACCAATTTCTCTGCTGAAAGAAACTCCTACAGCTTATGCTTGTTTCAAATAGATGTAGATCTATTGGGGAGGAGGAATGCTTCTTTTTCTTATTAGTAGGGAGGAGACATTTTTCCTTGTCTTATTAAGGAATATCAATCATGAGATATCACCCAGATTGCATAAGGTGAGAGAGGGAATGAGAGTGAAGCAGAGAGAAAGAGAGAGAGAGCCAGATGAAGGATGGAAGGATAGAAACTTAGAACAACATGGAGCCGAGGAACCAGAAGCAACATCAAGGTGATCCCAGCTGGGCCAAGGCAAAGGACAGATGCTGGCAGGAATCTGCAAAGAGGAGTTAGCAGGTTCTGGATGAGTCAAAAACATTTCCCAGGCTACTTTCTCCATCTGAAGTGTGCTTCCCAACCTGTGGGCATCCAGAGGGTCTTTTAAAGTTCATCCCAATGTCAGTTTTTCTATAAAATCTGTACTGATCCCTCTATCCCCCCACCAGGCACTTAGTTTGCAAGTTTCATAAACATAATGAAATTTCTTGTATTCAACGTTACTCTTGTCTTCTCACCTGCCTTAGTCTCTCTCCTTTCCAACCTTCCTCTTGTCCCCACTCCCCACCTACTTTACATCAGAGGATTCTCACTGGGAGCCAGTGTGTACCTTTTTGGTGTTTACATTGTGTCTTCCACAATGTCAAGAAAAACATGTTTCTGCAAACTAATTTGAAGTCCGGTGACACAATGGAGGTTAGATTGCGTTGTCCAGAAACAAAAATCAGTGAAAATAATATCATATGATAATTCTCTGCTCAGTTTTGAAACATTAATTTTAATGTATGTCTTAAAAAAAAATAGTTACAATTTACACAAAGCTGTGTGGGCTTCAGTCCTGTCTGACTCTTTGCGACCCCATGGACTATAGCCTGCCAGGCTCCTCTGTCCATGGGATTTTCCAGGCAAGAATCCAGAAGTGGGTTATCATCCCCTTCTCTAGGGGATCTTGTAATTATAATGACAGGCAAAACAGGCAGGTTGAATGATTACTAAAAGTTTAAACACCCTTGCGTTGTGTTGGCCATCCATATTGCCTGAAGTTCTTTTGAACTGAAAGGCTCATGAGTCTATGAAGATTATTATTTAGATGACAGTGATAACTAACATGTATTGTTGCTTCCTCAGTGCCAGATCAGAGACTCTCTTTTAAATGCAGTGTGCCTTTTCACTAGTTTACCTTTAATAAGCCTATGAGGAAATTCAGGCATTTAAGGATGTTACATACATAGTAATTGTGAGAACCCAGATCCCAACCTGTGAAATTCCCTCCAGAATCCACACTCTTCGACACGATGTCCTACATATTTCATGCCTTGCCTCTTTCCAAAAATGTTTTGAAGAATACGACTTTTCCTTATAAAATGCAATGATGAAAAGGGGAAAACAGTAGGTTATATGATTAGTAAAACCTAGAAACATGGTCTTTTCTTCTCAAGGGCCTATCTTTGTGAGACGCTCAGGGCTGTGCAAGGATAGCACAGAAGTGAGCGGAGTGAGGAATGTGGACTCTGTACCAGTTGTGTGACCTTGAGCAAGACATCTAACCTCTCTGAGCTTTGTTTTTGCTGTCTGTAAATGGGACATTTGTAAAGATTGCTCAGTCGTTTTCGACTCTGCAGTCTCATGGACTGTAAACTCCAGGCTTCTCTGCTCATGGAATTTTCCAGGCAAGAATACTAGAGTGGAGTGCCATTTCCTACTCCAGGGGATCTTCTCAACCCAGGGATCAAACCTGAGTCTCTTGTGTCTCCTGAATTGGCATGTGGATTATTTACCACTAGCGTCACCTGGGAAAACCTTGTAAGGATTAAATGAGTTTATAGGTGGAAAGCACTGCTGAGCACAGAGTGCTGTACAAGTGTTTGTTGATATTCCTGGAGCTCCTTGAACTCCACTCCTGTGTCCCAGGCATTTTGCTGGACTCTGGGGATAAAGAGATGGACAAGTCAGTCTTTGCCCTTTAGGGGGCACTTGACCTAGTGAAGGAGAAAGGCATGTGATCAAATCATTCTAACAATGTAATAGACAGCAGCTTGGAAGAACTGAAGAAAGGGTCCCTAACTTAGTCTGGGTGGCGAGAAAAATACTTGGTCGCCCTTACACTCACACGGAGGCAGATTTTCTCTGCAGGGTGTAATGATATTTTTCGTGTCTGGTTTTCTCCGTTCCTAAGCCACAGTGCCTGAGATTTCAAAATTAGAGATTTATTTATTTGGGTCAAGCATTGCCCTGTCCCCACGGGCTTCTGTAAAACTGCAAATTCACTTAGGGTTTGTATCAGGGTCCTAATGACATTTCGGTGGTGTCTTGCATGACAAATTATAAGAACTCATACCTGAGATTCAATTCAGGAAGTCGGGGTAGGGCCTTGAGACACCTCGGCTGGTTGCGAGCCTAGTGCACCCAAGCACTTCAACCTGGAGGCGGAAGGCTGAAGAACTATAACAAAGATAGCCCATTTCATCCGAAGGGCAAAAATCACATGGCAGGGGTGGGGAATGGGGGAGCAGGGTTATGAGCAAGTGAAGTAGCCAACGGGAGACATCAGTACTTTTTGCTGTTCACTGTCTGCTGCTTTCCTTCAGTCTGCCGTCTCTCCTTGGTGGGATGATGCTCACTTGGACGACCCAGGGCCAGGGCAGCCGCGTCCCCATCTGTCTGCCAGCTTGTTCACCCCCTCTGGGTTTTCCCTGAGCTCCAGCACCTCCCGTCAGTCCCCAGCCACGTGGCTAATGAGAGGCCCATTCAGACCTCATTAGGAGATCAACTTGGTTTCTTCCGCTCTCTGAAGCTAATTATGTCTCTTTCATTAGTTCAATTTCACCAATTAATGTATCTCCGTATACATAAATGGCTGTTTGTTTTTAATCTAAGTGACATGTGTGTGATTGTCCTTTCCTCTCCTGGCACACGCTCCTCTCTTTGTCTCCTGAAAAACAGTGCTTCACCCAGGGCTCCGGTTTTGAGCAGGAACCATCCACAAGGCAAACTTGAAAGCAGGAAGGGATTCATGGTGGAGAAACTGGGCAGCATGGAATAAAAGAAAGTATCAAGTAAGATCCCCAGAACCAAGGGGAGCCAGAGGGATCCTGGGGGCCCAAAGTCCTCTTAAACCAAAAGGACATTTTAATCTCATATTTAAAAGACCGGCCTGGCAGAGTGGCTCCAGAGTTGATGAGCGCAGTGGCTCAATGACGTCCTTAGAGACTCGTGCTGCCATCTTAGTATTCCGGCTGGTCCTCTTAGCTGTTCTTCTCCCTCCACTCAGTTCTGAGATGGCTAAGGCAGGCCCATAGATAATGTACGGACAACCACCCTCCGAAGCTACAAAGGTAGTACTTCTCTCTTGCATCTCTCTCTTTCTTCTTCTTCTTAAAAAAAAAAAAAAATCACCTGGGGGAATTCTTCCCAGAAGTCCCAGAGCAGGCATCTTTTCCTGTTTTGTTGGCACAGGGGCCTGTGGCTCACCAACGATCGCCTTGGAGTGCCGGCCAGGCTTAGGACGTAACTTTGCACCTCACTGTGAAGGATGGATGGCTGGCTCCTTGGATGCATGTCATTACTGCAGGGGACCCTTGCTTGTGAAGGGGATACCCATAAGCCCTTGGGTAGTGATGCTGGCTGTAGCTCTGTGAACAGCACAGGCAAACACGCACCTAGAATAGGTGCTTATCCTGATGAGGATAAACCGCTGGCCTTTTCAGGGTGAATGGAACCCAAAGTCATCAACTTGCCACCCAGTAGTCCACTGGTCTCCTTGAGCAGTACATCATACTATAAAAGGAGCCTGGCATTGATTTCTGTTCAGAGGCTGCACTAGACAGATCAGCTTTAATAAGTGGGAATCCATAAAGTCAAACCCTCATGTAACCTCAATTTCTAAGGCTCATCAGGCCAGTTTCAAGATGACCAATGATGAAGGTTGGCTAATGTAAAATGACTACATTGTTTACTTTGTTTATTTGACTTGTGCATCTTCTGTGGTGAGGATTTTTTTTTCCTGAATATTAGTTTAAAAATTTTTGTTTTATATTGGAGTATCGTTGCTTAACAATGTTGTGTTAGTTTCAGGTGTACGGCAAAGTGATTCAGTTATACATACACACATATTGATTCTTTTTCAAATTATTTTCCCATTCAGGTTATTACAGAATAGTGAGCAGAGCTCCCTGTACTTAACACAGGTCTTTGTCAGTTACCTATTAATATTTTAAATATAGCAGTGCATTTGCAGCAACATGAATGGACCTAGAGATCATCATAATAAAGGAAGTAAGTCAGACAGAGAAAGACAAATACCATATGGTATTGTTTATATGTGGAATCTAAAAAATGATACAAATGGACTTGTTTACAAAACAGAAACAGAGCTCACACACTTAGAGAACAAACTTATGGTTACCAGGAAGGAAGGGTGGGAGAGAGAGAGATTGGGAGTTTGGGATTGCCATGTACTCTCTGGGTATTAATTTGTGATAAAAATATTCATACTGTGTGTCTACTCCCCATCCATGTGCTCTAGCCTCACATTTCCTTGTCACTGATCTTCCAGTCTTCTGTCTTCCAGGCTCCTGGCCAGATGGCCTGGCCATTGGCCACTGTCCAGTAATCTGTGAAGATTTTCACTTTGGGTTGATTCTCCTTCCATATAACATAGATAACAGGTATACTGCTCACATACCCACACACTGGTAAACTTTTCCCTGGTGGCTCAGATGGTAAAGAATCTGCCTGCAATGTGGGAGACCTGGGTTCGATCCCTGGGTCAGGAAGATCCCCTGGAGAAGAGAATTGCTACCCACTACTATATTCATGCCTGGAGAATCCCATGGACAGAGGAGCACAAAGAGTCAGATATGACTGAGTGGCTAAGACTTCTAACTATTCTTCAGATCCTCCATGAATGAGGCTATAGTGCAGCCATTGCCCATTTTGGCTTGCACACATGTGCCAAGGCAACCCAAGCTCTGGCTTTCCCCTCTTCCTTCAGGTGGTCATACTGTATTATCATGAGGCTATAGGTATGACCTTGGGGACAGGCTGGGGCAGTTCTGACACAGGGTTCTAGGCCATCTGCTCACACAGCTTACTTGGACCCTCTGATCCTGCTCAGCTCGATCTGGATGCATCATTTCCAACATGTGATGACTGCTGCTTTTATGCCTTGGCAGATCTAACGGAACCCAGCTCACAATGGGAAGTTCTGGAGTATACATGGTCACTTTGTGCACCTGGTCAAGTGTTCTGTCTTGGCCAAGGCCTGTTAGAAACTCCTTCTCAAAAAGTGTTTAATTTTCTCTTGTGGGTGCCATGGCCTTGTTCTAGAATCTCAGGAGCCAGGAAGGTAGTCTCTCTCTGGGGCTTCTCAAAAACTCCATCCTCGGTCTTTCCTCACCATTGACCCTGCCACCACTGTTAAGACCTGTCAGACTGGATGGCCCAAGTGGCGAGGATGCTTGACTATAGCCAACAACTGCCACAGGGCACTTTTCTACTCCTGGCCCCATTCAAAGCTGTTAGCCATTCATATTTTCCAGTATACAGGCTTGACCAATATCTCTAGGTGCTAAATGAGTTTCCCTCAGAACCCAAGAAGGTCTACCAGGCACCTTTCTTCCTCCTTGTGATTGAGATGTAAAAATTCAATAATATATTTATTACTTTGGTGGGATATCCTGGCACACCTCTGACCATTGGATACCTTAAGAAACATTACTAAAATGGCAGATACTTGATACCAGCTTAATCTAGTCTCCTCTGGAGCACATTTGTCTCACCAAACAGACTAGCCTTCTTTCATTCCAACCACTTATCATGTCACCAGTGTAATGGCTAAGGGTGATATTCTGTGGAGTGTCCAGGTGGTCCAGATCTTTGGGTGATACTATGGCAGAGAGTGGGAGAACTAACATAACCTCAAGGCCAATCTGTAAATAAATATTGTTGTCCATTTGCTGTAAATGCAAACTTTCTTTCAGAGTGGAAAAGCACACATCTGTAAAATCAATGACCACATACCATGCACCCAAAGGCTTATTAGTCTACTCTAACAAAAATACTATGTCCAGCAGAGCAGCTATGATTAAGGCTATAATTAAGTTAAGCCTACATTCATTTGCAGTAATTTTCCAGTATCCTTTCAGTTTCTGCAGAAGCCAGATTGGTGTATTCAATGGAGGTGTGTTAGACAGAGGTTACTATCCTTACATTCTCTGTCTTTAAGGATGGCACCAACCTCTGTCATTGGATCTGAAATGCAATACTATTTTTTAAATCAATCAATTATTTTGATAAAGAACATTTGACATGAGATCTACTCTTTGGGAAATTTTTAAGTGTACAATACTATGTTGTCACTATGTGTAATATTGCAAATCTGACCTCTAGAACTTTATTCACCTTGCATTACTGAAATTTTGTACACATTTATTAGCAATCCCCTTTTCACACCCTGACCCCTAGTCCATAGAAATGACCATTCTATTCCTTGTTTCTATGATTTTGACTATTTTAGATCTCATATAAATGGAATAATACAGTATTTGTCCTGTGACTGGCTCATTTCACTTAGGTGATTGATGTTCTCAAGGTTCATACATGTTGTTGCATATTGCAGAATCTCCTCCTTATTTAAGGTTGAATAACATACTACATTTTCTTTGCTTATCTTTTGGTGGTCATTTAGGTTATATCCACATCTTCAGTCTTATGAATAGCACTGCAATGAACATGGCAGTGCTTATATCTCTTTGAGTTCTTTATTTCAATTTTTTAAGATAAATACTCAGAAGTAGGATTGCTGAGTTGTATGGTAGGTTCTATTTTTAACTTTTTGAGGAATCTCTATACTGTTTTATACAGTGGCTGTACGATTTTATATTTCCACCAACAGTGTATAAGGGCTCCAGTTTCTCCCCCACCCCAACCAGGAAACCTTGACAAGCCACTGGTCCAACCCCACCCATTGGGAGCAGACTCCACAATTAAGAGTAACCACTACCTTCTAGCTTGCAGAAAGGGCACCCCAACCTAACCAACACTTGTCTTTTAAAAAATTATTTTAATAATTGTCATCCTTATAGATGTAAAGTGATAATGTCATTGTGGTCTGGGTTTAAATTTCCCCTTGATTAGTGAAGCTGAGTGCCTTTTCATACACTTGTTGGAGATTCGTATCTCTTCTTTTGAAAAATGTTTATTCGGGTCCTTTGCCCATTTTTAATTGGCTTTTTTCTTTGCTATTGAGTTGTAGGACTTCCTTATATATTTTGGAAATTAACCCCTTGTGAGATATATGGTTTACAAGTACTTTCTCCCATGCTGCTGACTGCCTTTTCACTTTATTGATTATTTTCTTCTCTGTGTAGAAGCTTTCTAGTTTGATATAGTCCCACTTGTCTAATTTTGCTTTTGTTGCCCGTGCTTTTGTTGTCGTATCCATTAAATCATTGCAAAGGCCAATGTCATGGGGCTTTTTTTCTATTTTCCTCTAGAAGTTTCACATCACATTTAACTGTATATTCCATGAGAGTTTCTTTTTTGTGTGTGGTATAAGGATCCAACTTCACTCTTTTGCATGTGGACACCAATTTTTCCAATACCCTTTGTGGAAGAGACTATCCTTTCCCTCTTTTTGCTATTCTTGACATCTTTATTGAATATCAGTTCACCATACATGTGTAGATTTATTTCTGGGCTCTCTATTCTATTTCATTGGTCAATATGTCTTTCTTTGTGTCAGTATCATATTGTTTTTAATTACTGTAGCTTTGTAATATATCTTGAAAAGGAGAAGTGAAGCCTCTCATTTTTTTAATGCAATACTGTTTTGAATTTACAATACGGTCAGTGATGGAACAGTTTCAGAGGTTTCCACTTAGCTTTTCCCACTGTGACAATGATCCAGTAAGGAGATTGCTCCAAGTGCTGAATACTTTAGTTGTAATTGCACACTCACGGGCAGAGGATGATTACTGGGTAGGTCCAGAACTCAAGGACCCTCCTAGAGTCAGACTTCAACTAGGATATTATCTCCTGGCCTTTCTAAGCACTTAGTTTAACAAATGGAATGGGTTAATGCTCTGAGTCTTTGAATATCAATGTTAACTCAGACCCTATGTCTAATAATCTTCAAAATATCTTGGTTTTCCCTTTTCCCCAGTGTAAAGTCACAAAGATAAATGGCTGTAGGTTCTTTTGATAGAGGCCTGGGAGAATCATCACAATATGTTCTTGCCAGAATACTGCAAGGGTTCTTCCTCCTCCTTTGCTCCTTCCGAAATGGGTTTTGGATTTGAATATTGATGCAGGTTTGGGAACTGTAATGCACTGGGTCTTCTTCTTAGGATGAGCACCCTCAGCTTCTTCCTCCACTTTGTGGTTATTAGTGCTAAGCAGCATCCTTGTTGAATGCCTATTTCTTTTGATCCTATGGACACCATGCTCTATTAAGCACCTCCACAGGTCACTGTGGGTCAAGCGTCATCTGATGCTGTTAGGCTCTTCCATGAACTACAGTCCTCTGGTGGGTTTTCTGGCCCCACACTATGTATTTCTGCAGGTCCACTTCCCTCAGCTGTTTTCTTTCTTCCTCTGTCTCCTGTTTGGACAACTCAAAACATTTCTACTTTACCAGCACTGACTCTCTCTTTCTACAGAGTTCTAAGAGCCCCTCCTTATACAGCAGAAAATTTGCCTTATCTCACAGGGTCCTTGCCAGGGTGTGAAATACTGTCTACCAAGAAAACACCCCAAATCAATGAATTCTTCCTTATGTTATTAAAGTCTGGCCCCGTTGATAAAGCACCCTCAAAATCCAATCCCAGTTGTACTCCCTTAGTGCCTGCTGGCACCTGTCAGCTAATTTCCAAGATGCCTCTGCTATATAGTTTTGCCCTCCATTATTAGGATCAGCCTGTTGGTAGGCAGATTAGTATGCTGAGATTAATCTTACTTATCAATTTAGTAGTCAGGAGGGGATGTAGGGGTTGCTTCTGTTGGAGGCACCTGCTGCCTTGTGGGAGGGAGATTGCTAAATCATCTTTCATCACAGTGAAAATGCTACCTCTTGCTAGCGAAGAGTGGGTCACTCTACAAGCTCTGAAGGTTCAGGAGAGTCCACAGAACTAAAAACCTTAGGGATATCTGTATATATATTCAAGGTCACAGGTTTTCCCCAACAGAACCTGGATCTTAGAGCTTCCCTGGTGGCTCAGTGGTAAAGAAGCTGCCCACAATGCAAGAGCTACAGGAGCCGCAGGTTCAATCCCTGGGTCAGGAAGATCCCTAGAGGAGGGCATGGCAACCCACTCCAGTTTTCTTGCCTGGAGAATCCCATGGACAGAGGAGCCTGGCGGGCTACAGCCCACAGGGTCACAAAGAGTCAGACACGACTGAAGCAACTTAATGTGTATATACACACACTGATTTTGATGTAACAGACCTGTCTTCTCTGAGATTCAAATGTTTCTGGAGCCCACTGCTCAGCCTTGTCTGCTCTTCTCCTGTAGAACGGTATTTCAGTAAACTTGCAAACATAGCCTTGACTACTTGTTTCTAATTAACACTTTGCAGGACGTCAACACAATTCATCAGTAGCCAGCCAACTCAGTTTTCTCTGTAGGTACAGTTTCCCCATATATTCAAACACCTGAATCACTGTACAGTGGTGCTCCCCTTTACCACCCGCAAGTGTTCCTCTGCATCGAGATGTCTTCCCAGCTTAGCACCAATGGAATTTTAGCAACTGGGATGCCCCCTTTTACTACAGCCTATCTCTGAACCACTTACTACTCAAGATGAAGTAGTGAGTCATCCGAATTACCCACTTACTGCCTGTTGTCTCGACCCTCACTGTCAGAACCACTTGTGTCAGTTTGGATCCCCCTAAAAGCAGATGCCAAGGCACAGTTAGATGTGTGAGAGATTTATTGAGGGGAAACACCTAACAAGGAAAAAGAAAGAAGTTGGAAGAGGCAGGAAGAGTCATCAGACCATGATATATGTCTATGTCATTTCCTACTGCTGCTGTAACAAATTATCCCAAACTTAGTGACTTAACACAAGTTGATTATTACAGTTCTGGACGCCGGACCTCTGAACTGGCTAAAATCAAACTGTTGACAGAACTGTGCTCCTTCTGGAAACTTCAGAGGAGAATCTGTCCCTCACCTTTCCCAGCTTCCAGAGATAGCCTGCATCCCTCAGTTTATGACCCTTTTCCATCTTTAAAGCCACACTTGCATCACTCTGGCTTCTACTCCGATTGTCACATCACCTTCTCTGATCTTCCTGCCTCTCTCTTATAAGGGTGATTACATAGGACCATTGGGATGATCCAGGATAACTCTCATCTCAAAATCCTTAACTTATTTATAAAAGCAAAAGGTCCTTTTACATATAAGCTAACATATTTAATGGTTCTGAGATTAGGAAGTGGGTATTCTCAGGGGGCATTATTTGGCTTACAACAAGATCTTTCCCTTGTAAAGGAGAAAGGAAGGGAGGAGAACGGGACAGTAAGAGTCTCAGACTTCTAAGAAAGATTTGCTCGGGTAAGCAGAGGTCTTTCAGCTAAAGTTGCCCATCAAAAGAGTCTGTGTCTCCCAAGAAAGGATCTAGCTTAGGGTCTCTGACTCTCATGGTCACTGTCTGGGTAGTGGGCACTGGGGTCATCCATTAGTTATATTTCACACTTCAGGAGACCTGCAGTATACCAGCACTGCCCGGATCAGTCTCCTGAATCAGCCTGCATTTGCATTCTCATTCCACTGCCTAGTCAACTCCAAGAACTTGGGAAAATCACTTTCCCTTTTCGTGCTTCACTTTCCTCATCTGCAAAATGTGGATGATAATAGTACCAAATTCATTATTAGTAATAACATCATTGTAGGAATAGATTAGGACAGTAATCTTAATAATGTCATCTGTACTTATCCATTGCTAATGGCAGAATTGTGACTCTGTACCTGTGGTGACATTTCTCTGCCCTTTTTGTTCTATCACACACTATGTGGGGGGCTTCCCAGGTGGCGATAGTGGTGAAGAACCTGCCTAACAATGCAGGAGAAATGAGACACTTGGGTTCAAATCCTGAGTTGGGAAAAGCCCCTGGAGGAGGGCATGGCAACCCACTTCAGTATTCTTGCCTGGAGAATCCCATGGACAGAGAAGCCAGGCGGGTTACAGTCGTAGGGTCACAAAGAGTCAGACACGACTGAAGCGACTTAGCATTCATGCATACTATGTGGAGAAGGCTTCATGGTGGGCTGGTTAGGTCCCTGTCTCTGGTGCAGACCACCTGATAGTACAACTGTAGGCAAAGGCAACACAAAATGACCCTACAGTTTCTCTCATTCTCAGATTCTATGATCCCATGATACCTGCCCAGAGAGCAGCATGCATGATATATGTGGGTGAGGTGGCCTGGGAATGCAATCCCTAATCAATAATCCTGTTCTTGTCATGTTATTTAGGACTTGTCATTCAACTTTTCTGAACATCATTTTCAGTAAATGAGAATAACCATATCTTACTTGTTTACTTTCCTTGTTGGTCTGTGGTGATGAGCAAGGAGATGATATACACCCCGTCTCCAAATTTTACTAATAAATAAGCCTTTTAAAAGAAAAAAAATACCTTTATAATCCCTTTCTTCTACACTGTTGACTTGACTTTTTGTTGTATGTAAATATTTACAAACATAAAATTAGGCGTAAACTCCTGATGTTTATACATTTCACATCACTATAATAGCAAAAGAAATTTATAAATTAAATACAAACAGAATCACAAAACTAACAAAATTCATATAAACAAAATCAACTAAAGGTGTTGGATTCTTTAATGAAAAGTAATCGTGGGTTATGGTGGTACTGGCTGCCTTAATGTCAGTCCTTCCGAGTGAATGTTTGGCCTCTGTTCAGGAACTAAGCCTTCTTTTCCCAGTAATTCAAAACAACTAGCACAATATTTCTTATTCATAATTATTAACACAAATTTAAGCTTGAATATCAGAACAATGTGCCAGGCTCATTTATATGTAGTTATCCAGTTATATGAAATATATTTTTATATCATTTATTTTAGTGCATATAGATAAAAACTCAAATATTCAAAATGAAATTATTGGAGAAAACTTATGGATCTCTGGAAATGCTATTTATGATCAATCACTGCAATAATGAATGCAAATGTGCTATCTGAAAGCTAAAAAGAGTTAATAACTGCTGGGAGCCATTACTGAGATAAGATTGCAAAATAAAAACTGCTACCCTAAATCTCATGGAGCAGCTTTTTCTTGCCTGGCTTCCACTGCCTGACAGTGACCCTACATCATCCAGCATATTTCTCTTTCATCTTGGGTCACCTTTGATCCCTGGTCAGACTACTGTTACCTGTAGCTCCATGAAAGGCTGCCAGGGTCTGGCAGGGATGAAGCAAAGTAATGATACAGCATCTCTAGAAGAGAGCAAGAGCTGTGTGGGAAAGGGAACAACATGGATTAAATAAACTGATTTTTGGACATGACTCCACCTTTCCTGCTACCTAATAGGTAGGGCAACTGGCCTCTCAAGGAGGTCTAATATATAGAACTGGAATAAATAGATTACAGGGCTGTATGGGATCTTTACAACTTTTACTGCAAGATTAACAACACTAATAATTACTTTGGGGCTATGTTTCTAGAAAGATGAAGAGAAGAAGCAAGAAGGGTCTCTTCTCTTTTTTCTCTTTCCTTTTATCCTTCTGTTTTTTTTTTTTGTTGTTGTTGTTCTCTTTTTATCTCTTCGTGTGATTTTCTCTTTGTCAAATACATAGTTCTTACAGGTGTTTGCTCCTGATTTTTTTCTTATCCCTGACTTTTTTCCCATATGTCACATTTGAAGTTAATTATCTGGATACAGAAGAAAGAAAGCAACGATAAGACAATGGTGACATCAATATTATTCTGTTTGTATAACATTTTAAAATTCTTAAAATGTCATATATAATATTTATTTGATACTCACAACAACATGAAAGTTATTATTTTCTGTTTTATAAATAGGAAACTGAAGCTCAAAGAGGTAAAGGGGTTTTTCCCCTTTCTTCTTCTTTCCTGTTCCTTCTCTGTTCATCCCTTCTTGAAAAACTCAGTCCTAAATCTATAGGCAGGGCTGAGTCAGGTAAGGACACAGACCAGGCTTATGGGGAAGCTGCAGTGTCCCCATGAAAAAGTGAAAGTGTTAGTCGCTCTGTCATGTCCAACTCTTTATGACCCCATGGGGTATAGCCCTCCAGGCTCCTCTGTCCATGGGATTCTCCAGGCAAGAATACTGGAGTGGGTTGCTATTCCCTTCTTCAGGTGATCTTCCCAACCCAGGGATCAAACCCAGGCCTCCTGCATTAAGGTTAAACTCTGCCATCTGAGCCACCTCAGAGAAGAAGAGAAGTCAAAGCCTGATCAGAGTTGCTGTCAATACAATTTATTCACTAAATAAAACCAGTATTTGACAGAAGGTGTGACTCACCCAATGGAAAAGAGGACGAAACAATGCACAGAGTAAAACAAACTCTAAGTAAGCCCAGACATTTAATAGACTTTAAAGCAGCTTTTATAAATGTTTTAAAAATTAAGGGAAACAATGTCAACAATGATTCAACAAACCGAGAACCTCCAAAAAGAAGTAATTAGACTAGATTGCATGGACTCTGCAAGTCACTAATAGGGCAAAAATTGTCAGAATACATAAAAAATCAAAATTCAGCTATATGAATATCCATGAGAGGCACATTACAGGTATAAAAACACAACTACTTTGAAATTAATAGGATGGAAAACGGAAATAGTAGCCACATGAGAATGGGAGTGGTTATATTATCATCAGACAAAATAGATTTTTAATATTATTAGAAAACAAAATGGAAATTTCATAATAATAAAAGGCCAATGTATCAGGAAGCTATAATAGTTAAAATGTATGAACACCTAAGATAAAACTCAAAATATATTAATAAAAGACTGACAGAATTGATGGAAGACAATTCAAAAGCTATGGCTGAAGGTTTCAATACCACATTTGGAATATTTGGAAAACCCATGGAGACAAAAATCAGCCAGGTTGTAGAATACTTGAACAACCCCATCAACCACCACAACCTAATTGACATTTATAGATACATCACTCCAGAAAAGAATAAGATGCAAACTTTTTAAGAGCCCATGGAACATTTTTTAGAAAAGGCTCTATGCTAGGCCTTAAAATAAGCTTCAATCAATATTAAAAAATTCAAGTTATTTAAAGTATGTTTTCTATCTTCAACAAAATCAAATTAAAAATTTAAAAACTCAAAAGAAATTTGGTAAATCAGCTAATGATTTGAAATTAAACAAAATAACTCCTTAATAGCTTATGGATCAAAAAGAATCAATGAGGAAAATTAGAAATATTTTGAACTGATGGAAAAGAGCACATGATGTATTGAAACTCATGAGATACAGCTAAAACAATGCTCCACATCATTAGTCACTAGGGAAATGCAAATCAAAAACACAATGAGAGAGATATCACTTCACACCTGTCAGATGGCTGTCATCAAAAGGACCACATATAAAAAATGTTGGTGAGAATGTGGAGAAAAGGGAACCCTCATGCACTGTTGTTGGGAATGTAAATGATGCAGCCACTATGGAGAATAGCATGGAGGTTCCTTAAAAAAACTAAAAGTTGAGTTACCATATGATCCTGCAATCCCACTTCAGGGCATATATCCAGAGAACGCTCTAATTTGTGAAGGTTCATGCAGCCCAGAGCAGCACTATTTACAATAGCCAGGATATGGAAGAAACCTAAGTGCCCATCAACAGACCAATAGCTAGAGAATTTATGGTAAGTATGTGTGTGTGTCTGTATATATATATAATAATGGAATTTATTTATAATATATATTTAATTTATAAATATTTATTTATAATATATATATAATGGAATACTACTCAGCTATAAAAAAGAATGAAAATTTGCCATTTGCAACAACATGGATGAAACTGAAGGGTATTATGCTTAGTGAGATAAGTCACATAGAGAAAAACACTCTGTGATATGACTTATACATGGAATCTAAAAAATACAACAAACTAATGAATATAATACAAAAGAAACAGACTCATGGACATGGAGAACAAGCTAGTGGTTACCAGTGGGGAGAGGGGAGGAGAGAGGAGTAAGATGGTATAGGGGATTAAGAAGTACAAACTGCTATGTATACAAAATAAGCTACAAAGGTATATTTTACAACACAGGGAATATAGCCAATATTTTATAATAACTATAAATTGAGCATGACCTTTAAATTGTGATGTATGTTGTACACCTGAAACTTAAATAATATTGTAAAAACTAAACCTCACTTTTAAAAGAATATTCCTTCTCTGTATGTAGTTTTGGGAGCTTCCATCAAAATGTGTGGCAGAGAATCTGTGCGTTATATTAGAACCTTGTGGGGATTTGTTTGTTTGTTTTTACCTATAAAAATGTTATATTACTTATGTATGGATTTATTATGCTTTAACTAGATTTCATCTGTATAAGAGAAATAACAAATGCATCATAATGAATATAATTTTAAACTACAAGAAGAAATTAGGAAAAATGTGTCCACATACCACTTGTTGATCATTTCCCCTAGATGAACCTCTGAAGTTTTCTGAGAGCTTGAGAGCTAATGTCTCACTGGGTAGTTGTGAGAAATAAGCCATAGCGGGAGAGGAATGTCAAGAATGGGCATCCGGCTGGATGAGAGAGTGACTGATCGCTTCCAGAAATCAGAAAGGCTTGCAGTCAAATCCAGAAAAGGAGGGAAGTAACAGTCCTTCATCTAGCCTCTCAGTGAACAAGGGATAGGGGTATTCTAGGAAGAGGTCCTGAGACATGAAATATTACCTACTGTGTTCTAGGAATTCAAAGTCATTCAGCAAGTGATAGGGCCAGAGAAAAGGGGGCAGATAGCTCAGATTATGAAAAGCATGATATGCCAGGACAGATCATTTGCATTTATCTTGCAGTCAGCAAAGCCGGTGAAGGACTTGCAGCATGGAAAAGGGATGATGAGATACACAGATCAATCACGTTAGTGGTGGTGAAGCAGATGGATTGGAGGTCTCCAGAGACAGTAAGGCCAGTTAGGAGACAACTGACACATCCAGGTGAGAGATTTGCTTGAACCAAGGCAGTGACAGTGAGTATGGATTGGAGAGAGGACCGACAAATGAGATATTTCGAAAGTAAAACTGGCAGCACTTGGAGCCAGTTGGGGATAAGGTGGATGGAGGGACTGTGAGTGATGTAGGGTTCTTGGGCTTGGGGAATGAAGAAGGTGTTGAGGGTAGTCCATCAAATACCAGGAACACAGGAAAAAAAGAAAGCTGAGTTTAAGGCTGAGGTGCTAATGGGGAGGTGGTTTTCTGCGATATACTGAGTTTGAGCTATTTATGAGAAATTCATAGGAAAATATAGAGTAGGCAGGATTATAATTTATTTTTGTCCTTTGGGGGTTTTATATCTAAGATTGTAGTCTTGATTAGAAATAAAGATTTGGAAACTGTCAATAGCTAGGTACCAGTTAAAACCATGGGAATAAATGATATTTGTAAGAAAAGGATATAAAATGAGAGGAGAGAGTGGATGAGTGCCCCATTAGAGACAGAAGAGCAGCTGAGGGGTGGGTGCAGGAGAAGATTCCAACAATCACAGAGTAGCAGAAGAGCCAGGAATGACTTGTACCACGCAAACCAGAAAAGGTAAGTTGTGAAACTGGTGGGAGTGGCCAACCTTTTAAATCCGGCTGAGTGTTAAGACAGGTAATGGAAAAGGCTCCTTGGAGCTGGCAGTAGGAATGTTGATGATGGATGTGGTCAGAATGGTTTCCATGGAATGGAGGTGTTTGAAGCCAGATTGATGACTCTGACAGTGATTGGGAAATGAGGAATGGAGACAGCTAGTGCCAATTATTTTTCAAGATTTGCCTGCCAGGGAAAGGAGAGAGATCCCATGGAAGCCAGGGGTCGAGCAGCAAAACCGAGGAATGTTTCTCTGTTTATTTGTTTTGGGATATGACAGACTTGAGCATGCTGATAAGCTGAAGGGAAGGAGCCAGTAAGAGCATCTGATGACACAGAAGAGAAAAAATTAAATTAATGGAGAGAAAGTCCAAATTGATGCCCTTTGGGATCACATGGGCCCCTGGATAGAGCTCAGGAAAGACAGGATTTGGGAATGTGGCTTCTTTACTAGGACTTTCTGGAAGGGTAGGTCAACATCAGGGTGGAGGCACAGTCCATATCCGGAAAATGAGGCCGTATCTGGACTGCCAGAGCGAGCACCTGTGCCCCAGATCCGGGAGTTTGCCTGGGAGGAGATAAGAATTTGTTTTTATTGAAGGATAATTGCTTTACAATGTTGTGTTAGTTTCTGCTGTACAATGAAGTGAATCAGCCATGGGCATACATATATCCCCTACCTCTTGAGCCTCTCTCCTACCCCACCTCCCCATCCCAGCCCTCTAGATCATCACAGAGCACAGAGATGAAAACTTCCCCTGCTTCACAGCAGCTTCCCACTCACTATTTCACACTTGGTAGTGTGTATCTGTCAGTGCTACTCTCCCAGTTAGTTCCACCCTCCCCTTCGCACCCTGTGCCCACAAGCCCATTGTCTATGCTTGCATCTCTATCCTGCCTTGGAGATAGGTTCATCTGTACCATTCTTCTAGATTCCACGTAGATGTGCGTTAACGTATGATATTTGTTTTTCTCTTTCTGAATTGTTGCTGTTCTCTCTCTGCTCGTCCTCTAGCCCAAGGTCACCCATCTGGTAAAGGAGGATCAGGACTCTCAGCCGGGCTGCCTGGCTCCCTGTCCTGTCCTCTTCAGTGTCACAGATCAGCCTCAGCCTGCTTCCTGGGCACTGGCCTGGGACATCAATAACTGTTTTCCTGATCATTATTTCTGTCATTGAACCACACTTGTGTGCTAAGTGGGACAGAGGCCCTTTCTGCTTTGCTTTTTCCTCTATTGTCACGAGACGCCTTGTCTCCACACCTGGTCAGGCAGACAGCCTAGCAAAGGGTTCCGCAGAAATCCACATTGGACCATATGCTGCCGCCATCACTCCTGTTCACACACAGATGAAACCTGCCAGTGATAATAAAAACAGTGGTACAGATGAACCTGTTTGCAGGGCAGGAATAGAGACATAGACACAGAGAATGGACATGTGGACACAGCAGGGGAAGGGAGGGTGAGACGAACTGGGAGAGTAGCTTTGACGTACATACACTGCCGTGTATAAAATAGATGGCTGGTGGGAAGCTGCTCTATGGCACAGGGAGCTCAGCTAGGTGCTCTGTGCTGATTCACTTTGTTGTACAGCAGAAATGAACACAACATTGGGAATCAATTATACACCAACAACAAAATTTAAAAATAATTAAATGATTAAATTTTAATGACAGAAAAAAATTTCTTTAGCACTGGAAGTATGCCAGTTAGTGCCTGTTAAGTCGCTTCAGTTGTGTCCAACTCTTCTTTGTGACCCTAGGGACTGTAGCCCACCAGGCTCCTCTGTCCATGGGATTCTCCAGGCAAGAATACTGGAGTGGGTTGCCATATGCTCCTCCAGGGGATCTCCCAACCCAGGGATTGAATCCGCATCTCTTAGGTTTCCTGAATTGACTGGTGAGTTCTTTACCACTGGCGCCACCTGTGCCAGACACTGTGCTAAAGCACTTTATTTAATGTAGGTATAATTATTATGCTCTGATTGGCAGATGAGCAAGCCAGGGTACAGAGAGAGACATCCAAGAACTTGGCCAAGATCACCCAGCAAAGGGAGGGGCCTGGATATGAACAAGGCCGTCTGACTTCGTAGCCTACACAGGCATCTCTGTGATTATAGTGCTGAGGTGGGGCTCTATGACCTGGAAGAAGGTGGTTACCTCCCCCTCAGTGTTCCAGGTGTCCATGTGGCTTCCCCAGCCCAGCCTCTGGCCTCTCCCAGCACCCTCTCCCTTGGGAACCCATCATCACAACTTCTACTTCCTGCTCTCCCTGAACCTTCCTCCAGCTGAACAACCATTCTGGCAATTCAATCCTGATGCTAGTGAATTATGTTTCTCCAAATTGCTACATTAATAAGGGCCGTGTGTTCCTAGAGGATCATTAATTACAGACACATTTTTATTTCCCACTGAAATATGGCCTGTGTTTCTGCTCCATGCAGCTCAGGCACAATCTTGCCAACGTGCCTGTGTGTTGCTTTTGACATCTGTCTCTGACTTTCCTGGCAAGCAGTCCTTGCAGTTCCCTGCTCTCCTCACCTTTTTCCTCTTGACATGCGTCTCTTTCCCCAAGTGCTGAGAGGACCCCACCCCCATTCAAGTCTGGAAGGGTCTGTGAAGGTCCCTGTTCCTCAACCTTTTCCAATCAAAACCAGTTGTGGTTACTGCTGGGGGGAGTATAAAAAAACAGGCGTACAAGGGTCAATCAGATGATGACCTGATGATGTCCCTTCCCTAGCTCCAAGACTTTCTGGGCAATATATCTTATTGGATTTAAGGTTACTCCAATAATTGGGACATTCTGAGTAAGGTAGGAAGCACAAACTTCCTCAAACTGGATCTACTGAGGGACCTCACTTTTAGGCTTGTCCTCGAAGCCTTGTAGGACTGAGGCAGTAAATGGGTGGGAGCACTCTTATGCCCCCATCTGCTGGGCTTGAAGATCAGTCTGGTACTGTATTCACTCTCTTATGCTCCAGGGACAGGATCTCTTGTGTATATAAGCCAGAAACGGAGGCAGTTTTTCCTCCCCTCCGCCACATCATTCTTTAAAAAATTTTTTTTTGTTTGTTTATTTTTGGCTGTACTGGGTCTTCAGTGCTGTGCATGGGGTTTCTCTAGTTGCAGCAATGGGGCTACCCTCTAGCTGTGGTGTTTGGGCTTCTCACTGTGTTGGCTTCTCTTGTTGCAGGGCATGGGTCCTAGGTGTGCAGGCTTTAGTAGTTGTGGCAAATGGGCTTAGTTAGTCCACGGCATGTGGGATCTTCCAGGATCAGGGGTGGAACCCACGTCCCCTGTATTAGCAGGCAGATTCTTAACCACTGGACCACCAGAGCAGTCCCTGCCCCTGCATTGTTCTTATCCATAGAAACGAACTGGATTTCTACTCCTTAATCTACCTGGATGCCTGCTTAGAACCCCAGTCTCCCTCTGCATCAGAGATCTGCAACCATGGCTATACATTAGGTTGCATATGGAGGAAAGTTGTAAAAAAAATGATTAGGCCACTCCACAGACCAATTCTTTGGCCACTATGTGCAAAGAGCTGACTCATTAGAAAGGACCCTGATGCTGGGAAAGACTGAAGGCAGGAGGAAAAGTGGGCAACAGAGGATGAGATGGTTGGATGGGATCACTGACTCAGTGGACATGAGTTTGAGCAAGCTCTGGGAAATGGTGAAGGATAGAGCAGCCTGGTGCACTGCAGTCCATGGGGTTGCAAAGAGTCAGACACAACTGAGCAAGAGAACAACAGCAGTATAACAATTCAGAATCTTAGATGATGAGACCCAGGCCTTGGGGTTTTTTTAAGCTTCTCTGGGAGTTGGTGATGGACAGGGAGGCCTGGCGTGCTGCGATTCATGGGGTTGCAAAGAGTCGGACACTACTGAGCGACTGAACTGAACTGAACTGAACTGAGTGATTGTTAAGACACCGTTGACTTTTAGAAACTCTCTGAATCCTTGCTACTCAAAGCAGAATCCGTAGACCAGCCCCTAAAACACCACCTGAGAGCTTATTAGAAATGCAGAATCTCAGGCCCCACCCCAGACGGAATCAGAATCCTCTACATTTTAATAAGATCTCCAGGCGATTGGTAGACCCTGAAGAGTCTGAAAAGTACTCTGGCTCAAAATACTTTTCAAACTTGAGCGTGCAAAAGAATTACCTAGAGAGCTTGTTAAAGATAAAAATCCAATTCGGTCAGTCTGGGATGGGGCTTGGGGTCTGCTTTTTTAACAAGGTCCCCAGTTGGTTCTGAAGCAGGTGGTCCTGGGATCACCCCTGGGGAAGCACAGCTTCTTGCACTTGGGCTTTGGCCTCCTGGGCTGTGGACATGATAACCCTGACCAGCATCTCCGTCCAGGTGAGGGCCTTGATCAGAGAGAAGAGACCTCCAGGGTGAGCTAGCCTGTCAGTCTGCCTTCTCCTGCAGTGGGTGGATTGGAACCCTGGCCCTTACCTAAGCTGGCTGAGCTCTTGGTCCCCCTGAGATAGGGTTCTGCCTGCTGTGCTCAGCTGATTCCCTCGCCTTTCCAAAGTCTACTGTTTTTTAAGAGCTACGTATTTTTTAATTGAGGTAGAATGTATATCACATAAAATTCATCATTTTAAAGTGTACTGTTCATTGATTTTTGGACATATTCACTCTGTTTTGCAAACATCATGAAAGTGTTAGTTACTCAGTCATGTCTGACTTTTTACGACCCCATGGACAGCAGCCCGCTAGGCCCTTCTCCATGGAATTCTCCAGGCAAGAATGCTAGAGTGGGTTGGTATTCCCTTCTCCAGGGAGTCTTCCTGACCCAGGGATGGAACCCCGGTCTCCTGCATTGCAGGCAGATTCTTTACTGTCTGAGCTACCAGGAAAGCCCCCTCCCCAAAACATGTAACACTTCCCATATTTGTGTGTCATTCTTGTGCAGGGCAACCCTTCTGCAGTGCAGTCATTTTCACTGTCTAATTTCAAAACATTTCCATCATTCCAAAGTGAAACTCTGTTCTCATTAGTGGTCAGTCCCCGTTTCCCCTCCCCTGTGGCCTGACAGCCATTCGTCTACTTCTGTTTCTAGGGATTTGCCTCTTCTGGGCATTTCATATAAATGGAATCATACCATGTGTGGCCTTCTTTCATTCAGCGTAAAGTTTCAAAGTTCATCCGTGTTGTCACATGTAACAAGTCTGCATTTTTGTGGTCTCTATCTACCTCTGGAGGGTACGCTTGGCCTTGTGTGGTCCTCAGAAAAGCTGACATGTCTTATCTGGTCTTTCCTCACCCCTTAGCCTCCACCCAAAAAAACTCTAAAGACAGCAGCAGTGACTACAGGCTGGGTACCACCAGAGGTTAATGGAACAAGAAAACCACTTCTAAGTCTTGTGACCCAACTTCCTTTATTCCCAGATGAGGCAACTGAAGCCCATAGAGGCTTTCCAGTATGTCTGCAGCTTCTTCAGAACACTCTGGGGCTCTCCAGGGTGAAGAGAAACAGAAGCCATAGGGGAGTGGGGAGGACAGGGTGGAGAGGAAGAACATAGAGGGGCCCCGAGATACATCCATGCCTGAGTCTGGAAAATCATCCCCCTGCGGAAAGAAACATGAAGCCTAACGCCAAGATTTATATCTGGGATTTTCAAGTTTTCAGAAGATAGTGCAAAAGAGACACATTTATTGAAAGATGATAAACTCCCTCTTTGCAGATTTATTAGAACTGGTATAGAGCTGGTTCATAGATTTTTTTGGCAAAAGCCCTTAAACTTTTATATCCCATCATAATGGTAAATGAAGTCCAGCAAACAGTTTAAATAATTCTTGATTACATGATCTTCCCCTGCTGCCTATTCCAAGCCTCTACCCCTCCAGCTGGGCTAGGCCCATAAGGGGAGGCATCTCCAGGCCCCAAGGCAGGCACAGCATGAGGGAATAAATTCTCTAAAATGGTCAAATCATTTTGATCCAGAATTCAGGAGCTCAGCTTAAAAAAGATCTGGTGTGAACACTGTCTAATGAGTAAATACTCAGGTTAAACTGATTTTTTTTAAATTGAATGTCTGCTATATCAAAGATCCTTTAAGATTTGCTATCTCATTTTAGAGCTCTCGTTTTAATGTTGTGAAATAGATTATTTTACAGGAATGTTCCCCAACTCTGTCTTTCTCTGTTTATTCTGTTCTAGCCTAACTGGCCTCCTTGCCAGTCCTGAGACACACCAAGAACCCTGGTACCTCAGAGCCTTTGTACCTACCACATCCCTAATGGGAAAACTCTTCACTCAGATACCCTTAAATGGCTTACTTCTTCACTTCCTTTTGGATCAGATCAGTCACTCAGTTGTGTCCAACTCTTTGCGACCCCATGAATCGCAGCACGCCAGGCCTCCCTGTCCATCACCAACTCCCGGAGTTCACTCAGACTCACCTCCATCGAGTCAGTGATGCCATCCAACCATCTCATCCTCTGTCGTCCCCTTCTCCTCCTGCCCCCAATCCCTCCCAGCATCAGAGTCTTTTCCAATGAGTCAACTCTTCGCATGAGGTGGCCAAAGTACTGGAGTTTCAGCTTTAGCATCATTCCTTCCAAAGAAATCCCAGGGCTGATCTCCTTTAGAATGGACTGGTTGGATCTCCTTGCAGTCCAAGGGACTCTCAAGAGTCTTCTCCAACACCACAGTTCAAAAGCATCAATTCTTCAGCGGTCAGCCTTCTTCACAGTCCAACTCTCACATCCATACATGACCACAGGAAAAACCATAGCCTTGACTAGATGAACCTTTGTTGACAAAGTAATGTCTCTGCTTTTGAATATGCTATCTGGGTTGGTCATAATTTTCCTTCCAAGGAGTAAGCGTCTTTTAATTTCATGGCTGCAGTCACCATCTTCAGTGATTTTGGAGCCCAGAAAAATAAAGTCTGACACTGTTTCCACTGTTTCCCCATCTATTTGCCATGAAGTGGTGGGACCGGATGCCATGATCTTCGTTTTTTGAATGTTGAGCTTTAAGCCCACTTTTTCACTCTCCACTTTCACCTTCATCAAGAGGCTTTTTAGTTCCTCTTCACTTTCTGCCATAAGGGTGGTGTCATCTGCATATCTGAGGTTATTGATATTTCTCCCGGCAATCTTGATTCCAGCTTGTGGTTCTTCCAGTCCAGCGTTTCTCATGATGTACTCTGCATATAAGTTAAATAAACAGGGTGACAATATACAGCCTTGACGAACTCCTTTTCCTATTTGGAACCAGTCTGTTGTTCCATGTCCAGTTCTAACTATTGCTTCCTGACCTGCATACAAATTTCTCAAGAGGCAGATCAGGTGTTCTGGTATTCCCATCTCTTTCAGAATTTTCCACAGTTTATTGTGATCCACACAGTTAAAGGCTTTGGCATAGTCAATAAAGCAGAAATAGATGTTTTTCTGGAACTCTCTTGCTTTTTCCATGATCCAGCGGATGTTGGCAATTTGATCTCTGGTTCCTCTGCCTTTTCTAAAACCAGCTTGAGCCTCTGGAAGTTCACGGTTCACATATTGCTGAAGCCTGGCTTGGAGAATTTTGAGCATTACTTTACTAGCGTGTGAGATGAGTGCAATTGTGCGGTAGTTTGAGCATTCTTTGGCATTGCCTTTCTTTGGGATTGGAATGAAAACTGACCTTTTCCAGTCCTGTGGCCACTGCTGAGTTTTCCAAATTTGCTGGCATATTAAGTGCAGCACTTTCACATCTTCTTTCAGGATTTGGAATAGCTCAACTGGAATTCCATCACCTCCACTAGCTTCGTTCGTAGTGACGCTTTCTAAGGCCCACTTGACTTCACATTCCAGGATGTCTGGCTGTAGGTCAGTGATCACACCATCGTGATTGTCTGGGTCGTCAAGATCTTTTTTGTACAGTTCTTCTGTGTATTATTGCCATCTTTTCTTAATATCTTCTGCTTCTGTTAGGTCCATACCATTTCTGTTCTTTATTGAGCTCATCTTTGCATGAAATGTTCCTTTAGTAGTCTGCTTAAATATCACCTAGAGAGAACTTCTCCATCACAAAATAGTCCTCTTTGTTACTTTTTTCTCCATTATCCTGCTTTGCAACTCAATAACAACACAAAGAGTTAAAAAATGGCAATTGAACTGAAAAGCACTCCACAGAAGAAAATACGTATATGGAAAACAAGCACATGAAAATGTGCTCAGCATTAGCTGTGATTAAAGAAATGCCCACTCAAAGCACAGTGAGATGTTGCTACACACCCCCTAGAATGGCTCACAAATAAACTGCCCATTACCAGGTGTTAGTGAAGATGGAACTAAATCAGAACTCTTATACACTGCCAGTAGAAATGGAATTGGTATAACTAGTTTTGGAAAAGTTTAAGAAGTTAAAGAGACATCTAAGATAAGGCCCAACCTTTCTACCCCTTAGCATATACTCAAGAGAAATAGAGCTGAAGAACTGATGCTTTCGAACTTTGGTTCTGGAAAAGACTCTTGAGAATCTCTTGGATAGCAAGAAGATCAAACCAGTCAATCCTGAAGGAAATCAACTCTGAATATTCATTGGAAGGATTGATGCTGAAGCTGAAGCTCCAGTACTTTGACCACCTGATAAGAAAAGCTGACTCATTGGAAAAGACCCTGCTGCTGGGAAAGATTGAGGGCAGGGGGAGAAGGGCGAGACAGAGGATGAGATGGCTGGATGGCATCATTGACTCAATGGACATGAGTTTGTGCAAACTCCAGGAGATGGTAAAGGACAGGGAAGCCTGGCTTGCTGCAGTCTGTGGGGTCACCAACAGTTGGACCGACTTAGTGACTGAACAACAATAGAAACATTTGTTCTTAAAAACTTGCACTCAAATGTGCACAGCTTAGCTGGGTGGTTCTGACTCAGGGTCTCTCATGAGGTTGTAGTCAATTTGTTGACCTGGGCTATGATCATCTGAAGGTGCTGAAAAATCTCCCAAGAAGCCTCCATTTATTTTGTTGCTTTTTCTCAGGGATGCTCACATATCATGGCATCTAACTTCCCCCAGAGCAATTGATGACAGATAGACAGACAGACACCAGCCTACAAGGTGAAAGCCTATAACCTGCCATCCTGATACACCATCACTTGATCCACATGCTATTGATCACACAGGTTAACCTTGGAACATTGTGGGAGGGACTGCATAGGCGTATGAATGTGTGTGTGTGCGTGCTCCGTCACTATAGTTGTGTCCAACTCTTTGCGACCCCATGGACTGTCACTTGCCAAGCTCCTCTGTCCATGGGATTTCCCAGGCAAGAATACTGAGGTGGGTTGCCATTCCCTCCTACAGAGGATCTTCCTGACCCAGGATGGAACCTGTCTCCTGCAATGCAGGAGGATTCTTTACTGCTGAACCACCAGTGAAGCTCAGGCCTCAGAGGTGAAGATCACTGAGAGTCATCCTAAGTCTTTTAAGGCTAACCTTGGTCTCCTTGAACTCCTAGATTTTTCTCTCTGATTTAGATGTTGGTCTCCTCCTATATTCCCCGTTCCTGCTCTGCTGCCTGGAAA
This sequence comes from Bos mutus, assembly GCF_027580195.1. Taxonomy (NCBI): domain Eukaryota; kingdom Metazoa; phylum Chordata; class Mammalia; order Artiodactyla; family Bovidae; genus Bos; species Bos mutus. The sequence goes on from NC_091624.1 coordinate 41,392,320, forward strand.
TTTTTCCTGGGCAGTAAGGTGGAGCAATCACAGTACTCACCTCATTTCTTCCTCTTCTCTCATGTGTCATTGTCCTGTGCTACCAGAGCTCCAGTTGTCTGTTTTTATATATATATATATATATATATATATATATATATATAAAACCACTGTTTTATATATTTCATCCGTTTTATGTTTGCTTCAGGAGGGAACATAAATCTTGTTCCTTTTACTTTATTTTGGCTGGCAGTAGAAGTCTTGATTCTTTAATATAAATTCCAGTTGTTGGCAAAATCTTGAATCTGAAAACAGATGTTTTGTGGGAGAGAGATGAAACGGGTGGAGGGCATCTGGGGGGGTGCACTGGGAAGCTGTGGTGAAGCTGTGGTTAGCTGAGCTTGTGGAAGACAAAGAACAGGCTGAGGTGCACAGTAAGGAATCAGAATATGTGATGGAAATCATCCTTATTTTATCAAAGGCCCATCTTGATGATTTTCATCTCCATCCCTTTTGGTGTTATTCCCTCTCCCATGGTGTCCCTTCAAGAAAGTTTTGTCCCAGACTTGACATCTTTGATGTATGATCTTGTGGATTTCTCATTTTGCATCATAATGCAAGACTCTGAATGAGGCAAGGAGACTCAGGTGAGCCTTGCACTGAAGGAGGGGTGGAGGTGGAAAGAAGGGAGAATGGGTTCAGGACCGGAATCAGGCATCTGAGCTGTTTGTGGATGATGGCAGGAACCTGACCTACTGAGGATGCTGATCACTGTTTTCAGCATCAGGCTGCCTTCACGACTCCCGACACTACTAATTTATTCGTCCATTTCTGCGTTTCCACCTGTACTGAACATCTACTATATGCTTCCCAGATGGCTCAATGGTAAGGAATCCTCCTGCCAATGCAGAAGACACAGGTTCAGTCCCTGGGTCGGAAAGATCCCCTGGAGAAGGAAATGGCAACCCACTTCAGTATTCTTGCCTGGAAAACACCATGGACAGTGGAGCCTGGAGGGCTATAGTTCATGGGGTTTCAACGTGTCAGACATGACTGAGCACCTAAACAACAACTATATGCCATGCTCCAGAACACAGCAATGAGCAAAACCTGCATACTCCATGTCCTCCTGGAGACTACACTGTGGCAGGGGAGAGAGAGACTACAGCAGTAACCATCCTTTTTTATTTCATTACAGACTTGGTCACTGCCAGGGAAAGGGGCCTGGCGCGTACCTGTCAGAGGGACACGAGGGGAAGAGGAAGGGCTGGGAAGAAGTGAGTGTCCAGCTTCTTGCCCAGCCCACCTTCCTCCGGGAAAGTGGCAATGGTGTGGGCCTTCCTGAAGGGGCTTTTACATCAACGTATTAACATATGTCAACGCTGCCCTGGCTCCCAGGTGCTGCCAAGGTGGATCCGGTTACTCTTCAGAGTTGGTTTTCTAGGTAGAGTCAATATGCATAGGATTAAAGAACACATGAATTTTTGTTTTATAGTCTTCTGGGAACCTCAGAGTCCCCTGATTTACTGTGTAAGTTTAAAGTTGGTTGATTTTTCCTGATCCCTGATTTTACCAACAGAACGTAGGCTTCTTACCCCACTTCCTTATGTTCAGGCAGCCCTGCCATGGAAAGCACATGGGCCAGACAGGCCTAGAGGTGTAGTGCTTGAACATGTGTATATGTATCTGTGTGTGCCTTTGTGTGTGTTTGTGTGTTTGCCTGAGTGTCTGTGTAGCACATCTATGTCTCTGTGTCCCCCTGCAATCATGTCCGTGTGTGTCTGTGTGTGTCTGTACATGTCTGTGTGTGCATTTGTGTAGAATGCTCTGATGTGGCCATTTGGACGCGTTTGTTTAGATTCAGTGGAGAAGGAAATGGCAACCCACTCCAGTGTTCTTGCCTGGAGAATCCCAGGGAGGGGAGCCTGGTGAGCTGCCGTCTATGGGGTCGCACAGAGTCGGACACGACTGAAGCGACTTGGCCGCAGCAGCAGCAGCAGGGATGTGCTTGGGCGGCTTATTTCAGTCCTCCCTTGGTCCCTGATTCTCCCCATCCCTTACAATATGTGTCCCCAGATGTGTCCCACATTTGCGTGCTGTGTGCCATGCCATTCCCAGCCACCTGCTTTTCCTGGTCAGCTCTTTCTTCTTTCTTGCGCTCATTCTCTGCAGACCCATCGATTCTGTGACTCTTCTTTTTCTCATTCCTCGGGGGATGCAGATGCTACACACTTCTTCCAGGGACCAGACCCTCTCTGGCCACACCCACACCTTCTGATCTTAGCAGTTCAAATTTGCTGACCAGATTTCTGATGACGCAAAAAGATATGTGTGTGCACACATGATGCCTGTGAGTATATAGTGTGTTTCCCATCTTGGGATTAGCGACTAAAACTATTCAAGTGTTCCCAGGCTCCAGTCCCATCTCCCAGATTACAGATTAGATGAGTCTTTTCCATTACCACCCTGCACACATTCAGACAGCATATGACTGCCGAATGATGTTCAGGAGGACAGAAAAAATAAGGAACATTTTTAGTGTACTAATTATAAACTATACATACATTTACTCATGTAAACCAGACAGACATCCTGTCGGGGGTGGGGTATAAGAATTTGCAAGTGAAGACAAAGACTGAGAGAGGAGGGTCAGTAAATTGCTCAAAGTCACACAGCTAGAAAGTAGCAGAGCTGAACTTTGAACCTAAGTGGTCCAGCTCCTGAGACCAAGATAGCCATGTGCTTTGTTGTTCAAAGGATAAGGTGGCTTCCTGAGAAGAAAGCCATCGGTAAAGACAGTAAAGGAAAAGGAAAGCAGTGCTTCTGAAAATACACTTTAAGGACAGTTGGGACAGTTTGTGTCTGGCACAGGGACATAGCACGTGGTTCTGGGTGGTTCTGGAAAGAGCATATAGGATTCACAGAGGTATGATCTGGCCCACCTCTACATTCTCCAGAATGGAACCCTGCTACAGGACCATTAGCTCAGATAACCAAGATAAACCTGCCAGGCTTCCAGCAAGTTCTAGGCACTTGACAAGGACAGTTCTGATTATGTTTATGGATCTGAGAAGAAATATACAATGCGATTGTGTAGGTGGGCACAACTCCTACGTTTGCACGTGCGTGCTCAGTTGTGTCTGACTCTGGGTGACCCCATGGACTGTAGCCCACCAGGCTCCTCTGTCCATGGGATTCTCCAGGCAAGAATACTGGAGTAGATAGCCATTTCCTTTTCCAGAGGATCTTCCTGACCCAGGGGCTGAGCCTGGGTCTCATCCATGGGCAGGCAGATGTTTTACCACTAGTGCCACCTGGGAAGCTGTACCAGTAACATTTAAATTGGACAGTTTTATATTCTTCTCTGGTTTCCATGTCTTTCACTGTGCCTTGCCTGAAGACACACCATGAGGAAAGCCTGATTCATCTAAGCAGTGACAAATTGAGGATGGTGGTCAGTGCGTTTGAGTCAATTTGTGGAGAGCTCTTTTACAAAATACAGAGTCCTGGGCCCCACCCAGACCTACTGGATCACCAGATGGGGTTGAGTGGTGCCTGAGAATCTATATTTCACATGGACACCCAGTAGTTATCAACACACTGAGGACTGAGGACCATGCCTCTCTCTCTCTACTTTTTACCTTGTGGGGGTTGAGGCTGCCTTTCCCCTTAGGGAGTCTCTTTGGACATGCAGGTACCCTGAGCCAAGTCTGGAAGCTATCCCCTGTATCAGGGTGGTAGAGCAAGAACGGTGGATTTGACAGCATCATTTCTTGACCTGGGACCTGTTGGAGTGGATAGACCATCATCACTGCTCAAACTGCTTAGGATAGAGATCTTGCCTTATCCACGGTGGAAGCCATGCTGAGTGGAAGGAACATCATTGTCACCTTAGGCCTTGTGGTCATCTGAAGCCCACGTGCCCACGAGGGCAATGTGACATGACCTGCAGCCTGTTCTTCTCTAGCCCCATAGTGCTCTTATTTCCCCCGCATTCAGGGCAGCGAGAGTCAAAAGTCTCATTCCCAAGGCTCCTGTTCCCCTCCTGGAGTGCTCTGTGTTCTGAGAGCTGGAAGGCTTTTCAGTATTCTAAATGTTATTTTTTTTTTTCGTATGTTGGGGTGGAACCAGCCCACTCCACAAGCAAAATCTATAGCTCTGAGAAGCGGCAGAAAATTGGCAAGGCTTAATAAACCTCATGCCTGACGTGCTCCTGTGGCTATATATCAAAGGGAAAACAAATATATTGACTAATTCCTCTTGGAAGAACATCCATAAATTACAGCTGTTTGAAACCAGCCCGTTGTGAAAAAAAGGTTACGGATGATGTAACTTGCACCATTATAGGTATAACTACGCTGTGCCTAGGTTTAACTTCTGCTGAGCCTCTTAGCTTTGAGTGTGGGAAGAACCCAGTATCCCAGTATCCTGGAAGTCATGTGGTTTGGGGGAGGGAGGCTAATAATACCTCGCTTTTGTCTTCTGCAATGCTCCTGACAGCCCCTATGTGAAGGGTTTGGCTTCCCAGCATCAGGATGAAGATGCTATCTGTAGGTTGGGAAAGAGAGTGAGCTGTCACAAGTTAACTGACCCTTGCCATGGCCCCATGCTTTGGATATGCTTAGACATGGCTGAGTCCAGGTCTGTTCCAAGCTAGCGCCCATCCTCACATGAGAGTTTACACTGCCAGACCCTGGTCCACCTTTCACAAGATCATGAAGTTCTTCTGATGGGACCACTGTCTCCTAAGCTTATGTTAGGTGTCAAGGACAAAAACCCTCCATCCAGGAGTGTTTCCTTTGCTCGACTGCTCGAAAGTGCCCACCACCAGAGCCAGTGGGATATTCCAACGATGCTCTGCACCGGCCAAGTGTAAACCTTCACCAAGAGCCAGAGGATACCTTCAAAAGCAGCCCCAGACTCCTGAGGTTATGGTAGACTGGTGTTATTATCCCCATGTAGAGTAGGAAATGGCAACCCACTCCAGTATTCTTGCCTGGAGTATGCCATTGACAAAGGAGTCTGACAGGCTGTGGTCCATGGGGTCGCAAAGTCGGATGTGACTGAAGTGACTTAACATGGCAAGCACATTATCCCCATGGACCAGATAAGAATACTGAGCCTCAGCAGATTAGAGCGCCCATACAGCCAATGGCATGAGTGGACCCAATACTCCCATCTCCTGGCTCCTTTGTCTGCTTCACTTCCTAACAGGATGTTGGCTTCCAAGCTTAGGTGCATGTCAAAATCACTTGGGGTGCTTGAAATGCAGATTCCAGGTCTCCAGACCCAGATACTGAGAATTTGTTTTTAACAGTATTCAAATAGTACTCAACAGTAGTCATGATATACCCATATCCAGAACTCCTGGAATTGGCCAAAAGGTCTTTTGGTGGAAGCTGGATAGCTGTGTCTTCCCCTGGCATCCCTTACTGATCACAGGAGACAGTGGTTCTGTTACATCCTGACTATGCTGAATGAACCCCTTCTTCCAGAGCTCTCACTACTGACTGAGGAGCAGGGGGGAACCAGGGGCTCTTTCACTGGCCAGATGCTTCGAGAAATCCACGGGGACAGCAGGAGGGTATGAAGAGGAGAGCCAATGGGCAGAAGAACAGGATCTGCATCAGAAAGGTGGGGCTTGAATCAAGCTTCACTATGTGGCTCAAATTACTATGGGGCTAATGCAGGTATGTATAGTCAGTGTTTTCGGGTGTTGCAATTCCACTGTGGCAGGAGGGCTCTCACCAACCCCCCACCCCCGGCAAGGAGCCTCTTTCAAGAGCGCCCTCCTGGCCCAGGCTGAGCCCCTCCTTTGCAGACCCTGAGCACACTAGCTCCTTAGCATCAGGCATGGGGGAGCAGAGACAGCTCTGCTGACGCAGGAAGATACCCCCTGCGCCTGATTGCAGTAATTGCTTGATGTTTTGTATTTGTCTACATATACCCCGTCAGTGGCAGCCACCCACTCAGTTTCTTTTGGAAAGCCTCTCGCTCTCTCTCATACCCACATGTTCACACATATACACAAATACACATGGCTGTGTGCCCAGCCTGGCCCACTCCCTGCCTTCTATTCACAAAGCAAAAATAGCCACAGACACACTCACGGAGGAAGCTGATTGGACTGCCAGTTGCTCTCCCCCTCCTCTGATGACAGCCCTGAAAGCCACCCAACCTCATCCTCATTTCCTTAGAAGGTCCAGCTGAGAGCCTGCGTGCAGTAGGAGGGAGATGTCTGAATGGGCTCCTGCTCATCCTCTCTACCTGTCTTGATTAAAAGAGCTGGCTTCCTGGAAACTTCAGGGCACATAGCCTGAGGGTCAGGAAGAGGACTTTATGAATGTCTTACTGAGGAGGCCAGATTGGTTTGGAGGGCAATTATAAACCTAGATCTGTGGGTGCAGGAGATGGAGAGTCTAAAGGCCACTGAGATGGCATGATATGATTCTGCATTGAACTCAGATTCAGAAAAGCAAGATCTGGTTTAGCTGCATCCCTGTCTGCCCAAGGGGGTTTAGCAATGGCTTCCTCCCTAGTGCTTCTTGTTTAATTTTAATTTTATTTAAAAAATTATCATAAGCAACTTTGAGTGTTTTCAGAGCATACTCTTCTATGAATTTTATCACATGTATGTATTTGTGTGGGTTTCCTAAATGGTGCAGTGGTAAAGAATCTACCTGCCAATGCAGGAGACACAAGAGATGCAGGGTGTATCTCTGGACTGGGAAGAGTCCCTGGAGTAGGAAATGGCAACCCACTCCAGTATTCTTGCCTGGAAAATTCAATGGACAGAGGAGCCTGGCAGGCTGCAGTCTATGGGATCCCAAAGAGTTGGACACAACTGAGTGACTGAGCACACACACACACTTGTATCTGTGTAGCCGTTACCACTATCAAAATATAGAACATCTCCATGACTGCCACCCCCAAACTTTCCCATTCCTGATTTATTCTCCATCACTACAGTTTTGTCTTTTCCATCATGTCATAAGAATGCAACCATATAGTATGCAACACTGTGAGACAACATGTCTTTGAGATTCATCCAAGGTGTCTCATGGATCAGTACTTTGCTCTTTTTTATTGTTGAGTATTACTCTGCTGTGTAGTTGTGCCATAATTTATTTATCCATTTATCCACTGAAGGGCATTGGGCTGGTTCCACTTTTAGATGGATATGATTTTGTTTGAGCCTAAATTTTCATTTCCCTGGGATAAATGTCCAGAAGTGGGATTCTGGGTATTATGGAGATATATGTTTATAAGAAACTGCCAGAGGATTTTCTAGAGAGACTCTATCATTCTGCATTCCCAATAGAAGCATATGAGAATTCCAGTTAGCCTGGACTCACCCTAGGACTTGATACTGTCAGTATTTCTTATTTTAGACATTTGGGTAAGTATTTAGTGGTATCTCATCATCTCTTTAATTTGCATTTCTCTAATGGCTAATGATGTTGCACAATTTTTTTGTGTGCTTATTTGCCATCTGTTTTCTTAAGTATCTGTTAAGTCTTTTTGCCCATTTTTTAAATTGGGGTTTTTGTTTTCTTACTCTTGTGTTTTGAGAGTTCTGTCTGTATTTTGGAACAAATACTTTGCTGGATATGTGATTTGCAAATATTTTCTCCCAGTAGTAGCTTTTCTTTTCATTCTTTTAACAGTGTTTTTTAAGAACTTTAATTTTGATTTGGTATAATTTAAAAATTTTCTTTTATAAACCATGCTCCTGGTGTAGTGTCTAGGAATTCTTTGGTAACTCTCAGGTCATGAAGCTTTTTCTCTTATGTTTTTATTCTAAAATCTTTATAATTTCACTTTTTACATTTATATTTATGATATATTTTGAGTTAGTTTTTTATATATGAAATGGTGTGATATTTATGTTGACGTTTTATTCTTATTATTATTTTGCAGAAGGATGTCTAATTGCTCCAATAGCATTTGAAAAGACTATTCTTTCTTCTTTTGCATTTCAGTCCCCTATAATGAAAAGGACATCTTTTGGGGGTGTTAGTTCTAGAAGGTCTTGCAGCTCTTCATAGAACCATTCAATTTCAGCTTCTTCAGCATTATTGGTCGGGGCATAGACTAGGATTATTGTGATAGTGAATGGTTTGCCTTGGAAACAAACAGAGATCATTCTGTCATTTTTTGATTGAATCCAAGTACTGCAATTTGGACTCTTTTGTTGACTATGATGGCTACTCCATTTTTTCTAAGGGAATCTTCACCACAGTAGTAGATATAATGGTCATCTGAGTTAAATTCACCATTCCAGTCCATTTTAGTTTGCTGATTCCTAAAATGTTGAACTAATTCCTAAATTCCTAAAATGTTCATTCTTGCAATCTCTTGTTTGACCACTTCCAATTTGCCTCGATTCATGGACCTAACATTCCAGGTTCCTATGCAATATTGATCTTTACAGCATTGGACTTTACTTCCATCACCAGTCACATCCACAATTGGGTGTTGCTTTTGCTTTGGCTCTGTGTCTTCATTCTTTCTGGAGTTATTTCTCCACTGATCTCCAGTAGCATATTGGGCACCTACCGACCTGGGGAGTTCATCTTTCAGTGTCCTATTGTTTTACCTTTTCATACTGTTCATGGGATTCTCAAGGCAAGAATACTGAAGCGCTTGCCATTTCCTTCTCCTGTGGACCACGTTTTGTCAGTAGGAAGTCAAGAAATACCTAGAGTAACAGGCAAATTTGGCCTTGGAGTACAGAATGAAGCAGGGCAAAGGCTAATAGAGTTTTGCCAAGAGAATGCACTGGTCATAGCAAACACCCTCTTCCAACAACACAAGAGGAGACTCTACACATGGACACCACCAGACGGTCAACACCAAAATCAGATTGATTATATTCTTTGCAGCCAAAGATGGAGAAGATCTATAAAGTCAGCAAAAACAAGACTGGGAGCTGACTGTGACTCAGATCATGAACTCCTTAATGTCAAATTGAGACTTAAATTGAAGAAAATAGGGGAAACCATTGCTTTAAGATTATACAGTAGAAGTGACAAATAGATTCAAAGCATTAGATCTGATAGACGAGTGCCTGAAGAACTATCATCTTAGATTTCATTCATTAGCATTTTTAATGTTTATCAAACAGATTCTATATATGGTATATTAGATTTATACCAAATCATTTCATTTTTTTCGAACTACTCTAACTGGATTGTTTTGGCTTCAAATTGTATATTGTAAGTATCAGTCAGTTCAGTTCAGTCGCTCAGTCGTGTCTGACTCTTTGCGACCCCATGAATCGCAGCACTCCAGGCCTTCTTGTCCATCACCAACACCTGGAGTTCACTCAGACTCACGTCCATCGAGTCAGTGATGCCATCCAGTCATCTCATCCTCTGTCGTCCTCTTCTCCTCCTGCCCCCAATCCCTCCCAGCATCAGAGTCTTTTCCAATGAGTCAACTCTTCACATGAGGTGGCCAAAGTACTGGAGTTTCAGCTTTAGCATCATTCCTTCCAAAGAAATTTCAGGGCTGATCTCCTTCAGAATGGACTGGTTGGATCTCCTTGAAGTCCAAGGGACTCTCAAGAATCTTCTCCAACACCACAGTTCAAAAGCATCAATTCTTCAGCTCTCAGCTTTCTTCACAGTCCAACTCTCACATCCATACATGACCACTTGAAAAACCATAGCCTTGACTAGTATCTTTACTTGTATATTGTAAGTATACAGAAATATAATAAATTTTGTGTGTTGACTTTGTATTCTTTAATCTTGCTTAATTCTAATTTTCATTCTAGAAGGGTTACTATTATTATTATTTATTCTTTGGAATTTTATACATAAACAGTCATGCTATCTGCAAATAAGGACAATTTAATTTCTTCATTTCCAAGCTTTATGCCTTATATTTACTTTTCTTCCCTTATTACACTTGCTAGGACTTCTAGTACAATATTGAATAGGACTGGTTTTAGTGTGCATCATTGCCATGTTCCTGATGTTAGGAAAAGCATTTAATTTCTTACCAGTACCCATTATGTTATTTGTAGAGTTTTAATACATGCCCTTTATCAGGTAGATGAAATTTTCTTCTGTTCTTGGTTTGTTGAAAAGTTTTATCATGAACTCATGCTAAAATTTTCAAATTCTTTTATTGCATCAATTGATATGATCATATGGTTTTTCTTCTTTAGGTGCTTCATATGATGAATTAGAATGATTGATTTTTCAATTACAGGTTTTCCCCACTATCTGAATGTATCAGTCAGTTCAGTTCAGTCGCTCAGTCATGTCCTACTCTTTGTGATCCCATGGACTGCAGCATGCCAGGCCTACCTGTCCATCACCAATTCCCAGACCTTACTCAAATTCGTCTCCACTGAGTCAGTGATACCATGCAACCATCTCATCTGGTGTCATCCTCTTCTCCTCTGGCCCTCAATTTTTCCCAGCATCAGGGTCTTTTCAAATGAGTCAGCTCTTCATATCAGGTGGCCAAAGTATTAGAGTTTCAGCTTCAGTATCAGTCCTTCCAATGAACACCCAGGACTAATCTCCTTTAGGATGGACTGGTTGGATCTCCTTGAAGTCCAAGATATTCTCAAGAGTCTTCTTCAACATCACAGTTCAAAAGCATCAATTCTTCGGTGCTCAGCTTTCTTTATAGTCCAACTCTCACATCCATACATGACTACTGGAAAATCCATAGCCTTGACTAGATAGACCTTTGTTGACAAAGTAATGTCTCTGCTTTTTAATATGCTGTCTAGGTTGGTCATAACTTTCCTTCCAAGGAGTAAGTGTCTTTTAATTTCATGGCTTGCAGTCTCCATCTGCAGCAATTTTGGAGCCTCCCCAAATAAATTCAGCCACTGTTTCCACTGTTTCCCCGTTTATTTGCCATGAATTGATGGGACCAGATGCCATGATCTTAGTTTTCTGTATGTTGAGCTTTAAGCCAGCTTTTTCACTCTCCACTTTCACTTTCATCAAGAGGCTCTTTAGTTCTTCACGTTATGCCATAAGGGTGGTGTCATCTGCATATCTGAGGTTATTGATATTTCTCCCAGAAATCTTGATTCCAAGTCTGTGCTTCATCCAGCCCAGTGTTTCTCATCATGTACTCTTTGTATATAAGTTAAATAAGCAGGGTGACAATATACAGCTTTGATGTACTCCTTTTACTATTTGGAAGCAGTCTGTTGTTCCATGTCCAATTCTAACTGTTGCTTCCTGATCTGCATATAGATTTCTCAAGAGGCAGGTCAGGTGGTCTGGTATTCCCATCTCTTTCAGAGTTTTCCACCGTTCATTGTCATCCACACAATCAAAGGCTTTGGCGTAGTCAATAAAGCAGAAGTAGATATTTTTCTCAAACTCTCTTGCTTTTTCAATGATCCAGCAGATGTTGGCAATTTGATCTCTTGTTCCTCTGCCTTTTCTAAAACCAGCTTGAACATCTGGAAGTTCACGGTTCACGTATTGCTGAAGGCTGGCCTGAAGAATTTTGAACATTACTTTGCTAGCGTATGAGATGAGTGCAATTGTGTAGTAGTGTGAGCATTCTTTGGCATTGCTTTTCCTTGGGATTGGAATGAAAACTGACCTTTTCCAGTCCTGTGGCCACTGCTGAGTTTTCCAAATTTGCTGGAATATTGAGTGCAGCACTTTCATAGCATCATCTTGCAGGATTTCAAATAGCTCAACTGGAATTCCACCACTTCCACTAGCTTTGTTCGTAGTGATGCTTCCTAAAGCCCACTTGACTTCACATTCCAGGATGTCTGGCTCTAGGTGAGTGATCACATCATCATGATTATCTGGGTTGTGGAGATCTTTTTTGTACAGTTCTTCTGTGTATTTTTGCCATCTCTTCTTAATATCTTCTGCTTCTGTTAAGTCCATACCATTTCTGTCCATTATTGAGCCCATTTTGCATGAAATATTCCCTTGGCATCTCTAATTTTCTTGAAGAGATCTCTAGACTTTCCCATTCTATTGTTTTCCTCTATTTCTTTGCAATGATTGCTGAGGAAGACTTTCTTATCTCTCCTTTCTATTCTTTGGAACTCTGCATTCAAATGGGTATATCTTTCCTTTTCTCCTTTGCTTTTCCTATCTTTTCTTTTCACAGCTATTTGTAAGGCCTCCTCAGACAACCATTTTGCTTTTTTGCATTTCTTTTTCTTGGGGATGATCTTGATCCCTATCTCCTGTACAGTGTTACAAACCTCTGTCCATAGTTCTTCAGGCATTTTGTCTATCAGATCTAGTCCCTTAAATCTATTCATCAGTTCCACTGTATAATCTTAAGGTATTTGATTTAGGTCATACCTGAACCATGTAGTGGTTTTCGCTACTTTCTTCAATTTAAGTCTGAATTTGGCAATAAGGAGTTCATGATCAGAGCCACAGCCAGCTCCTGGTCTTGTTTTTGCTGATTGTATAGAGCTTCTCCATCTTTGGCTGCAAAGAATATAATCAATCTGATTTCAGTGTTGGCCATCTGGTGATGTCCATGTGTAGAGTCTTCTCTTGTGTTGTTGGAAGAGGGTGTTCACTATGACTAGTACAATCTCTTGGCAAAACTCTATTAGCCTTTGCCCTGCTTCATTCTGTACTCCAAGGCCACATTTGCCTGTTACTTCAGGTGTCTCTTGACTTCCTACTTTTTCATTCCAGTCCCCTATAATGAAAAAGACATCTTTTTTGGGTGTTAGTTCTAAAAGGTCTTGTAGGTTTTCATAGAACCATTCAACTTCAGCTTCTTCAGCTTTACTGGTCAGGGCATAGACTTAGATTACCATAATACTGAATGTTTTGCCTTGGAAATGAATAGAGATCATTCTGTCATTTTTGAAATTGCATCCAAGTACTGCATTTCAGACTCTTTTGTTGACTATGATGGCTACTCCATTTCTTCTAAGGGATTCTTCACCACAATGTAGATATAATGGTCATCTGACTTAAATTCACCGATTCCAGTCCAGTTTAGTTCGCTGATTCCTAAAATGTTGATGTTCACTTTTGCCATCTCCTGTTTGACCACTTCCAATTTGCCTTGATTCATGGACCTAACATTCCATGTTCCTATGCAATATTGCTCTTTACAGCATTGGACCTTGCCTCTATCACCAGTCACATCCACAACTGGGTGTTGTTTTTGCTTTGGCTCCATCTCTTCACTTTTTCTGGAGTTACTTCTCCACTGATCTCCATATTGGGCACCTACCATCCTTGGGGTGTTCATCTTTCAGTGTCCTATCTTTTGCCTTTTCATACTGTTCATGGGGTTGGTTCTCAAGGCAAGAATACTGAAGTGGTTTGCCATTCCCTTCTTCAGTTGGACCACGTTTTGTCAGAACTCTCCACCAAGACCCATCCATCTTGGGTGGCCCTACATGGCATGGCTTAATTTCATTGAGTTAGAGAAGGCTGTCGTCCATGTGACTAGATTGGCTAGCTTTCTGTAATTGTGGTTTCAGTCTGTCTTCCCTCTGATGCCCTCTCTCAGCACCTACTGTCTAATTGAGGTTTCTGTTACCTTGGATGTGGGATATCTCTTCACGGCTGCTCCATCAAAGTGCAGCCACTGCTCCTTACCTTGGACATGAGGTATTTCCTCATGGCCACTGCTACTTACCTTGGAGGTAGGGTATTTCCTCTTGGCCACTTGCCACTCGAGCACCGTACTTCCTATGAAAACCTTCATAAGCTGAAATGGTAAAAAGTGATGAAGCAATTACCTTAGGACATATCTTACTAACAAATGAAGAAAATAAAGTATAGACGCTCACAGACACAGTTCAAATAAAGCTGTGGTGGCTTGATGAGATGCTGAGTGTAGTTCCTGGGGAAGGAACTTGGGCAATGTCACTCTTGCTGCTCATAGTGTATGCTGTGGCTCTAAAAGCTTGGTGCAAAACCAACAATGAACACTATTTTCACTCTTTGCCTTTTTCTTTGTAAAACGGAAAACCTCCTTCGTATTTCTTTTGCTTAGCCAAAACAAGTACTAATGTAGGTCCTTTGTAAAAGCAAAGTGCTGTAAAATGAAATTATGAAAAGTGAGAGGTACCTGTATTGAGCTAACCTTGTGTCCTGGGACAGATTCCACTCAGTCATAGAGTATTATTTTTTTTATCTACTGATGAATTTTATTTGTTAATCTTTTTGGTAGTTTTTGTGTCTATGTTTAAGAAGTATGCATGTGTGCTCAGTCACTCAGTCGTGCCCAACTCTTTGCGACCATGTACTGTAGCCCACCAGGCCCCTTTGTCCATGGGATTCTCCAGGCAAGAATACTGGAGCGGGTTGCCATTTCCTTCTCCATTTAGGAAGGATACTGATCTATAATTTTCTTTTTTGTACTGATTTATCTGATTTTGGAATCAGGATAATGGTGACCTCATAAAATGAGTTTAGATGTTGTCTTTTCCTCTTACAGTTTTTAGAAGAAATAGTGAATCCTTAAATGTTTGGTAAGATTTGCTAGTGAAACCCACTCCAGTATTCCTCTCTGGAGAATCCCACAAACAGAAAAGCCTGGTGGGCTACCATCCATAGGGTCACAGTTGGACATGACTGAAGTGACCTAGCATGCACAAAAGCTAGTGAAACCATCCAGAACCAGGGTTTTCTATTTCAGAAGGTTTTTAAATTATTGATTAAATTTCTTTAACAGTTATAAAACTATTCAGGTAGTCTACTTCATGTTGGGTGAGTTTGGGTAGTTTGTTTGAGAAATTAGCCTATTGTATTCAATTTGTCAACTCAATGTCTGCAGAATTATGCATCGTATTTACTTACTATCCTTTTAATGTCTGTAGAGTCTAATGTTAGGAAGATACATCTTGTCTTTTTTTTTTTTTTTTCAGTCTTGCTAGAGGTTTAGCCAGAGAAGGCAATGGCAACCCACTCCAGTACTTTTTCCTGGAAAATCCCATGGATGGAGGAGCCTGGTAGGCTGCAGTCCATGGTGTTGTTAGAGTCGGACACGACTGAGCGACTTCACTTTCACTTTTCACTTTCCACTGTCATGCATTGGAGAAGGAAATGGCAACCCACTCAAGTGTTCTTGCCTGGAGAATCCCAGGGACAGAGGAGCCTAGTGGGCTGCCATCTATGGGGTCACACAGAGTCGGACACGACTGAAGTGACTTAACAGCAGCAGCAGCAGCAGCAGCAGCAGAGGTTTAGCATGAGATTTTCTTTATTTCATTCATTTTTTTCCTGTTGTTTTTGTTTCAATTGCATTGTTTTCTGATCTTATGTTCACTATTTCTTCCTCTTGCATACTTAGGGAGTGTTTTGTTCTTTCTCACAAAATAGAAGCTTAGATTATTGACTTGACACTTTTCTTCTTTTCTGATATAAGTACTTAATGCCATAGATCTGTCTGAGCACTGGTTCAGCTGCATCCCACACATTTGATAGATCATTTCTTTATGGTTAGAGGACTAAATTTGTTTGATTTCAATTGTTTTAGTTTGTTAAGATTTGTTTTATGATCCAGAATATGGTATACCTTGATGAATTTTTCATGTGCCTTAAAAAAGAATGTGCATTCCCCTATTGTTGAATTGAATGCTCTATGAACGTCAAGATTCAGTTGGTTGGAGGTGTGTTTAGTTCTTCTAATCCTTGCTTATTTTCTGTCTGTTGGTTCTATTTATTAATGAGAAAGGAGTATTAAAGTCTCCTCCTATAATTGTGAATTTATATATTTTTTCTTTTAGTTCTACCAGTTTTTGAAATATTTTAAAGCTCTGTTGGTGAGAGCATGCACCTTTAGGATTATTATATCTTCTTTGTGAGTTGGCCATTTTATCACTATGTAACATCTTTCTTAATCCCTTGTAATTATCTTTGCTCTGAATCTACTTTGCTTGATGTTCAAATAGCCATTTCAGCTTTCTTATTAGTATTTTAATGATATATCCTTTCCCATTATTTTACTTTGGTTTTCTTATATAAAAATATTTGAAACAAGTTTCTTATAGACAGCACACAGTTAAGTTATATTTTAAATCTATTCTGGCAATTCCTATCTTTTAATTTGAGTTTAAGCCATTTATGCTCAATGTAACTATTTTTGTATTTGGACATAGGCCTTTCATTTTATTACCACTTTTTTTTCTGCTCTCTCTACTTGTACTTCCTCTAGTTCCAGTTTCTTATTTTCTTTTGGCTTATTTGAACTAGGTTTGTTCACATTGGCTTACATTTTCTATTTCAGTGTTGTTTTTATTTCAATCACTATATTATAATGTTGTGAGGTCAGGGATGTATTCTACTGTCCACGTTTGCTCTTTACCCTCTGTCACTGTCAGACCAAGACCGGACTTTTCACATAGTGGCTACACCACAGCTTTTCATTAAGTGAATCAATATTGAATGATTTAGTTTATAGTTTATATTTGTGATATTTTATGCTCAGGGCACTTTTCCTTCTTTTAAAGGGGCTGGGATCATTTCCTTTTCCTTTGGGTAGATGGTTTGGCTATAAAATATTCTGGACTGGAATTTTGGACTTCATGTTTATCCAAATCTGTGGATGTATAGAGTTGGGTAAGATGGTGTTTCAATTGTTTCTAAAATGAAGTGTCTTCATGAAAAACCTTAGGAGTTAGTTTGCCCTCTGTGTGTAGTACATAGCATCAACCCATGAAAGGTTTTAGTAAGTTTATGCAAAGAAGCCTCCCAGGTCAGTTAAACTTGTCTATTACTTTGCTGAAAATATAAACATGTTGAAAAAAAGATGTTAGTAAAAGAAAAAGAAAATGATGAAAATGATGAAAAAAGAAAAAGAAAAAAAATGAAAGTGTAGGAACAGGAGACTGACAGAGAATGATGCTGACAGTGCCCATATAAGGGATGTCCAGGGCAAGCGTGGACTTCAAATATTAGCTTGCCATTGGCTGGATCATCTATCCCCAGGTGATAGATGGATGGCTGAGGCTATTTGATCCCACTAAGCATTCACTTGTCTCTCTTCTCTGTGTTCTGGCTTGGGGATCATAAAGGAAACTTCCTTATAGGCAATTTTCTTTAATTATGAAAACAAAAACAAGAGGATAGCAGTGGAAAATTAAACACACGCATCCACTTGTGCCTCTTTCTAAAACTTCATTTCATTCATAGTAAAAAGGAGTTTTTGAAAAGATAAAACCCAAAAGGAAAATGAGATAAAATGAGGAAAGTGTTAGTTGCTCAGTTGTGTCTGACTCTTTGCAACCCCGTGGACTGTAGCCCACCAGACTCCTCAGTCCATGGGATTCTCCAGGCAAGAATACTGGAGTGGGTTGCCATTCCCTTCTCCAGGGGATCTTCCTGACCCAGATTGACTCAGGTATCCTGTACTACAGGCAGATTATTTACCATCTGAGTCACCAGGGAATCCCTAAAATGAGGAGATAACAGTAACAAAACTTTAAAGGTAGAAAGTATTTGGCTGAGCAGTAAGTTAGCAGTTCCCAGAAAACAAAACTCTAGGAGCTTTGAGCAAAATGGAGCTGCAGCCAGATTTATGTTTCTGATTAACTGCAGCAGGCATGCCTGGAACAAGGGGTGAAAAGAGGGCCTAATATTAGGAAGATTGATTTAAGATCTCTTTATAATAATTTAGATCTTCAGACTCTCTTTCCTACTCTGTTCAGATGAGTGACCCTTCCACCTCTGTACAAGACCAGAGGATTTTTCTAGAAGGATGAAACAGAAGATCTTTGTATTTGAGAATCCCAAGCTCAGTCGATAATATGGACCCCACTAAAAACAAGAGGATGAAATGGGGCTCTCACCCCCAGCCTGCTTCCCCACTTGGCTCCTTGTACCCTGGCAGCTGTAACTTTATGTTTCAAGCAAGATGTTTGACAAGACTTTGCCAAGGATCCCAATCAGCCTAAGAAGAATGATTTAAAGTTACTGAGTTAGGAATTTCCCAAAGAATTAGGTTAGCTGCATTATCTTAGTGTGATAGGGTCAATGAGTCCCAGTAATACATACCACATTCTTAGACTTCTGGTATTAAAGACAGCCAGACATTTAAAGGGAATCAGAAATATAAGGAAAATCTCCAAAGGAAAAATAGACACCAGAATAAAGAAATACAAGAAGGTGACTTGATGGAACCAAGATGGCACAAACAGCACACAAAATTAAAACCATCAGTAATATCTTTAGAGAAATAGAATACATTGCATCCTGAAATAAGAACATGATATTTTGAAAAGAAATATTCTGAGAACAAGATCATTCAGAAGTTAAAACAATGATGGCAGAAAATAGAAACTTTTCAGAAGGGTTGGAAGATAAAGTTGAGGAGTTCTCAGAGACTGGAAAGCCAAAAAAAAAAAAAAAGAAGAAGAAGCGGAAGTGAAAAGATTAGAAATTAGAGGACCTGTGCTGGAAAAATAATATTTGAATAATAGTTTCAGAAAGAGCAAAGAGAGGAAATAGTAGAGATAAAATCATCAAATAAATATTGGGTTGGACAAGAAGTTTATTCAGGTTTTTGTGTAAGATCTTATGGTAGAGCCTGAATGAACTTTTTGGCCAACCCAGTAGTTTAAGGAAATGTTCCATATTTGAAAGATATGAGTTTCTAGATGGAGAAAGCTATGAATGCTGGAGCAATGAATGATAGCAGACCCACTCCATGGCACATGGCACATGTTTGAGAAATTTTAGAACAATGGGACTGAAAGAAGAGTTTCCAGGGAGGAGAAAGGTAGCTCATACACAAAGGGTAAGCAATCAGAATGACTTTGGCTTCTCAACAGTGGCACCAGAAATTAGAACTGATTGAATCTGATGCAAAATGATTGGCAATCTGGAATGCTACATCCGCTCATAAGATCAGTTATGCGTATGGATAGAATAAAGACATTTTCAGATAGGAAATGTCTCAAGACATTTTTCTCCAAGGCATTCTTTCTTGGGAAACTGTTGGAATCTGTGCTCCACCAAAATGAGATGGTAAACTGAGGGAGAGAAAGAGGTGAGTTATAGAAAACATGAGTTTGTACACAGGAGACAAGCAGATGGAATTCTAGCTGACAGTGAAATAAGACCCCACATCGAGGGTAAATAATCCAGATTAGAGTAGCTCAGAAGGCTCTGAGAGACATTTCTCTTAAAAAAAAAAAATCAAGATAATAGAACATTATATGGGCCCAAATATATTGAGAAATTTAGACAATGAGCAGCAAGTTTGGGTTTGGGATGTGATAAACATGAAAATGAACAAATCAAAAAGCAAAAAAGCAAAGTCAAACCAAGCAAAATCAAAAGTTAAGACAAAACAGAGAATTCTGTTGGGAAGGGTAAGTAGTATGGTGTGATCTGAGACTCATCCACCCGTAGAGTCCATATAGTGTGCTAATGATGGACATTTGGTGGATATGGCAACCCCAAACACAGTGTATGTGTGGGGAGGATGTGGGAACATGTGTAGGTGGTGGGTGAAAGGATGAACTCAAGTTCCTGCCTTGTCTTTCATGTCAGAAGTCAGGGCTAAAATTGGTAAAATTCAAGAGGGAGCTAAATGTGCATATAACTTGGAGAAGCAGAGGTAAATATTGAACAAACCAGCCACAAGTACTGAAAGTGTTTGGTTCTGAAATTCAGCAATAGAGGAAATGGAAAGAAGGGAAGAGTCACTGCACGTCCTTTAAGGCATATGTGAAATGACGGTCAAATGCATGTCTTATAAAAAGAAAAAACTTCCAAAAAAGATAAGAAAAAGTAATAAAAGTAAATTTTCTTTCCATATTCAACTTATTTAATCATAAATGATTAAATAAGTGTTAAATAGCAAGGAGAGGTAAGAAAGCCTTCCTCCGTAATCAATGCAAAGAAATAGAGGAAAACAATAGAATGGGAAAGTCTAGAGATCTTTTCAAGAAAATTAGAGATACCAAGGGAAATTTTCATGCAAAGATGGGCTCAATAAAGGACAGAAAAGGTAGGGACCTAACAGAAGCAGAAGATATTAAGAAGAGGTACAGAAGAACATACAGAAGAACTGTACAAAAAAGATCTTCATGACCCAGATAATCACGATGGTGTGATCACTCATCTAGAGCCAGACATCCTGGAATGTGAAGTCAAGTGGGCCTTAGAAAGCATCACTATGAACAAAGCTAGTGGAGATGTCGAAATTCTAGTTGAGCTATTTCAAATCCTAAAAGATAATGCTGTGAAAGTGCTGCACTCAATATGCCAGCAAATATGGAAAACTCAGCAGTGGCCACAGGACTGGAAAAGGTCTTCATTCCAATCTCAAAGAAAGACAATGCCAAAGAATGCTCAAACTACCACACAATTGCACTCATCTCATACCCTAGCAAAGTAATGCTCAAAATTCTCCAAGCCAGGCTTCTAAAGTACATGCACCATAAAATTCCAGGTGCTCAAGCTGGTTTTAGAAAAGGCTGACAAACCAGAGATCAAATTGCCAACATCTGCTGGATCATCGAAAAAGCAAGAGAGTTTGAGAAAAATATCTATTTCTGCTTTATTGACTATGCCAAAGCCTTTGATTGTGTGGACCACAACAAACTGTGTAAAATTCTTAAAGAGATGGGAATATCAGACCACCTGACCTGCCTCTTGAGAAATCTGCATGCAGATCAGGAAGCAGCAGTTAGAACTGGACATGGAACAACAGACTGCTTCCAAATAGGAAAAGGAGTACAGCAAGGCTGTATATTGTCACCCTGCTTATTTAACTTATATGCAGAGTACATCATGAGAAACACTGGGCTGGATGAAGCCCAAGATGGAATCAAGATTGCCGGGAGAAATATCAATCACCTCAGATATGCAGATGACACCACCCTTATGGCAGAAAGCGAAGAAGAACTAAAGAGCCTCTTGATGAAACTGAAAGAGAAGAGTGAAAAAGTTGGCTTAAAACTCAACATTCAGAAAACTAAGATCATGGCATTTGGTCCTATCTGCTGCTGCTGCTGCTGCTAAGTCACTTCAGTCATGTCCGACTCTGTGCCACCCCAGAGACGGCAGCCCACCAGGCTCCCCCATCCCTGGGATTCTCCAGTCAAGAACACTGGAGTAGGTTGCCATTTCCTTCTCCAATGCATGAAAGTGAAAAGGAAAGTGAAGTCGCTCAGGTGTGTCCAACTCTTAGTGACCCCATGGACTGCAGCCTACCAGGCTCCTCTGTCCATGGGATTTTCCAGGCAAGAGTACTGGAGTGGGGTGCCATTGCCTTCTCATTGTTGGTCCCATCAGTTCATTGTAATTAGGTGGGGAAACAGTGGAAACAGTGACAGACTATTTTGGGGGGCTCCAAAATCACTGCAGATGGTGACTGCAGCCATGAAAGATGCTTGCTCCTTGGAAGAAAAGTTATGACCAATCTAGACATCATATTAAAAAGCAGAGACATTACTTTGTCAACAAAGATCTGTCTAGTCAAGGCTATGGTTTTTCCAGTAGTCATGTATGGATGTGAGAGTTGGACTATAAAGAAAACTGAGCACCGAAGAATTGATGCTTTTGAACTGTGGTGTTGGAAAAGACTCTTGAGAGTCCTTTGGACTGCAAGGAGATCCAACCGGTCTATCCTAAAGGAAATCAGTCCTGAATATTCACTGGAATGATTGATGCTGAAGCTGAAACTCCAATACTTTGGCCACCTGATGTGAAGAACTGACTCATCTGAAAAGACCCTAATGCTGGGAAAGATTGAGGTGGGAGGAGAAGGGGACAACAGAGGATGAGATGGCTGGATGGCATCACCAATTTAGTGGACATGAGTTTGAGTAAACTCCAGCAGTTGGTGATGGACAGGGAGGTCTGTCATGCTGCAGTGGGTCACAAAGAGTTGGACACAACTGAGTGACTGAACTGAACTGAACTGTAGCCCACCAGGCTCCTCTGTCCATGGGATTTTTTCAGGCAAGAATACTCGAGTGGGTAGCCATTCCCTTCTTCAGGGGATCTTCCCAACCCACTGACTGAACCTGGTCTCCTGCATTGCAGGCAAACACTTTACCATCTGAGCTACCAGGGAAGAAAATAAAGGCATTACATGACCATTATGGAAAACTGCTGCTGCTGCTAAGTCGCTTCACTCATGTCCGACTCTGTGAGACCCCATAGACGGCAGCCCACCAGGCTCCCCCGTCCCTGGGATTCTCCAGGCAAGAATGCTGGAGTGGGTTGCCATTTCCTTCTCCAATGCATGAAAGTGAAAAGTGAAAGTGAAGTCACTCAGTCGTGTCCTACTCTTGGCGACCCCATGGACTACAGGCTACCAGGCTCCTCCATCCATGGGATTTTCCAGGCAAAAGTACTGGAGTGGGTTGCCATTGCCTTCTCCGATGGAAAGCTAGAAATGCTAATAAATATGGTAGATTGCACTCCTGTTTTCACTGTTCACCACCTTCATCTGTGTCCATTGCTGTGTGAATTGCAGTCCCTTTTTCTTTCTTTTTTTTTTTTTTTTTTTTTTGTGGGAAGCAAAGGATCCTCTCGCCACTTGAAGACATTGGGCTTGGCTCTATGAGCTTTTTGATCAATGAAATGTGACCAGAAGTGGCATGCAACTTCGCAGCGGAGACTTTAAGGAGCATTTAAGGAGCATTTAAATCTTTCGTTGTTCTTTTTTCCACTGTCCTTCTCAGATAAGTGAAGTTTCTTTACTGAGCTTAAAAGACATGTAAAACAGAACTGCTATTGATCCACAGCAGTATGTAACATGAGAAGGAAATAAACCTAGAAAAAGTTGAATAATACACCATAGGTAACTAACCTTAATGCAGACAAAACCCACAGTTCTACCACTCTGAGATAATCACATTTAAACTTCTGATATGTGTGGAATGCTTTATCAGTTTCACTTCTTCCCCTCCCCACCATGACTTGCATCTCTTCTTATAGGCAAAGAGTACCTCTCTGCCATTTGACTGACTTTGGTTCTGTGACTGGCTTTCTGGCCAGTGGAATGTAAGTGTAAGAGATGCAAGCAGAGACTTGAGATGTGCCTGTGCAGTTAGGCTGTCCTTTTGTGCTTCAGCCAAGAAGAAATATCCCAGATAGCACAGGAACTTGAGAGAAATATGGATGAGAGCCTGGCAGTCCCATTGCCTTGCCTCCTGAGGGACAGACACCTCAGCACTGCACAAAAATGAGGGCTTACTGTTTTATGCTTTAGGGTAGTTTGCTATACAGCATTTTATGGAAATAGATGAATGATACAGATGCCTGTCTTTTAAGCCTTTTCAATGTAAACATATATTATTTCCCCCAAATTGGACTCTGCTAATCAGTTTTATAATTTCTAACTTAATTTATCACCACTTCATGTAATCATGCATTCTTTCACAGCATAATCGCAGTTAGATAGAATTGTATCTTGCATATTTAAGCAATTGTCTGGCATGCAACCTTGAATTTTTCATCTTTATAATAATTATTTTGTGATAAAATTCTCATTCATAAGCCTTTTTTCTACACTCATATTATTCTTTCCCTATATTAAATTCCAAGGTATGTGACAAACTAACAAGCTTGACACTTATTGCCAAATTTATCAGAATTTTACAAATGCCCATTTCCCAACATTTCACCAGAACTGAGTGCTGTTTTTCCTTAAATCACTTACAAATTTGAAAGGTAAAAAATGACATTGTGTTTTAATTTACATTTGTTTGTTTACTAGAGAGGTTGAATACTTAAAAAATAGTTTTATTGAGGTATAATTTGTATTTCATAAAATGTACACATTTAATGTACAATTCAATGATTTTTCTAAATTTACAGAATTGTGCAACCATCACAGCAATCCAATTTTAGAATTTTTTTTATCACCCTCAAAACATCCCTTGTGCCCATATGCACTCACTCACTGTTCCCTAGCCAACCACTGACCTAGCATCTTTCTCTATAGATTTCTATTTCCTTTTCAGTGACCTGCCTACTTTGCTCATTTGCTTATTAGAGTGCTTGTCTTCCTTATTGATAAGAAGCATTAAAAGACTAACTCTGTAACTGCAATTAAATATACAAATTTCTTAAGTCAACCTACATATCTTACCTGAACAATTACTCCTCTTATAAATTTCCCACCTCAACACTGTGCTCCATTTTGTCTTTCTTGCTGCTTCTACACCTGACTCAAAGGTCTTTCCTTTGCCTGAATTCTTCATCTCCTGACCATCTATCTCACTCCCTCCTACTGCCTCATAGCTCTTGGCAAAAATAACAAGAGACCTTCCTTGACTGTCCCATCTGACTTGAGTCCCCATTCTTTGACTTCAGAAGGAGTTACTACTATTTTTAATGATTCCTTACAGGATGGTCCTGACTTCAATGTCTGTGTTGCCCACTGGGTTGAAAGCTCTGCGAACATAGCAACCAAAGTGATTTGTTCATGATGGTATCCGTAGCCCTGGGCTCCTTTGTTTTTTTTCTTTTTAGTTTGTTGTTTCCTCTTAATTTTGTTTGCAGTATCTTTACATCTTTAGAAATATTTACATATGTATGTAGTCAGGCTTATGATTTTTTCCTTACACTTTTTTCCTTTACTTTTATGCTTAGAAGTACGTTTTCTTCAGGACAGCAGTTAAATATCCACATATATTTTCTTCTAGTTCTTTTATGCTTTTTAATAAAAAATTTTAGTGTAATATCTGTTTGAAGTTTATGTTGGTTTATAGCGTGGTGAGTACAATGCAGACAACTCATTTTTATAAACAGTTAACAAATTATCCTAACTTCATTATGGAATAATCTATCATTTCCTCACTGGTCGGAGATGGCCGCCTTTATTGGACACTAAATGCCTACATATGCTAAGTTCTATTTTGTGGATTTCTAGCATGTACGGCTGATATTCTATTTTAGTGCCAGGACACTGTGTAGACCACCTTCCAGGTGGCTCAGTGGTAAAGAATCACCTGCCAAGCACGAAATGCGAGTTTGATCCTTGGGTCAGAAAGATCTCCCTGGAGAAGGAAATGGCAACCCACTCCAGTATTCTTGCCTGGGAAATCCCATGGATAGAGGAGCCTGGCAGGCTACAGTCCATGGGGTTGTAAAGAGTTGGACATGACTGAAACCACCACAGCTTCTGCCACCATATAGACCAAGGAGCCTTATTGTAGTGATTGTTTTGTATGTAGTAAATTGTCATTGTTGAGATACTGACCAGAGTGTTTTGGTCTTCAGGATCATTTTCTTTGTCATTGAAAATTCATAACTGGTCACTCTGACTTTCTACATTGCTATCATCAGTCTAGTGAGTCTGAGGTTGTACTAAGGGACTCTTTCTTGACATCTTGCAAAGTTATATTTCTGGATCTACCAGGCTGTGGGTCAGCATGGATACCTGTTCCACACTTTGAATGAGGCTTCCCTGTAAAATCCCATGTCAGGGATTTAAAATTCAAACTTTCTAGATAAAGCTGGTAGCAAAAGCAGGTGAAGCAGGCCAGGCGTGAGATAAATGTATGGAGAAATGGGGTCTGTAGGCACCTATTTAAATGCATTCAAATGGTTTAGAAGCAAGGAGTGGAGCAGACCAGATCTGGCATGAAGGCTACACATTTTGACCTCTGACCCCTATAGTGACTGTGTGGCAATGTATATTGTTTTTGTGGATTGCTTCATTTGATTCCTACAGTAACATTTTGAGGCAGATATTGCCAATGTGCCCATTTTACAGCACACTCAGTATGTCTTCAAGAAGTGGAATTACTTGCACAGGGCCCTGTAGCCAATGCATCCTTTAATGGACCGTGGCTTCTTACCTGATCCCGATTCTATTTTCTCCTCCACACCCCATGATGGTGTCATACGCAGAGAGTGCTGGGAGAACAAGGTTAGAAGGGAAGGATAAGCTATTTTTGTTGTTGAATCTAAAAATACCAGAATCTAAGTGACCTACAAAATGCCAATAAGCCTGATGATGGCTAAGTTCCAAATGTCAGGACACAAAACAGGAAGAAGTGACATGAGGCAGCAGCAAGGGCTGCTGCTGTCAGGGTGGCTGTGGTGCACATCTGTCCGAAACATCTGGAGTTAGCCTGGCCAGAGAAGCTGCAGACTGAGCAACCCCCATGCTTTTCAGCCTCTCATTGTCACAGTCACTTAGAGAACTCCCAGAGAGAGACTGATGGAGATGACGCAGAGAGTTTTAAATCATCAGGTCATTCCCAAAGCTGGTGTGGGCTATCTCTCTCTGTCTCTCTCTCTCCTTTGCCCTTCTTCCCTCCCTCTTTCCTTCTCTCCTTCTTTGCCTATCCTCCCCTCACTCTGTCCTGCCTGTATCATTTCTGTACTCAAGCACTCTAAGGGTGGACCACTCCCGGATGTTACTGTTCAAAGCAGAAAAAGGACTCTTTCTGTTAGAAACTCCAAGATTCAGCAGCTCCAAGTCTTTCTAAGCAACTTCCTCAGGTAGGTGTTCAGTTCAGTTCAGTTCAGTTCAGTTCAGTTGCTTAGTCATGTCGCCTCTTTGCGACTCCATGAATTGCAGCACACCCGGCCTCCTTGTCCATCACCAACTCCCAGAGTTCACTCAAACTCATGTCCATCGAGTCAGTGATGCCATCCAGCCATCTCATCCTCTGTCGTCCCCTTCTCCTCCTGCCCCCAATCCCTCCCAGCATCCGAGTCTTTGTCAATGAGTCAACTCTTCGCGTGAGGTGGCCAAAGTACTGGAGTTTCAGCTTCAGCATCAGTCCTTCCAATGAACACCCAGGACTGATCTCCTTTAGGATGGACTGGTTGGATCTCCTTGCAGGTAGGTGTAGAGACTTACAAAAAGAAGACTGTTCTTTTCTGAGCTTGCTCGCACCCTTCTTACCACCATGAAGGCTTGGGCAGGATTCTTTAATTCCATTTGAAAGGAAAGGGTAAGAGTGACTGGAGAATGGCAAATTGTTTTGTATAGACATCTTGCCTTTAGCTGAACTGAAGAGCTAGGAGGAGAACCGTTATGAGCTTGACTCTGGAGTAAGACCATACCATTTGGCAGGGTACTAATTGCCAGTTCGTTTGGCTGAGCTGATGACCCTGTGGGAATACTGCAAGACCTTGTAATCAAAGGTCCCTTCCAGATAACAACAACAAAAAAGGGGGAATAATGCTTTCAAGTAAACCAGAGGGAGGCATTGGGCCTTCCTGGGCTCTGTAGTAGCTTTCTGACACTGAACAAGTCCTCTTCACTGAACTTTTGATTTCTGACCTTTGGGCTTCCCTGGTGGCTCAGATGGTAAAGAATATGTCTGTAGTTCAGAAGACTCAGGTGCAGTCCCTGGGTTGGGAGGATCCCCTGGAGAAGAGAATGGCTACCCACTCCAGTATTCCTGCCTGGAGAGTTCCATAGACAGAGGAGCCTGGCGGGCTACAATCATGGGGTCACAAACAGTTGGACACAGCTGAGCAACAAACACTTTTGTTTTTTCTGACCTATAAATTAAAGAAGCTTCAAATCATCACATTGACAGAAAAAACAGGAAAGCTGCATCCACAGGGAAGGCATCCACCTATATGGGGATGTATTGTCTAAACTGACTAGAGATGAAAGGATTTAGACTGAGGAGTGTTAAATCACCTTAGTGGTGCAAAAATGCAAACAGCCTGAAGACAGAGAACAGAGATTTTTTTAAAAGCTGTGTA
This sequence comes from Bos mutus, assembly GCF_027580195.1. NCBI lineage: Eukaryota > Metazoa > Chordata > Mammalia > Artiodactyla > Bovidae > Bos > Bos mutus. The sequence goes on from NC_091624.1 coordinate 41,419,931, forward strand.
AAATTTATATAACATTGACTTTACCCTCTTAACCATGTTAAAGTCTACAATTCAGTGATGTTAAGTAGATTCACACGCTGTGCAACCAATCTGCAGAACTTTTCATGCTTCAAAACTGAAACTTTGCACCCATTAAACAAAAACTCCCCATTCCCTCCTCCCCCAGCCCCTGGTACCTCTACTCCCTGACTTTGACTCCTCTAGGAACCTCAGATAAGTGGAATCATATAGGATTTATCCTTTTGTGACTTGCTCTTCACTTAGCCTGATGTCTTCAAAGGTTCATCCATGTTGTAACATGTGTCAGAATTTCATTCGTTTTTAAGGTAAATATTTCATTGCATGGATATATCACATTTGGTTGTATATTCATTTGCTGATGGACACTTGGGTTGCTTCCACCTTTTGGCTGTTGTGAATAACACTGCTATACATGTGGGAGTGCAAATATCTCTTCAAGACCCTGCTTTCAGTTATTTTGGGAGTAAACCCAGAAGTGTAATTGCTGGTAAGTCTATTTTTCAATTTTTGAAGAACCATCATGCTATTTTCCATAATGGTTGCAGCACCTTACATTCTCACCAACAGTGCATAAAGATTCCGATTTCTCCACATTCTTGCCAAAGTTTGTTATTTTTCTTTCTTTCTGATAGTTGCCATCCTAATGGGTGTGAGGTGATATTGCACAAAAGTTTTGATTTACATTTCCCTAGTCGGAGAAGGTGATGGCACTCCACTCCAGTACTCTTGTCTGGAAAATCCCATGGACGGAGGAGCCTGGTGGGCTGCCATCCATGGGGTCGCTAAGAGTCGGACACGACTGAGCAACTTCACTTTGACTTTTCACTTTCATGTATTGGAGAAGGAAATGGCAACCCACTCCAGCGTTCTTGCCTGGAGAATCCCAGGGACGGGGGAGCCTGGTGGGCTGCCATCTATGGGTCTCACAGAGTCGGACATGACTGACGTGACTTAGCAGCAGCAGCAGTGAACAGTAATATTGAGCATCTTTTCATGCGTCTGACGGCCATGTGCTTTCATGTGCTTGTCTATCTTCTTTGGAGACATGTCTATTCAAGTGCTTTGCCTATTTTTGAATCCAGTTTTTTTTTGTTGCTGTTGTTCTTGAGTTGTAGGAGGAGAAGGAGTCTTTTCATGCTCATATCTCTAGGACTTCAAATAACACCTGCCTTGAAAAAATATTTGTGGAATAAATACATCCTGGGTCTCTATTCAATAATGTTATTCCAAGATTTGGCATAAATTATAACCAATAGCTGGAGTTGGAAATTCGTCACAACAACGGATATAATATCATAATATATTACAAATAATATTTTTAAAAACACAAAGAAATAAATTTTGGACTCTACCACTTAGATGAGATGGCTGGATGGCATCACTGACTCAATGGACATGAGTTTGAGTGAACTCTGGGAGTTGGTGATGGACAGGGAGGCCTGGCGAGCTGCGATTCATGGGGTCGCAAAGAGTCGGGCACGACTGAGCGACTGAACTGAACTGAACTTAGATGAATGTGCCATGGACCGATCCACTTTACTTAGCTCTCCTGATACTTAAGCCAGGTTTTGTGTCCTTCAGTCATGGGGATGGGAGAGAAGAGAAGAGAGGCATTCAGTTACAAACACCAGCACTTCTTAGAAAAGTACATATGTGATAATGGTGGTATCTTAACCTAGGAGCTTAAACAAACATCAGACCATTTCTCCTGGCCACCATCTTTGATTTACTCTGAGTCGTTTCCTCTCCATGCTGCTGCTGCTGCTAAGTCGCTTCAGTCGTGTCCAACTCTGTGCGACCCCATAGACGGCAGCCCACCAGGCTCCGCCATCCCTGGGAGTCTCCAGGCAAGAACACTGGAGTGGGTTGCCATTTCCTTCTCCAATGCATGAAAGTGAAAAGTCAAAGTGAAGTCGCTCAGTCGTGTCCAACTCTTAGTGACCCCATGGATCGCAGCCTACCAGGCTCCTCCATCCATGGGATTTTCCAGGCAAGAGTACTGGAGTGGGGTGCCATCGCCTTCTCCTCCTCTCCATGAAAGGTCCTCAAATCTTCTCAGCAATGGCTTAAAAGGAGGAAATGAAAAACAGCTGGGTTGCAGTTCCCGTCTTGCCACTGGATGGCAGTACACCTCTGTATGCCTTCCCTGAAGAAGCCTCTCCATCTTTCTCCAGAATCTAGATTTTGCCCCCTTTGGTCAGAAGTCCCTAGACTAGAGATTTTAGTGGAATCGCTTATTTTAAAAATCTCTCCATGAGTTTCTGTAGGGGATGGTTAACATCCTTCTTCATGTTAACTCCAGAATCCAAGAAACCTTGATTCCAGCATCTTCTGATATTTCTTGCCTTCTACCAAGTATGTCTTTGTCCTCTAAGCATCTTGTGCTAATAACTGCTCAGTGATACCACCCTGTAACCAGCGAATTACAGGATCGATTCTGCCCCATATAGAGGGGGAAGGAGAGGTTCTTATTTGACTTTGCATTCTGGGTACTTACCACTGTACATTCCATAGTGGGCAGTCAATCAAGACTTGTTAGGTGAACCCATCAAGTAGAAGAAACACAGAAATGATAAATGACCACTCCTTTATCAATATGCCCAGATAACATGGGCTTCCCAGATGGTAAAGAACCTGCCTGCCAATGCAGGAGACATGAGACGTGCGTTTGATCCCTGGGTCGTGAAGATCTCTCCTGGAGGAGGGCCTGGCAACCCACCTCAACTTTCTTGCCTGGACAATTCCATGGACAGAGGAGCCTGGCCGGCCACAGTCCTTGGGATTGCAAAGAGCTGGACATGACTGAAGTGACTTAGCACGCAAACATGCCAGATAACATACACACTAAACATGTGCCTTAAAATAACTTTTTCTGAATATAAATTTCATATAAATAATCTGGTAGGTGATAAATCATATCTCTTTAAAATTTGCATTTCTGTCTATATAGCTAATACTGGATATTTCTCATGCATCTCCTTTCATGCTCTCATTTGTATTTCTTTCTGAATTGTCTCTTTCTGACCTTTGCCATTTTGATAATTGTTATAGTCGTGTTCTGAAGGCTTTCAGATTTCTGAGTGTCATCCTTGACAAATCCCTGCCACTCATCTTCTACATTCAATCAGTCACATCTGTTTATTCTGCTTCCTAAATTTCCCTCCCGTCTATCCATATCACTTCATCCTCACTGCCTCTGTCCTGCCTCAGACTCATGGTCTTTCTCCAGCCATCTGTTCTCCAAACTGGACCCTCCACCTCTGATCTTGACTGTTTCCAACACATTATCCACACTGCAACTAGTGTGAACATTTCAGAGTGTAAATCTATGCACACCACATTCCTAATTAAAACTCTTTCAGGGCTTCTTGTCATTCTCAATGTGAAAAGTTCCAACTCCCTAATCCAGCCCCTGAAGCCTTGCTCATTTCCCCAGTTTCCTGTTTTTCCACCTCCAACGTAAGCTTGCCCTCCTGCAGCGGTGGCCACTTCCATGATTGAAGAATCATTTCCACACTGTTTCACCCACCTTCCAGCCTTCACTCATGCTGTTCTCTCTCTCTCAGTTGATCTTTCATTCCCTTTGCTTGCCTAACATTTGTTAGAACTCTGCTTAAAACCATCACCTCTAGGAAGCCTCCGTGCCTGCTGTAGACTAGGAGGAACCAACTTCCTTATCCCATGTCAGTCTGTCTCCACCCCATTGTAACATATTGCATTCTGTGGTCCTTGCCAGTTTGTGTCTGTGTGGATGGCATCATTGACTCAATGGACATGAGTTTGCACAAACTCCTGGAGACAGTGAAGGACAGGGAGGCCTGGCAGGCTGTAGTCCATGGGGTCTCAAAGAGTTGGATGTGCCTGAGTGACAGAATAACAACAACAACAAATGTGTGTAAAATCCTTTGTCTTGTGCAGCTTTTTGTCCCTAGGGCCTGGCACAGCATCCAACCCATAGTAGATACCAGAGAAATGTTTATTGAATGAATAAAAGTGCTTCTAGTTGACATTTATTGAGCACTCAAAGCAATTTATATCCTTTTTCTCATTTAATCCTCAAAACGGCTCTCTTGGATGGTTATGCTCAGTTTGACAAGTGAGAAAAGTGAGGGTTGTAGAGATTACACAGCAGGGAAGCGGTGGGTTCACCCACATCTGCCTCCTTGCAGAGTCAGCTGTGTGTTTCCCATCTATGAGGCATCTGTAGATGTCCTTCATATGTAAAAGGATTAAACCTTTGTCAGTTCTATTTGTTGCAAACATTTTCCTCCAGTGTTGATGCTTTCTAATTTTCTATTTGATCATCTTGAAGTTAAGAAACTTTTAATCATTAAATAGTAAAATCAGTCACTGTTTTCTTTGATAATTTAATTCCATGGATTATGCTTTAAAATTTTTATCATTCTCAATTCAATTTGTTGCCTAAATTGTTATATATTTTAATAGTCTCAAGATTTTTTTTTAATTTTTTATTTTGTTTTGGGATAGAGAAGATTAGTAATGCTGTGATAGATTCAGGTGAACAGCGAAGGGATTCAGCCATACACATACATGTATCCATTGTCCCCCAAGCTCTCCTCCCATCCATCCAGGCTGTTATTTGCCATTGAGCAGAATTCCATGTGCTATACAGCAGGTTCTTTTTGGTTATCCATTTTAAGTATAGCAGTGTTTTAAATTTAACTCTTTAAGTCTTTAAAACTGTATTTTCTCTATATAGGGTGTTTTCTCCTCCAAATCGTAAAGTTTCCTAAATCCATTTATTGAATAGCACATCCATGTATTGAATGGCACATCTTATGGGCTTCCTTCATAGCTCAGTCAGTAAAGAATCTGCCTGCAATGCAGGAGACTCAGGTTTGATTCCTGAGTCAGGAACATCCCCTGGAGAAGGAAATGGCAACCCACTCCAGTATTCTTGCTTGGAGAATCCCATGAACAGAGGAGCCTGGTGGACTACAGTCCATGGGGTCACAAGAGTTGGATGCAACTTAGTGACTAAACCACCACCACATCTTATTTAATTATGATACTATTATCGTTTAGCTTCTTATATATTTATAACCTATTTCAGGGACTTTCATTCATTGGTTTGTCAAGTCTTGAACTATTACCACAATATTTTATAATTTGATTTTTATTTAGTGGAATAAATCCTTCCAGTTGTGCACAGCCCATCCCCAATCCCCAACACCATTAATTTTCATTTTGCAACATTATCGTGGCTGATCTCATTTATTGTTTCTGCTGCTGCTGCTGCTGCTGCTGCTAAGTCACTTCAGTCGTGTCCAACTTTGAGCGACCCCACAGATGGCAGCCCACCAGGCTCCCCCGTCCCTGGGATTCTCCAGGCAAGAACACTGGAGTGGGTTGCCATTTCCTTCTCCAATGCATGGAAGTGAAAAGTGAAAGTGAAGTCGCTCAGTCGTACCCGATTCTTAGTGACCCTATGGACTTCAGCCCGCCAGGCTCCTCCGTCCATGGGATTTTCCAGGCAAGAGTAAATTTTTCTCACTCTTAAAACTTTTATTGAGGTAATTTTGAAAAATATAAATATACTACATGTTTATTTTATAAAAATTAGGAAACAGAAAATTAATAACACTTCATTTTATTGCCTCATAGTTTCATTCTATGTGAATATGAATAATCGAGTTGGACTCCTATTGTAGCACATCTTGGTATCCTGCTTCCCTGCAACCCATCAAGTTACTTTGTAAACATTTTCATATCCAATTCGATTTTGAAATCATAGGTTTTGCTGTTGTTCAGTCATTCAGTCATGTCCAACTCTTTGCAACACCATGAACTGCAGCAGGTCAGGCTTCCTTGTAAATATTTTCATATCCAATTCAATTTTGAAATCATAGGTTTTAATCATATGTAATTTTCACTAATATAAAAGCCTGAACCTCTATTTAGGAATTGCCCTATTGTTGGATATCTAGGTTATTGACAATTTTTTGTTTGTTTGTTTTCTTTAAGTAGTATCACAATAAAATTTTATACAAACACATCTTTGGTCACATTTGATCGTTTCCTTAAGGTATCTTTCTGGGTCTGGGTCAATAGTTATGAGCATTTTTAAGGCTCTAAATTGCTTTATAAAAATATTGTGCAAATTTAAATTCCTACCAGCTTATGGAAAGTTTGTTTCCACAGTATTCTTGCCAACACTTGAGTATTATTATCTCATTGTGGTTTTCACTGGGGTTATGTTAAATCTATAAATCAATTTAGAAAGAACTCTCTTCTTTACAATATTTATTCTTTTCCGTCAGGAAGATAGTGTGCCTCCGTTTAATTAAATCTTTATATCTCTCAGGAAAGTTTTGTTGTTTTCTTAATGTAAATCCTACAGATTTATTATTGGAATTATTTTACTATTGCTGTTTTATTATTTTTGTTTTGTTATGTGAGTGCCACTTAAAGGTTTATATATACTTTTTAAATTGAAGTATAGTTGATTTACAGCTTTTCAGGTGTAAATCAAAGTGAGTCAGTTATATATATAACATATTATATATATAATATATATATTATATATATATAACATATTATATATAATATATATATTATATATATGTATATACACACTCATATATTCTCATATATATTCTTTTCCATTATAGGTTATTACAAGATACTGAGTAGAGTTCCCTGTGCTATATGGTAGGTCCTTGTCGATTATCTGTTAATCCCAAATTTCTAATATATCCCTCCCCGCTTCCCCTTTGGTAACCATGAGTTTGTTTTCTATGTCTCTGAGCCTGTTTTGTAAAAAGTTCACTTGTATCATTTTCTTTAGATTCCATATATAAATGATATCATATGGTATTTGTCTTACTCTTTCTGACATTTCACTTAGTATGATAATCTACAGGTCCATTCTTGTTGTGGCAAATGGCATTTTTTCATTATTTTTATGGTTCAGTAATATTTCATCGTATGTATGTACCAGATCTTCATCATCTTTTCATCTGTTGATAGATATTTAGGGTCTTTCCAGGTCTTGGCCATTGAAAATAGTGTTTCTATGAACATGGGGCTTATGCATCTTTCTGAATTAGAGTTTTGTCCAGATATATGCCCAGGACGGGGATTGCTGGATCATATGGCAGCTCTGTTTTTAGTTTTTTTGGGAATATTCATAATGTTCTCCATAGTGGCTGTACCAGTCTACATTCCCACCAACAGTGTAGGAAGGTTTCCTTTTCTCCACACTCTCTCCAACATTTATTATTTGCAGCCATTCAGACTAGTATGAGGTGATACCTTGTTGTTATATCTTCTTTTTTTCCCCAAAATGTGTCCTATAAGTATTTGATCCTCCAGATGCTCTGTGAAAAACAAAAGATTCTATATTCAAATTGGTGTGGGAAGGGCTATGAACTTACCTTGGAAATTTTCATGACACTTTCAGCAAAGCTTGACACATCCTGTTGTAAAGAAACTTGTTTAACGTTATTTATTACTCCACCAGGACATTTCAGAATTCATTTGATCATGGAATATCTTTTTATGTAAAAATAAAAATGTTAACACTAATTCTATTCTCACTCAGTGGAGCTGATCTTCCGAGAAGCCTAATGTTGGGGAATGACAAATGGCCTCAGTTTGCCGTTCCTCCCCGTAGCTGTGCCTTTTGTCATGTAACTCTGGGGTGCACTTCTACGCTGACTGTGAACTTGGCTGTGTGACTTGGCCCATGGGATGTGAGCTAACATAGAGCACATAGAAGCTTTAAAAGCGTGGCTAGTAACTGTTTCATCTTCCATGTTTGTGATAAAGATACGCCAAGTGTACCCAGGTAGAAAATGATATACTTGTAGTACAGCTGAGTTACACTGTTTATCCCAGTTGAAACCACACAAGATCACTCAAAAATCAGCCAGTGTTCTTTATGAAAGTGAGCCCAGGAAAGACCAGAAGAACCACTCAGTAGGACTTCACTTCAGATGTATCAGTTAAGCATAGCAAACACGCTCTCCCAACAACAAAAGAGAAGACTCAACACATGGACATCAGCAGATGGTCAACACTGAAATCAGATTGGTTATATTCTTTGCAGCCAAAAATGGAGAAGCTCTATACAGTCAGCAAAAACAAAACCAGGAGCGGACTGTGGCTCAGGTCATGAATTTCTAATTGCCAAATTCAGACTGAAATTGAAGAAAGTGGAGAAAACCACTACATGATTCAGGTATGACTTAAATCAAATACCTTAAGATTATACAGTGGAAGTGAGAAATAGATTTAAGGAACTAGATCTGATAGACAGAGTGCCTGATGAACTATGCACGGAGGTTTGTGACCTTGTACAGGAGACAGGGATCAAGACCATCCCTAAGAAAAAGAAATGCAAAAAATCAAAATGGCTGTCTAAGGAGGCCTTACAGTAGCTGTGAAAAGAAGAGAAGCAAAAAGCAAAGGAGAAAAGGAAAGATATACCCATTTGAATGCAGAGCTCCAAAGAATAGCAAGGAGAGATAAGAAAGCTTTCCTCAGTGATCAGTGCAAAGAAATAGAGGAAAACAATAGAATGGGAAAGACTAGAGATCTCTTCAAGAAAATTAGAGATACCAAGGGAACATTTCATGCAAAGATAGGCTCAATAAAGGACAGAAATGGTATGGACCTAACAGAAGCAGAAGATATTAAGAAGAGGTGGTAAGAATACACAGAAGAACTGTACAAAAAAGATCTTCATGACCCAGATAATCATGATGGTGTGATCACTCACCTAGAGCCAGACATTCTGGAATGTGAAGTCAAGTGGGCCTTAGGAAGCATCACTACAAATAAAGCTAGTGGAGGTGATAGAATTCAGTTGAGCTCTTTCAAATCCTGAAAGATGATGTTGTGAAAATGCTGCACTCAATATGCCAGCAAATTTGGAAAACTCAGCAGTGGCCACAGGACTGGAAAAAGTCAGTTTTCATTCTGATCTCAAAGAAAGGCAATGCCAAAGAATGCTCAAACTACCATACAATTGCACTCATCTCACATGCTAGTAAAGTGATGATTAAAATTCTCCAAGCCAGGCTTCACCAATACATGAACAGTGACTTCCAGAATCTCAAGCTGGTTTTAGAAAAGGCAGAGGAACCAGAGATCAAATTGCCAACATCCACTGGATCATTGAAAAAGCAAGAGAGTTCCAGAAAAACATCTATTTCTGCTTTATTGACTATGCCTTTGATTGTGTGGATCACAATAAACTGTGGAAAATTCTGAAAGAGATGGGAATACCAGACCACCTGACCTGCCTCTTGAGACACCTGTATGCAGGTCAGGAAGCAACAGTTAGAACTGGACATGGAACAACAGGCTGGTTCCAAATAGGAAAAGGAGTACATCAAGGCTGTATATTGTCACCCTGCTTATTTAACTTATATGCAGAGTACATCATGAGAAACGCTGGGCTGGAAGAAGCACACACTGGAATCAAGATTGCTGGGGGAAATATTAATAATCTCAGATACACAGATGACACCACCCCTAAGGCAGAAAGGGAAGAACTAAAGAGCCTCTTGATGAAAGTGAAAGAGGAGAGTGCAAAAGTTGGCTTAAAGCTCAACATTCAGAAAACTAAGATCATGGCATCCAGTCCCATCACTTCATGGCAAATAGATGGGGAAACAGTAGACACAGTGGCTGACTTTATTTTTCTGGGCTCCAAAATCACTGCAGATGGAGATTTCACACATGAAATTAAAAGACACTTACTCTTTGGAAGGGAAGTTGTGACCAACCTAGACAGCATATTAAAAAGCAGAGACATTACTTTGTCAACAAAGGTCTGTCTAGTCAAGGCTATAGTTTTTCCAGTGGTCAGGTATGGATGTGAGAATTGGATTATCAAGAAAGCTGAGTGCTGAAGAATTGATGCTTTTGAACTTTGGTGTTGGAGAAGACTCTTGAGAGTCCCTTGGACTGCAAGGAGATCCAACCAGACCGTCCTAAAGGAGATCAGTCCTGGGTACTAATTGGAAGGACTGATGTTGAAGCTGAAACTCCAATACTTTGGCCACCTGATGAGAATAGCCGACTCATATGAGAAGACCCTGATGCTGGGAAAGATTGAGGGCAGGAGGAGAAGGGGATGACAGAAGATGAGATGGTTGGATGGCATCACCTACTCAATGGACATGGGTTTGGGTGGACTCTGGGAGTTGGTGGTAGACAGAGAGGCCTGGCGTGCTGTGATTCATGGAGTTGCAAAGAGTTGGACATGATTGAGTGACTGAACTGAACTGAACTGAACTGAAAGCACTGAGATTTGGGGTTGCTTGTTACATAGCATTATTATGGCAATAGATAACTGATCCATAGATCTTAAAGCAGGTATGATGAAGGCAGTTAGTTTAAGCTGGATAGTCTTTATTAAGAAATTCCCTTTCATTTCTATTTTTCTAAATGCTTTTAGCCAAAACTGTTATTGAATAACTTTTGGGCAGTCATTGAGATTATTTTAAGCTTTTCTAATTGAGCCTACTGATGTACTTTTTATATTAATAGGCTTCCTATTAATAGGCTGTGCTGGCCTTCCTAGGATGAGTCATTCTTGGTAGCAGTTGATCATTCTTTAAATGTACTATTGAATTCCATATGCTAATATTCTCCTCAGGGATTTAGCATCTCTATGCATAAATGAAATCAGTTTGTAGTTTCCTATTTTGGCCCATCCTTCTCAATTTTGGTATAAAGCATAAGTCAACTTTATAAAATGACTCAGTTAGTCTTTAGTCTTTGCCTATGTTCTGGATCAATTTGTATAATAGTCCAACTAATAGAATTTACCATTAAAGCCATCTGGTCATTGAATCTTTTTGACAATTTGTAATTTCTGTGATAGCTTATAATTTTAACTTTTCCCTCTTATTATTGGTCTTAAGTTTTCTTACTTATTTTTAATTACACTTTGAAAAGTTCAAATTACTTTAATGATAGCCAATAATATACTGTCCACCTAGAAATGCATGAGACATAAGAGACATGGGTTCGATCCCTGGGTCAAGAAAATCCCTTGGAAAAGAGCATGGCAACACACTCCAATATTCTTGCCCGGAGAATCCCATGGACAAAGGAGCCTGGCAGGCTACACCATTGGGTTGCAGAAGCTACTTAAGCATGCATGCACTTTAGTCTGTACTTAGTCTGTTTTTGGAAGCTGCCTTTCAGTCATCTGGGAACACAGTCTGATATAATTAACTAACTAAATAAACACAGATCAGGCCATGTGTTTCAGTAGCTACAACCCAATATCAGACTTAAAGTGAGTTTGTATCTTAATGCAACCTAGTATTTCTGCATGCAATGTTATGGTTACATACATGTGTGGCCACCATATTTTCTAATTTTTTTTGGTAGTTGGGTCTTTGGGAGAACCTTTTGTCTACTTTTTCTGGCTGGGAAAGTGGGGTTAGAGAAAGTAGTCTGGATTTATCAATGTTAAAATTTTGAATGCTTGTACATGATTTATGTTCATCATGTAAGAAAATACCTGAAAGTAGAACTCTTTGGAAAATCCTAGAATTTCACCATCATGCAGATTGGCCTAAGTTATGCATGGGTATTTGAGATTTAATAGACAACGTGTGGAAATATCTCTTGCTGACTTGACCTATGTCCTCAATGGCCTCCTGAGAAGATGAGGCAGGACAGGCACTTACTAGCCACAGAGCATGATTGGCTCTGTGTTCCGGTTTCTCTGGACTCTGTTTTCTCTGCTACATGCTCAATTCTCAGGTTTCAGGCACCTTATTTTATTAGCATCAAGAATAAATATTTATACAGTGCTTATTATGCATCAGTGATAACATTTACCAGCCCCATTTTACAGTTTAGGAAAGGACGGCACAGAAAGACGTCAAAATCTGCCCATGCTTGCCAGCGTGTGAGTACTCCTGTTAAGGCTCAAATCCAGGTGGTGCGTCTCCCTAGGCTGCACTGTCAGCTCCTATGCAGTTCCCCCAACCTCGCTGCCATTCTTTCTCATTTTGTCTTATTTTTCTACCTGTTCACCAGTGTTTGGCTCCATTGGACTCAATTAGTGTTGATCTTATAGATTTATTTCTAGATGAGGATAGAAGAGACAAAGAGACAAAAAAGTCAAAGTGGAAAGAGTAAAGGGCTGACAGGGAAACAATTCATGGATTCTGATTTGAGACTGTGACTGACCCCAGCTCTAAAATCTAGGCATAACAAAGTAACTATCTCATGGTGTGATTGTGAAGATTTTTTGAGCAAAGGGTCTGATATATCACTAACATTCAATGGATACTAGTTAATCATAGAAAAGGATGATGATGATGAATGATGACCATAAAATCAAGCTTCTGGCACCAACTGGCTCTGTGATCTTGCTCAAGTCACTTTGCTTCTCTGGGTCTCTGTTTCCTCATTTGTTCTTTGGAAGATGGGACTTAGTGGTGGAAAAGCTGAGTGAGATTAAGAGTGGGAATCGTGTCCATAGTGACTTATACATACTGCTAAGTATAATCAAGGCCCATCAGGGCTACGGTTGACAGATGGAACAATGAGAGAGCAAAGCAAAATAAAATAGAATGTCTAGTCAAATCTGAATTTCAGATAAGCTATGAATGCTTACTTAACATAAGTATGTCCCAAACATTGAATGGGACATACTTACACTAAATAATTACTTCTTATTAGAACTCAGTTCTCCAGGTTTCCCTGCCTGGTCTAGTGTCCAGATTTCCCAGATTAGAGAGTTGCAGTAAATTGGTATCCCATGGACGGAGGAGTCTGGTGGGTTGCAGTCCATGGGGTCGCTAAGAGTCGGACATGACTGAGCGACTTCACTTTCACTTTTCATTTTCATGTATTGGAGAAGGAAGTGGCAACCCACTCCAGTACTCTTGCTTGGAGAATCCCAGGGATGCAGGAGCCTGGTGGGTTGCCGTCTATGGGGTCGCACAGAGTCGGACATGACTGAAGCGACTTAGCAGCAGTAGCAGTAAATTGGTGCTGGGCCAAGTTATTCCCTTAAGTCAAGGATCTGAGTTTGAGAATCTCCTTCTTCCCTACCCTATCTTCTTTCTTCTTTGGGCAAAAAGGATAGAGTAACCAAATGGGGAAATTTGTTTGTCATAAATTACCAAGAGAAGAGCTTCTCCAGATTCAATAAGGCAATCATTATATCTTGAGGAACGAACAATTGATTGTTCCAAACAAATGCTCCAGCTTGTGATTTCACAGAAATCTGTGTCTCTAACCTGCTGTAGTTGTTAAGTCAGAAGTAAATATGTTCTTAATAGCTAACTGGTATTTATTGAATGTACAATAACTTGCCTGCTAAGCTTAAATGAAATGCACTGTTAATTAAAAATATCTCTGTACCAAGTCCTCTAGGGAAAATACATTACAAACACTCTGACTTGAGAGTTTTTTTCACCCTCACTTCCCAACTGAGCCCCCTCTTGGTAAATTTTAATATGATCTGTTTGGAGGCCTGCAGATGTTTTTGCTGGGCAGTTTTCATCCTGATTAGGGATATGAAAACTTCACTTACAGATTCAGACTTGAGAACTCTTCAGAGAGACCCCAAGCTGAAGCTATGTGCTTGGTGCTCCAAGCTTGCTCTGGCCACTTGGAATAGTTGGGGTTGCATCTGAATTTGCCAACTGATTGGCTGTTCAGACCAAACCTTTCACTTTGCCTCTTGGAGCTTGGAGAATTGTCCAACCTGTGACATAAATGTAACCAATTAGATCTATGGTGGTAGGTCAGGAAAGAGGCTGGGCAGGATTCTGAAGCACAGGCCGACCTTGACTTGTTCAGTGGGTCTCAGCCCGTGCCGGTCCTCCTGCTGAGTGAACCCCCGATTTGGTGCTGCTTAGAGACAGCTTTTGTTTATTTATCTGCTTACTTGTTTTCTCATTATTCCACAAGTTATTTGATGTCTGTGTGTCTAGTGGACCTGAAATCTCATGAATACTGTGACTGGGGAGATAAAGTCCCAGTCCCAGCTGTGTCAGTTGCAGACGTACAAATTCACATTTCTGCAATTCAAGCAGTCATTTCACTCCCCGAGTTTGTTTCCTTTTCTGCAAAGTGAGGATAGTGCCTTCCCTACAAATCACTGAATGGCTGTGAAGTTCAAATGAGACGATGTATGCACAAACCCTTTCAAAGTCAAAAGAATCATCATAGAGATGTTTTTTTTCCCCGATAGCTGATAGCCATGGTTCCTGCGAGTTCCCCAGCACCCATCGGATGTGCAGAGCTGCAGTGCACTGAGGACCAGTGAATGACAGCTTGTGAGGACCTGGGCAAGGCAGGTGGGCCACGAGGATGGACAGCTCAACCTCCCATTGTCCCCTAAGGGTGAGAGCCAGCTGAATCATTAATAAAGCCTGATTATCTTTCGGGATGTAGAGACTAGGAAACACTTGCAAAGACGTGAGCTCATTTGATTTGTGCAGAATTCCTAGGAGGATGGCAGGCAGGTTTTCTTTCTCATGTTATGGCTAAGGAACTGAACTGCAGGAGAGGAACGTGACCAGTCCAAGGTCATTCTGTGCACAAGTACCCCGACGAGGGCTAGCTGCAGGTCTTTCCTGTACCTTCAAGATAGCAGTCTGTTCTCCATCAGGCTGAGAACCCTAGCCTCTGTCTCACCCAGACTCTGGGGAATGTGTTTACTGGGGATCAAGAGCCTCTGAACCAATCAGTCAGACCTGTTTTGTGGTGCAGAGCTCAGTGAATGAGCCTGGCTGCATTTCAGCACCTGCAGGCCTTGGTGGGATGCTCTTGTGCAGGACACAAAGCGAATAAGAATAGGTGGTGGTCTTAGGTGGGTGGGGACTGGCTAGGCTTGGTTGTCCCTGAGGCAGATCACTGGGGCCGCTGACCTTAGGACGATCTGGGATTTCCCTGATGGCATGTTTGTCTCCACAGTGCTCTCAGAGGGTGCAATAAAAAGTCAATATCCGATTGCAGTGGGAAGCCGTAGCCAGCTCTAATGACTTGGGTGTGTGGATATTAAAGGTCGATGTAATTGTAATTCCAAGATAATGGGGGGGGGCACACTCAGCAAGGTTTTGTGCTAATGTTGCTGATTTCCCCTTTGTCTCTCAAGTTCCCTGCATTCATCATATAGATTCATCACTGCTGGACTCAAGAATACAGCTTTCTCCACATTCCTCCTTACACTAGTGGGCGTTCCGAGGTAGGGCTGGAGAGTGGGGGAGGGGGCATCTAAGGCTGCCCTGCATGTTACCAGAACTGCTGAGTTTTGCCTTTCCTGTCCCTGCCCTTCCTCTCCAGTGCTAGCTTTGTCACTAACAACACCGGATCTCTGGCTGCCCTGCACTCTCTGGCCCTCAAATTCTCCATCTTGGAAATGAAATGGACAAGAGTGATTTCAAAGGGTCCCTGTAACTCTGAGCTTCTTAGAACCACTGCTACATCCAAGAAATGCCAGAACCAGGCCTACAGGGAAGCCTAAGAGACAGAGATGAGATGCAAATTGAATGAAGACTGTGGTTTTCAGTCTCACTAGTTGCCTTCGCTTCAAGAGCTCAGTGGCAGTGTCGGCTCCTGGCTCCTACATGTGGATATGGAGCATTTCTGTCCTTGCAGAAAGTTCTACTGGGCCGCACTCAGGATAGTCCTGGGAGGAATCTAGCAGGTGACAGGGTGCCTGGGCACAGGATGGAGGAGAGCAGGGAGGTCTGACATCTGGTGAAGACTGGTTTATCATCCTGGAGTTGCCTTTTAAAGTTTGATGTTAGTTGATCAGTTGTGTTCAACTCTCTGCGATCCCATGAACTTTAGCCCACCAGGCTCCTCTGTCCATGGGATTCTTCAGGC
The DNA here is from genome assembly GCF_027580195.1 of Bos mutus. Classification (NCBI taxonomy): domain Eukaryota; kingdom Metazoa; phylum Chordata; class Mammalia; order Artiodactyla; family Bovidae; genus Bos; species Bos mutus. The sequence continues at coordinate 41,435,792 of NC_091624.1, forward strand.
AAGAATATGGGAGTGGGTTGCCGTTTCCTTCTCCAGAGGATCTTCCAGACCCAGGGATTGAACCCAAGACTCCTGCATTGCAGGTAGATTCTTATCCGCTGAGAGGCCAGGGAAAATGTTACATGGTAGCAACAAACCAAAGTATTGTCTAAATTCCTCTTTTTTCTCAAAGGGAGTTATGGATGGCCTATTTCTTCCTGCCCTCCCCTCCCCTTCCCACTCCCAAGCCTCTTAATCTACCTAGGGGTTGCCTAATTCAGCAAATAAAAATACAGGATTCCCATTTAAGTTGGAATTTTAGATAAGCAATAAATCCTTTTCCTTATTATTAATTTGTATCAGAGTATAGTTGCTTGTTAGTATCTGCTGTACAGCAAAGTGAATCAGCCACACATGTACATATATCCCCTCTTTCTTGAATTTCCTTCATATTTAGGTCACCACAGAGCACTGAGTAGAGTTCCCTGTACTATACAGTCAGTTCTCATTAGTTATCTATTTAATACATAGTAGTGTATGTATATCAGTCCCAATCTCCCAGTTCAACCCACCCCTTTTCTCCCTTGGTTTCCATATGTTTGTTCTCTACATCTGTTTCTCTGTTTCTGCTTTGCAAATAAGTTCATCTGAATCATTTTTTCTAGATTCCAATAGCAGTTACATTATAGGATTGAATCCTTCTTTTTTTTTTTTAATATAAGTATGTTCCATGCAATATTTAGGGCATACGTATACTAAAAATTTATTTGTGGTCTGTCTGAAATTCTACTTTAACTTGTCCTCCTGTGCTTAGCTGGCCACCCAGCCCTCATCACATCCCATGTGGGGCCTCAGAGGCTCTCAGGCCTCGAGTCACAGGCCTGGGGACAGGTGTGGATGTCCTTCCATATTTTCCTATGTATTGGTGGGTGTCTGATCATGTGACAAGGGTGGGGTGTGAGCAGAGGAAACACTGACGTCTGCCCAGGCCTAAAGGCTCTACCTCTGTGTACACTGGGTGGGCAGGGATAAGGGGCCATCGTTGTGGGTTTCTTCCTGTGCTTCTGCCAGGGACCATGTGTCTTGATTCCTCCAAAGTGAGCAGAGGAGATTTACTGCTTGGCTTGTCAGTTATGGAAGGTTTGACTGGATTGTTTTCCCCTTGAGTGTGCACACCTGGCATATTCATATATCTCACCATTTCTGAGGGCACAAGGGAGGGTGTGGGAGGGCGCTCACCACTCAGGAAAAGCCACTTCTAGGGGCCCCCTCTTCCTCCTTGAGTCCCCTGGGGGTCATGCCACTTGAATCATCCAGCCCTGCTCCATTTGTTCTACTCTGATCTCCGTTCAGTCTCCTGGTTTTGCCTCGGGCTGTGTGTATGGGTCAACTTCCCAGGTGGCTCAGTGGTAAAGAATCTGCCCGCCAATGCAGAAGACACCAGAGATGTGGATTTGATCCCAGGGTGGGAGAGATCCCCTGGAGAAGGGCATGGCAACCCACTGCAGTATTCTTGCCTGGAGACTCCCATGGGCAGAGGAACCTGGCGGGCCATCAGTCCACAGGGTCCTGAAGAGTTGACATGACTGAGCATCTGAGCACACACACACACACGCACATGTGTATAGGGGCTGGGGGCTGCAGGTTGGAGAGCAGTAGACCAGGCTGTGATAGCACTGAGCTGCCAGCAGCCACTCCTGGTCCTGAGTTTTCCCTTCTCCCTCTCCCTGACTCCCTTCTCTTCTCTCTACCCCAGTCTGACGTTGGTGAGGAGGTTGGGAACAGTTCAGTCTGACTTGGTCACTCTTTCAGGTCCATGTGTCCTGCTTTCAGGTTCCCTTTGGCCCCTTGGATGCTGAACTGACTCTGAAAATGATTCTCCCCCTGGTGCCCCACCACCCCTTTACTCCGTTACAGGAATCTCTGCTTCTGCTTTCTGTATGCACTGCAACCCAGATACCTCATATCCATCTTAGCCTTGCCTCCTTTCCTAGACACTGTCCCTTCCTGCCGTCACTTTCTCACTTGACTTTCCACTTCCATGATTATTTCCTATTTGGTAGTTTCTGCTGCAGCCCCACAGCCTCTAGGAAGCCTTTGCTGGCCATGCGGCTGTCACATCCCTCCCGCCTCTGGACGCTTGGAACCCCTAAGACCTGAACCGTGTCTACACAGTCAGCATTGGCTGCTGCAGCCTCAGCCTCCAGTGTCAGTCTGCCCCCTCCTCACCCACCTCAAGGACTTTAAAAGGATTGGTCTAATGCCTTCCATATTTCTGGTACCAGATCTAGATCTATTGTGCTTGCTGCCCAAAACCGGGTGGTGAAATAATCAAAGGCTGGGAAGACCCACGCAGGGCGTTCTAGTCATGCCAGGAAGATGGCACTACCCTTCCCTCCTGGGCCAGAGTGGGCAGAATGCTGCCACGCTGGATTGTCTCAGAAGGTCACAATTTTATTGATGTTTGTTTAGTTGCTAAGTCGTGTCTGACTCTTTTGCAACCCCATGGATGGTAGCCTGCCAGGCTCCTCTGTTCATGGGATTCTCTAGACAAAAATACTGGAGTGGGTTGCTGTTTCCTTCTCCAGGGGATCTTCCCGATCCAATGATTGAACCCACATATCCTGCATTGCGGGCTGACTCTTTAACACTGAGCCACCAGTTTTAATTATCAATGTATATACTTGTAGCTGAAGAGCATCATTTCCAAGTGAAACAATAGGCAGAACCTTAAGTCACTGACCAGATATCACTGCCACGGAGATGAGGGAGGAGGACTGAGAGCCAGTCCACCTCATCCCCTGACTCCAAGGGGGTCTTACAGAATGGAGTTAGAGCCACCTGCTGAGCCTGTGCCCCTCTGCCTTGTAATAGTCGGGGATTCAGTTCCTTGCCATCCTGGAAGTTTCTATGTGCATGCTTGACAGTTTAGTTAAAATTTGACATTGTCTGTTTGTGCTCTATTTCCCTTTCAATGTCTTTTCCTAAAGGATAATGTGGGGGGTACTTATGACAACTCACAGAGGGCCCATCTTTCCTCTCCTTGCTTTCTCAGAGCCCTAGCTGGTGCCTCGGTGGAAGCTCCGGCCGAGACCATGGCTGTCTTGTTTCATGTCAGCTGGGCCTCATCCTGGACTGTAAACATCAAACTCATCCTTGACAGGTTGTGACATCCTCCAAGGCCGGAGACATTTTTTAGCTGTCAGGGAGGACCGGCTGACAGGTCTGCATCTCAGAATGTTTGCTGGGCTCTGGCACATCTTTCTACTGGGGTAAGGAGACACCCCACCCACTCCAGGCCTTTGGTACCTGTGAGTCTCTGCTTCACTGTCCTTTACTGGAGGCTGGGCTGTTGCCTGCTAGAGCTGGAGCTTGCAGGCGCCTTTGGGTAAAGCATAGCTAATAGCTCCCTTTCTCTCGGTGGCCCAATATATGCTTGTCCTCTGCAGAAAGCCTGAGAGCAGAATCTGGTCAGCAGCATGACCACATCAGATCCCTCCCACCTGGGAACCAGTTCACAGTGCTGACAGCATGCAAAGTCTTTCCTGATGCATCAGTCTCTCTGTGTCTGCTGGACAGTCTGGTGCCCTGCTAGACCTAGGCTGTATATAACAGTTAGCACCAGGGACTTCCCTGATGGTTCAGTGGTTAAGAATCCACCTGTCAATGCAGGGGACAGAGGTCTGATCCCTGGTCTGGGAAGATCCTACACGCTATGGAGTGACTAAACCTGGTGCCATAACTACTGAAGCCCACATGCTATAGAGCCCATGCTCCTCAACAGGAGAAGCCACGGCAGTGAGAAGCCTCTGCACCGCAGCTAGAGGGTAACCCCCGCTCTCTGCAACTAGAGAAAGTCCAGAGCAGCAACAAAGACCCTGTGCAGTCAAAAATAAACAAAAGAAAGACAAGGATGTTTGTTTACAAAACAGGGCTTCCCTGGTAACTCAGACAGTGAAGAATCTGCCTGCGATGCAGGAGACCTGGGTTCAGTCCCTGGTGTGGGAAGTTCCCCTGGAGAAGGAAATGCCAACCCACTCCAGGATTCTTGCCTAGAGAATTCCATGGGCAGAGGAGCCTGGCGGGCTACAGTCCATGGGGTTGCAAAAAGTCAGACATGGCTGAACAACTAATACTTTCAACTTTTAAGGACCAATAACACTGAAAACTAATATTTTTTTTCAGTTCTTACAATCCAACAGGCTTGTAACTGTTTCCCACACATCAACTCATTTATTCCTAACAGTCAACCAACATTGTGGGCACTATTTTGTGCCCATTTTACAGGAGGAATTGAGGGCACAGAGAAGTCAACCTCTTGCCCAAGATCACCAGCTGGGAAGAGGCAGGACTAGGCTTTGAACTCAGGCAGCTTGGCTCCAGTATATTCTATGGCCACCCCAGCAATTCTTGCCCAGTTATTCTGCCGAGTTGTCATGAAGTTCAAATGAGCTGATGGATGATAAAGCACTTGGAAAAGCATAAAATTATTATGCAAGCACAAGGTGTTTTATGAACAGCTGGCTCCTTCACTAGATACTCGGATGACAGTTGGATTTGACTTTTTAATTAATTTGAAGGCAAGCTTGTCGGGTAGAGGCAGAGAATACAGGTCCAATCAGACTTAAGAACATCCTTGTCTTTCCCTATGCCTTCCGACTGCTTTGATTTCCTCCCTGCTAAATTCCTGAGCCCTGATCTATTAAGAATTTCCATTGGGTATAGAGTTAAACAGTAATGTGGAGTCGTAGAATCATAGAAACAGCCTTTCAGACCATTGATCCATTCAGTCTAGGAAATAGCTAACCTGGATCTTTCCTATCTTTGCCTTAAGAACTCTCTGTGGATCTGTCCTTCATGACTTTTTCTAAACTCTTGCGAAGTCTATTTTAGATGTGTTATTTATATATTATATAGCCTGTTTCCAGCAAAGACTGTCTACCCACAAGCTCTCAGGGAGAACCAACAGGCAACTTCAGCATGAAAGCAGGTGAGTCAGGGGTAGATCTGGTCTTCTAGTGTCTCAAGGGGTCCCATACTTTTCAACAGTCCCATACTTTTCTTGAGTGCCTCCTGGATTCTGCTCCCAGGATGAAAGATGAAATATTCAGCAGTGTACACAAACCTTATCTTACAACCATATCTCTCTTTTGCGGGGAGAAAGAAGGTATGGTTGGCAGAATTAGAGATTGGCTTTCCAAAGGCAATGCCAAAGAATGCTCAACCTACCGCACAATTGCACTCATCTCACACGCTAGTAAAATAATGTTTAAAATTCTCCAAGCCAGGCTTCAGCAATACGTGAACCGTGAACTTCCAGATGTTCAAGCTGGTTTTAGAACAGGCAGAGGAACCAGAGATCAAATTGCCAACATCCACTGGATTATCGAAAAAGCTAGAGAGTTCTAGAAAAAACATCTATTTCTGCTTTATTGACTATGCCAAAGCCTTTGACTGTGGATCACAATAAACTGTGGAAAATTCTTCAAGAGATGGAAATACCAGACCACCTGACCTGCCCCTTGAGACATTTGTATGCAGGTCAGGAAGCAACAGTTAGAGCTGGACATGGAACAACAGACTGGTTCCAAATAGGAAAAGGAGTACATCAAGGCTGTATATTGTCACCCTGCTTATTTAACTTATATGCAGAGTACATCATGAGAAACGCTGGGCTGGAAGAAGCACACGCTGGAATCAAGATTGCCGGGAAAAATATGAATAACCTCAGATACACAGATGACACCACCCTTATGGCAGAAAGTGAAGAAGAACTAAAGAACCTTTTGATGAAAGTGAAAGAGGAGAGTGCAAAAGTTGGCTTAAAGCTCAACATTCAGAAAACTAAGATCATGGCATCCAGTTCCATCACTTCATGGCAAATAGATGGGGAAACAGTAGACACAGTGGCTGACTTTATTTTTCTGGGCTCCAAAATCACTGCAGATGGAGATTTCACACATGAAATTAAAAGAGACTTACTCCTTGGAAGGAAAGTTATGACCAACATACAGCATATTGAAAATCAGAGACATTACTTTGTCAACAAAGGTCTGTCTAATCAAGGCTATAGTTTTTCCAGTGGTCATGTATGGATGTGAGAGTTGGACTATAAAGAAAGCTGAGTGCAGAATAATTGGTGATTTTGAACTGTGGTATTGGTGAAGACTCTTGAGAGTCCCTTGGACTGCAAGGAGATTCAACCAGTCCATCCTAAAGGAGATCAGTCCTGGGTGTTCATTGGTGGGTTTGATGTTGAAGCTGAAACTTCAATACTTTGGCCACCTGATGTGAAGAGCTGACTCATTTGAGAAGACCCTGATGCTGGGAAAGATTGAAGGCAGGAGGAGAAGGGGATGATAGAAGATGAGATGTTTGGATGGCATCACCAACTCAATGGACATGGGTTTGGGTGGACTCTGGGAGTTGGTGATGGACAGGGAGGCCTGGCGTGCTGCAGTTCATGGGGTTGCAAAGAGTAAGATATGACTGAGCGACTGAACTGAACTGAATTGAACCCCTGGTTACCTTGACTTGTCCCTGGTCTGTTCTTACTGACTTTTGGATTTATACACCCTTGTCTGTTTCACTTTTCAAGAGCATCCATTTTCACCTTAAGGTTGTTGCTCCAGGATCCTGTTCCTGCTTGCCTTTCTTCAGATTTATCATGTCTACTTGTCAAGTTTTCTTTGCTGTCCAAAAGTTGGTATCATGATGCTTTGCAAAAGACAGCAACAGCAGCATGTGTGAGTCAGCCAGAATGACCTTAATGACAATATGTTTGGCTCTATCTGTGATCAGTCTTATCACCCACATTTTCTAAAAATCTAAATACTTTGCTGGAAATCTGTGAGGTCATAGCCATCTATTTTGCAAAAAGCATCTGCTCTTTTCCTTTTCAGGTCTGGAAACCTAGGCTTAAAGGCCACAAGGGAATATAAATCTTAAAATATATAAAGAGTCTTTTAATGTTTATAATAAATATATAAATATAATTTTGAAATGGTGACTACAAGTTGTTTCTACCATGTGCCAGACAGTGCTGGACATGTTATAGATTTCATCTAGTTTCATAATATAGAATTGATCAGCACATAAGGTTTACACAGATGTGTAGCTTAACAGTCAAGAGTCAGTACTTTGGGTAAAATTACCATTCAGGGTTTGACTGAGGACCACTGGCTTTGGCTTTTCTAGGAGTCATGTGTGGATGTGAGAGTTGGACCATAGAGAAGACTGAGTGCTGAAGAATTGATGCTTTCAAATCAATTCTGAGAAGACTCTTGAGAGTCCCTTGGACAATAAGGAGATCAAACCAGTCAATCCTAAAGGAAATCAGCCCTGAATATTCATTGGAAGGACTGATGCTGAAGCTGAAGCTCCAATACTTTGGCCACCTGATGTGAAGAGCTGACTTGTTAGAAAAGACTGTGATGCTGGGAAGGATTTGAGAGCAGGAGGAGAAAGGAGTGACAGAGGATGAGATGATTGGATGGCTTCACCAACTCACTGGACATGAGCTTGAGCAAACTCTGGGAAATACTGAAGGACAGGGAAGCCTGGTGTGCTGTAATTCATGGGTTGCCAGGAGTTGGACATGACTGAGTGACTGAACATTGGCTCCTCCTGATCAAACAGGGAAAACAAAGACACATCATCACACTGAAGGGGGATGGAGTCAGTGGGGGTGTTGGCATACCTTACACAGTACCTGCCATTGATATGAAATAGACCAAGCAATAAGAGGAGACCCAGGGCCTTGGAGAATCACATGTGCAATCCACACTTTCATTCAGCCCTAAACATTGCTTCAGGTCAGCAAGCATGATTGGAGAACCAGTGATTTGCTTGATCCTGTTTCAGCTACTAGGGAGACAGAGAAGGATCTAGAGTAAAGCAGAAGTCGTCATATCCCCACTAAAGGGTTCTATAAGTGTAGGAGAAACAATAGAAATATACATAATTTTTATTTTATTTTTTTAAATAATTTATTATAGTTGAATCAAAAATATTAAAATATTTAAGAAGAAATATAATAGAAGCAGTTCAAAATTTGTACACTGAAAACAAAACTGCTGGATAAAGTTTTTTTTTTTTTTCCTTTTCTTTATTTTTTAAAATTTTATTTAATTTTTAAACTTTACATATTTGTAGTAGTTTTGCCAAATATCAAAATGAATCCACCACAGGTATACATGTGTTCCCCATCCTGAACCCTCCTCCCTCCTCCCTCCCCATACCATCCCTCTGGGTCGTCCCAGTGCACTAGCCCCAAGCGCCCAGTATCGTGCATCGAACCTGGACTGGCATCTCGTTTCATACATGATATTTTACATGTTTCAATGCCATTCTCCCAAATCTTCCCACCCTCTCCCTCTCCCACAGAGTCCATAAGACTGTTCTATACATCAGTGTCTCTTTTGCTGTCTTGTTCACAGGGTTATTGTTACCATCTTTCTAAATTCCATATATATGCGTTAGTATACTGTATTGGTGTTTTTCCAAACACCATTTAAATTTTTAAATGTAGACGAGCAAAAGGGACAGATAAGTAGGGCATAGAAAAATGCTTTAGAATATGGACCATTCAAGAATATAAATAAAATTCAGTGGATCAAGCTGGCCACATTTCAATGAATCATTCATCAATGTTTCTAGCACTGTACTAAGTGCTATCAGAATTGCGAAAACTGTAACAGGAGGCCTTTTTCCTAAAAGAATTTGTTTCTGGGGTGAGAGACAAAATGCAAAGCGGACCTCAAGTTGCAATCACCTATGCAAGTGCTGGACTTGGAGACGCAGGCTGTAAAAGGCAGAAGGGCATTGTTTCAGGGATGATGTCCCTTTAAATTCCTCCTCGGCTCCGTTTCTGTGCACAGCTCCTTGGCTGGCATGATATGCTCCTCCTGAGTACAACCAGGAAGTCATGGTAGGAGGGGTGCTCTCAGAGCCACCTGCCACATCCTAGTGGGACTCAGGGTGGCTGATGAGCTCCACAGCTCATCCTTAATTAGAAAAGCCACTAAAAACACCACCAGAGAGCCCTGCCCCAGAGCTGCACTGCGCCTGTTTGCTAATGCGACTTGCTTGGGTTGATTGATACTTGTTTCGCAATTCCTTCCGTCAGCTTTCTCTGGCACGGCCATCTGTTTTCTACCCAATGAGAGGCACACTGGTTCCGATCCTTGCCTGCTGTGCAGTGAAGATGACTTAATGGTGGGTTGGGGGTTTGAACTGGGGCTTGGAAGTGATGTACTTTCGACATTGAGTCGTCCCCAGGGAGAAAGCAGCTATCACAGGTGCCAAGACTTCTTGGACTTTGGGTTATATTATCGGAGATTCAGGGCCAAGTTTAGCAGAAGCTGATCCAGAACCTCCCATGATGCTCCTAGAACTTCTGGGATGCTCATCTTCTTTTCTTAGATATATTCATCAGGCCTTTTCACCCCATAGCCCATCTACCTGGGTGTTTTGATGTCTGTCCACTGGAAAAATTCACCCCTTTCTTCTTTGGCAATAATTGTGTAAAGAACATTTTCCTGGAAAGAGGAAACAAGACAGTAAGGCATAACTCTGCATTCAGAGAGCTTATAGTCTTGATTGCAAACATACACACACAGACTGTGTGTACATATATGTCTGTAAGATCTGAGGAAAATGCAGGAAAGTTTATGGTGAAATTAAGGTTTAAATTGTGTTACCAATAGTAGCCCCAGGAAAGAAAGCATTTAAAATGGTCAATAGAGTTTGAAATCGTCAGGAAAGTCTTTAAAAGGGAAGCAGCTCATGATGTGAGTCTTCAGGCATGGATCGTATTTGGATAAACGAAGCCACAAGGGATGAGTGGAGAAGAAATCAATTTAACACACACGTTGTTGTTGTTCAGTTGGTAAGTCATGCCTGACCCTTCTGTGAGCCCATGGACTATAGCCTGCTAGGCTTCTCCTCTGTTCATTGGATTTCCCAGGCAAGAGTACTGGAGTGGGTTGTCATTTCCTTTTTCAGGGGTTCTTCCTGACTCAGGGATCGAACCCGTGTCTCCTGCTTGGCTGGGATTCTTCACCACTGAGCCACCAGGGAAACCCATTTAACACTTGTATACGTAGGTAAACTACACATACGGGCAAAACTCTGCTTTGGAGTAACAGTCCAGGTATAAAAGAATGTCAGGCCAGAAAAAAACTAAGTTTCTAAAGTGTTTTTGCTAAGTTGTCTCCCCAGCATCAGTTTCAGGATGTTGCTAAAGTCCACAGAGGAGGAGGACTCCCAGTCTCAGAGGGAAAATGCAGAGCAGGGTGGGCAGGGTCAACTGCAGCAGAGGAGCTGGGCTGGCTGAGCCTGGAGCCCTGAGTGGAGGGCAGCTGGGCAAGGGGAGGTCCAGTGGCTGCCGTGACCAGCATACTGAGCTCTGGCTCCATTCAACAGGATCCGATGTCCACGGGGGAGAGTCCAGCTCAGTGAATGTCTGGGATGACCTACAGTGGCCCAAATCCAGCCATTGTCAGGGAATGTAAGAAGTTACAGACTCTCAAGAATTGAGGTCCTTGAGATCCCGATTAAGCCAGCTGGGGATCTTGCATATCACTGGTGGTGGTAGGAAGTAAGATTGATAAATAGGGAGAGAGGGGCAGAAGTGCAACCATACACAATGGATGGTTTGGGAGTGATGTGCATTGAGGAATCTGTAGCTTTGAGGAGCAGAGGGTTCTCCCCTGGTGCTTGGCACATGGTCTCATGGCTGGGAACAGGTTTCAGGGCATCAAGTGGGGCTGAGGCCTGGACACCTCACCTCTGCTCAGTAAGGGCTTGGTTACTTGGGTTATCAGTGTATCCTGGGCTTCCCCAGTGGTTCAGTGGTAAAGAGTCCATCTGTCAATGCAGAAGACACAGGAGACACAGGTTAGAACCCTGGGTCAGGAAGATCCCCTGGAGAAGGAAATGGCAACCCACTCCAGTATTCTTGCTTGGACAATCCCATGGACAGAAGAGCCTGGTGGGCTATAGTCCATGGGGTCACAAAGAGAGGGCATGACTGAGTGACTAAGCACACAGGCATACGTGTGCACGTACACACACACACACACACACACACCAGTGCTTCCTGATTTCGGTAGGACTGGGCAGAAAAAGAGATAGGCAGAGACAGCAATCAATTGCTCCTGTGGGGTTGAGATAGGTAAAGCAAGAAGAGAGGTGGCTGAACAGCATATTTCTTCATGTTTTTTCAGAAAGAAAACACACATGTACATAATTCATTCCATAGGCCAAGTGAGGTATACATGAAAACTTGTGACTTTTCAGGACCGAAATGTATGGGGTATTGGCAGGAATTATCATTTGGAATTTATCTACTTAAAAATGCTGACAATAGTAAAAAAAAGAAAAATATTCTAAGTGACACTCTAAGTTCAGTACTTAAAAGTCAAGAAAGAAAACAGCACTTTTTGAGTCCCCTTTGCTGTTCACCTGAAACTATCACAGCATTGATACACCCCAATACAAAATAAAAAGTTAAAAAAAAAAGAAAACAGCACTTTAAAAAGCATTTTGTTTACTTGTTTATTTCTGGCTGCTCTGGGTTTCCATTCCTCTGCGGGCTCGCTGTAGGTGTGGCGAGGGGGGCTGCCCTCTGGTAACGGCGCTCAGTCTTTCCGTTGTGGTGGCTTCTCTTGCTGTGGAGAACCGGCTCTCGTGTGCTCAGGCTTTGCTAGTGGTGGTCCCCAGGCCCTAGAAAACAGGCTCAACAGTTGTGGCGCTCAGGCTTAGCTGCTCTGAGGAATGTAGGATCTTCCTGAACTAGGAATCGAACCCATGTCTTCTGCATTGGCAGACAGATTCTTTACCACTGAGCCACCAGGGAATCCAGAAACACACCACTTTTCTTTTGTTTGTATTGATTTGTCTTTTTTTTTTCCCCAAAGATTTTGTATTTCACTCATGAGTGGAAAAGTATATTAACTACTTTTAAAAATTTAATACTAGTTAAACGATAGCTAACAAATTAACTACTGATTTATTTTAAAATACAAGGTACAATCTATGTATCTATATATGCATGTATACATAAATGCACATTTATGTTATACACACATCACTGGTGTATTTAAATATGCAGGCCACCTATTTCCAGATCTTCTAGTCTTGGGTCACCCTTTCCTTTGTTTTGTAAATTAAATGATTTGAAGCTCCCATCCCTTGAACTGTTGGATATTTTGCATCCAACCTGATATTTCACATGGGGATGAGGGTATATTAAAGGGAAGATTAAGTTTCTTTGGTCAGCTTATACCCCAGAGTTCTGCTCCTACTGTGTTCTCAGTCTCTACCTGTAGCCTGCCCAGTGTTGCTGCTCTTTAATTCACCCGGTCCTGTTGGTGGGAGGGGTTGCCTACTTCCTTCCTTCATGGCCCCAGGGAGCAGCGTTGGTGTGAACACCTTAAGGCTCTTACTAAAGCCTTGCAGTTGGCTCCAAGAGACTGACTGCAGACACGCCCAACATTGGAAACACCCTTGAATTGAACTTCCCCCAAAGTTCTTTTTGACTATTCCTGACACTTTTCTATAACCTACTGCCACCGGCACTCATACCCCCAGCAGTGTGACTAGGATAAACACAAACTCCTCCCATTTTATCTATCAGAACAAATTAGGTTGCCTTTTAAAATTTTTTTCAAGTTTATTTTTGGCTTCATCGAGTCTTAGTTGCGGTGCATGGGATCTTTGTTGTGGCATGCAGGCTCCTGTCTAGTTGCTTCACTTGGATTCCAGAGAGTGTGGACAGGCTTAGTTGCTTCACAGCATGTGGGGTTTTAGTTCCCTGACCAGGGATCAAACGCTGAGTCTCGTGCAATGGGAGGTGGATTCCTAGACAGTGAACCACTAGAGAAGTCCCTAAATTAGGTATCTTTGTTTCAATATTTTTCTGCCCATTCTGGCCTGATCCTTATTATTTATTAGCAAAGATAACTGATTAAAAAAGTCATAGAACCATTCACCCTATGTCCACTTTTGTATCATAAAGGACTAGTATAAGCTTTGAGATGCACTTTTCTTTAATTTGTCCTATTTCAAATTCTTAGACCTGGTTCTCTTTCTTGCCAATAATTTTTATGTGTCCAAATGGGGGTAGTGAAGGAAGTATCTAGACATTCCTTTGGAGGCATGTTGTGTTTTATTTCCTCATGGTAAGTATTTGTGTGTGCTTGTCAGCTATGAAGTTTACATTTCAGATCAATCTCTATTTGTGGAAGACCTACTATGTTCCAGATAGTATGTCAGGTTCCAGGTATGCAGAAATGAGTAAGTAACAGTTCTTGCCCCATTTAAGGAGCTTAACATCTGGTGAGGGAGACTAACTCAAACAGAAATGTTTAATATTATGTGGTCAATGTCATGCTCTAGATATGCAGAGGGTACAGTGGAAGCCCAGAATGGATTTAGAATATCTTGGACATTCAGGAAAGTCTTTTAGGAGGAAATGATGCCTGAGCTGAATCTGGAAGAGGCATTAGTATCAGCCAGATGCAGAAGGAAGAAACAGCCTTCTAGGCAAAGGAAGTTGTGTAGGAAAGAGTGTGGAGACCTGGGACAGCCAAGGGGCTGAGGTCAACTTTGCTATCTTTAGAGCATAAAAGGCAAAATAGAATCTTGTGGGTGATGAGATTGGAAATGAGGTCTGAAACTAGTCCTTGTGATGTGCTTTATCCTGCAAAGAAACTTGAACTATATCCTGTCTGCAGTGGGGGAGCTATTAAGCAGGAGATGGGCTGTGGTGAGCTGGGGACCTTGGTTCACTCTCATGGCAGTGAAATCAACAAAGCTGAGCTGGGGCAAGACTTGTAGGAGGATAATTAGCTAGCAATATAGTCAACGTGATCCAAGCAAGAACAGCATGACCCAGATGGGAAGATACTGAAAACAATTGAAGAGACTACTTGGCTTTGGCAGTCCGTGAGATGCTGGGTCTCCCATGAAAGGCAATGCCCCCTCCTCCCCTGAGAAGCACTGGCACATCTATGGCAGCCCATCTGATGTGGTGTGAGCAAGTCTTCTCCCAGATTGATGAGCCTACAACCAGGGACTGAGGACACTCCATGGAAAATGGTGGAAGTTGGTGCATCTGGTTGAGCACTTCAGGCTGCAGGTAAGAGGATATCCTAACTCCAAGGGATGTGAAACACTGATGCCATTATATCCCCATCGCCCTGGTGACTCAGACAGTAAAGAATCTGCTTGCAGTGCAGGAGACCCAGGTTCAGTCTCTGGGTCAGGAAGATCCCCTGGAGAAGGAAATGGCAACCCACTTCAGTATTCTTGCCTGGAGAATTCCATGGAGGGAGGAAGTTGGCAGGCTACAGACCATGGGAGCTGCAAAAAGTCAAAGGTGACTGAGCATACACGCATACAGATGTCCTCATGGCTGGGCATTATGTTCAAACCTGAAGACTTCCAAGGGCAGCAAGTCTCCTTATGTCTCTCTTTCAAAATAAGAAAACATTTCCCAGAGTCCTTCAATAAATATCCCTCCATCTCTTGTTGGCCAGAATTGATATGCCTATGATTCAACACTTGGAAAGGGGAATGGGACCACCATGATTGGCTTAAACCCATCAATATAAACCTTTGTACCTGAAGAAGGTAACAGGCTTTTTATTTTTTCTCCTGAATCACCTGACTGAATGAGGTGAGTGGAAAAGCTAACCACATCCTGACTTCTGTTAGGAAGGAGACAGAAATACATCAAGTGTTGAGTAGACATCTAATTTCATGGGGAAAGTAATGAAATTGAAATTGTTAGAACCTAAGTTGTGTCTGACTCTTTGTGACACCATGGACTGTAGCCTGCTGGGCTCCTCTGTCCATGGGATTTTGCAGGCAAGAATACTGGAGTGGGTGCCATTCCCTTCTTCAGGGAATCTTCTCCACCCAGAGATCAAACCCTGGTCTCCTGCATTGCAGGCAGATTCTTTGCCGTCTGAGCCACCAGTGAAGCCTGGGGAAGGTAAGTAGGGGATTAATGCATGAAGAAACAGATCCCTCAGTTTCAGAAGTTTGAGTTCAAAGTCTCATAAATGCTTGAGGTTTGGAGGTACACAGTCAGTGGTGTGATGTGAGATATGAGAAGTGTACTTCTAGGAACCCATGGCACTTCTTCCTGAGATCTAGGGGAGCTTGGAGACAAGCAGCTGGTGAGTGGGCTCAGGAGAAGATCTCAAGCTTGCCAAAGTGAGAGTAAAAGGAAGTTGGATGTGCTTTGTGGGTTTGTATCACAGTGACAACAAAAGACAAGGAAAATGCATTTCCTTACTATTCTAAAAACAGAACCTCAGCAGGAAGGATGAAAGGGTGTTAGTTATTAGTCCAGAGTTTTCCAAACTCTCAAAGAGTTTTCCGTCCTTGGGTTCCATCACCACCAGGGCTTCACCAGCCTAAAGTCATTTGAGTAAAAGGAACTGTGGAAAAGTTTTTAGGGCTTCTGGGGCTAATTGGAAATCCTTTATGTGTTATCTGACTTACTTCCAATGTCTTACTTGTACTTCTTGAAGAGGGAATGCCTGACTCCCTTTTCCTCCTCCAGGTAAGGATTTGAGTCTTAGGAAGCAGCAGGTGACTTTGCTAAAATCACATCACTGATAAATGAATGGGTGGACAAGAGCTGGACTCAGGAGCCCTGGTGCATTTCTCTGCTGCTTCTGCTCATAGTATGACCATCTGTCCAAGAGCTCAGAAAAGTGCCAGAAATGGGTTTATTCACAAGGGAGAAAAAGAGAAGGAAGTGCTCAACCAGATGCATCAACTTCCACCATGTTCCATGAAGAGGGGCCTCAGTCCCTGATGGTGGGCTCTCTCTCCCTCTCCCTCCCAGAAAGAGAGAGAAAGGGCTAGCTGATCCATCTGTCTTGCAAAGATTCTCCTCTGTGCCCGCCATTCACACCACCTGCCTTGCTTCAGGTGTTCTGAGTGCTGAGGCCCTGTTCACCAGGGGATAAAGAGCTGGTCTGCACAGGGGAGAGGGGTGAATGCACAGCTGTCCCTCTCTTGGCTGTCCTTTTAGAAACACTTTCACATCACCATTTGTTCTCCTTTTTCTCTGAAGAGGAATAAAGTAAACATGCAGCCCTAGAGTCTCTCTCTCCCGGCATCCCACCCCTGGGCTGCTTCCCCCCATTGCCTAGTCTCTTTCTTTATCCCTTCACACCAAACACTTTCAAAGTTAATTTCAAAAAGCTGGGAACACTTGATAGTTTTAATTAATCCTATGCCTGGGGAAATATGATTTTGTGCATGTGAGGCCTCTTAGCTTCTCTGGATAGATAGGTTGTTCTGGGGAATGCCAGCATTTCCAATTTAGTTGTGATTATACCAAAGACTATGTTTGTTTGTTACCTAAAAGAGAAGCTAATGTGGGTGTGTGTGTCCTCAGGAAGAAATTTCTAGCTTCCCTAATAATGCTACCTAGTAAAGCAGCACTTCAGAGCTTGCCTGGTGCCCTCAGTTTAGCATGAAGGACCATCATCCCCCAGGTGGCGAGGCAGGAATAGAGGCCCAGAGGGATTTGTTGGTCTGTACACAGGGGAGTAAGATCCAAACCAAAGCTAACTTATGGATGAGAATTTTTTCCATGACAACTCGTTTTCCTTTCTGTGAGAACTCCCATGAGACAATGTGCTGCCCATTGCTAGGAGGACCAGTTGGAAAGGTGGCTTGTGGTCACCATGATGCTAAAGGGTCTTTTACTATTGGGAAAACATCCACTGCTGCCATGCTGAGCCTGTGAGGCTCAAACTGACAAGGTGTTAGACCTTTGTCACAACTTCCATGCCCTCACCCCATCCTCTCCAACCCCGGACACAGCAGGAAGGCATATGGCATTTTATTAAAGTATAAGGGATTCTTCGAGTGTCATAAACACCAGTAAGTCAGTCTTAGATAGATAGTTCTATGCTCTTGGGAAGGTTATCGGTTTTAGTTTCCTTTTGTGATGTGTGTGTGTGTGTGTGCGTGCACGCACTCAGCTGTGTCCGACTTTACGACCCCATGAACTGGGGGCCACCAGGCTCCTCTGTCCATGTAATTTTCTAGCCAAGAATACTGGAGTGAGTTGTCATTTTCTACTCCAGGGGATCTTCCAGCAGGGTATTCAATTATTGTATATGAGCTAGGCTTCATTTAGTTTAAAGTGGTGGATCCAACTCAAACTGGTTTAACTATAACCAAAAAGTCCCATTTCTAAGTCTGGCATCAGATATGGCTAGATGCAAGAGATCAGTGTCACCATGATTCAGTTTTTCTCCATCTCTTGGCTTTTTTTGATGCTGACTCACTTCTCAGGTAAGGTCTCCCCCTGTGGATTAAAGATGACTGAAGTGGCTTCCATCAGCTTCCAACTTTTGAGGATGAAGAAAGGCTATTCCTAGTGTTTCCAATAGAAGCCCTGAAAATATTGCTGATGGACTTGGTGAGGTCATATACCCATTCTGTACCAGTCTGTGGTGAGCTGATTGGTCAGGTTATGGTCACGTGCTTCACATCTAGTGCTGAGGGTGAACTTAACCCCAACCAATAGCTCATGGACCGAGAATGGAAAAGGGATGCTCCAGAAAAAAATCAGAATAAAGTCATCAGTGGAGGAGGAATGGACGCTGGGCAGAACCACCACCTCTCCCCAAAATAGTACATCCCACTTTTGGTTGTCATTTTTACATTTAAGCTAATGTCACTAGAACGCTTATACTCACCTCCTTTAAAAAGGGAGAAAAGTATTTTCTGATTGAGTCTTCAGTCCACAGCTGGCTTTAGATTTCCATTGTTAGTCTTCTTCCTGGATTCTTGCCACAGAAATTTTGTAAACTAAACATCCATTTTCTCCAGCTCTAGGATTAGAATTCTAAATTCTTCAGTTAAAAAAAAATTCTCATTCTCTAAAAACCTGTTCACCTATGATTTAGACTCTTCTTCCCCCACCATTTCCCCTACTCCAAGCATCACAGGCTGCAGTGTTGAGTCTTCCAACCTGCCTCAACTTGCTCTTGATTTCTTGGAAAGACTATTACATTCGAGTGAACATCTTTTGGCCTTTTCTTCCCCACAGAGTCAATTTTTCCCTTCTTTCTCCATTGCTCCATACATGCATGCTGTCTTTGAAATAGAGACACATCCTAGAGCAATTAGAACAGGTCATTTTCAGCTTCTGCTGGAATGGAAAATAAACACAGAATGTCACCCACTCGGCCAGTATGAATAGTGCATGCAATTATTATTGGGACTATGCCAACTACTTCAAATAAAGTTAGTCTCAATCTTCCCTGTTTATGAAATCAGAAAATCAAAAGCGTGTTTAAGACCTCTTGGGAGATACATCACTTTACTTGCCTGTCCATTTTTTTGACCAGTGGCAGGATTATTAGGGTGCCAGAATCCTAAGTGACATACTCTGTAATGAGGACATGATTGTGAAGCCCATCCTGTAGGTCCATTTTTTAAAAAAATTAACTTTTATTGGACTATAATTGTTTTACAATGTTGTGTTAGTTTCTGCTGTGCAGCAAAGTAAATCAGCTATACATACATTCCCTCTTTTTTGGATTTCCTTCCCATTTAGGTCACCACAGAGAACTGATTAGAGTTTCCTGAGCTACACAGTAGATTCTTATTCGTTATCTATTTTATGGAGTGAAAAAGTGAAAGTATTATTTGCTCAGTTATGTCTGACTCTTTGTGATCCCATGGACTGTAGCCCACCAGGCTCCTCTGTCCATGGGGTTTTTAGGCAAGAATTCTGGAGGGAATTGCCAGTTCCTACTCCAGGGGATTCTCCTGACCCAGGGATTGAACCCTGATTTCCTACATTGTCAGGCTGGTTCTTTCCGTCTGAGCCGCCAGGGAAGCCTATCTATTTTATACATAGCAATAGTAGTGTGTATGTGTAACTTCTTACCAAGTAGAGAAATGAGTCCTCCCACTTATTTACTCACACATTCATATGTCTAAAATGTATTCACTGACAGTGCTCTTTCTCATTGTTTAGATTATTTTATCCTTGACTGAGGAGATCCTCTAATAGTAGTGAGTGTGTAGGTGTGCATGGATTTGGCAAAAATTTTTAATAAAGCCTCTTAATATAATATTATTAAATGAAAAGTGAAAGTTTGTGAGTAAAGGCCAAGAGTAAAGGCAAGACGGTGGTGAACCTACGTCCAGTTGAAAGAGGGGCCAGAATGTAGATTGACTGGAACAGAAGGGCTCTGGCTTTCGCATTATTGTCCTTGGTAAATGGACTGTAAATTTCATAATGGCAGGAACACCATCTTCTCCATCTTTGTATTTTCCCAAAGGACCACATACACGTTGAGAGTTCAGCCAGTATTGATTCATGAATGAACGCTTTTACTGAATGCAGGGAAGACCAAATAAACGAGTGAATGAATAAACAAGTTACTGGAAAAATCTGGTTCGTGTGATGATAATTCACTGAGTCCAGTCTGACTCCTGTTTTATTGATTACTTGTAAGTTAGGGACCTACGAACACTAGGAACATTAATAGTTTCATGACACTTGAGTGTGTGCGTGCTCAGTCATTTCAGTCATGTCCAGCTCTTTGTGACCTCACGGACTGTAGCCCATCAGGCACCTCTGTCCGTTCTCCAGGCAAGAATACTGGAATGCTGTTTCCATGCCCTCCTCCAGTCATGACACTTACAAGTAGTCAAATATTACTTCCGGGAGTCTAAGAAAAGTGAGACCAGGAGCTATGACTCTTTGTAGAATGATTCTGCTTTGATTCAGAGACAAAAGTGGCCATGACTGTGTTGTCAGCCAGTGGCTACTTTTCAGGAATTCTCTTATACCCATATATGAGATGTCTGGTGGAAAACTGAGGATATGATTCTGCTTGATGGCATATTCAGAAGCCCATTGTGTTACTCACTGAGTTAACAAGAAATTGTTTTCAAGCTGGAGCCACACTAGAATCTGGCCCAGGGGCCCTAACTTCTCAGACCCAGAGCCATCCCCCAGCCCTTGCTGGGTCTTGTGCTGGGCCCTGTGCTGGGCCTTGAGCCTCCCCTTTACAAGAAAACCAGGGCGAAAGTGAGACATCCCTACAGTGCTCAGCGATCATAGGCTAGTAGTGTGATGTCTCTGGAGAGAGGGTCTCCCCCCACGCATTCCTCCTACTCTTCCTGTAGGCAGTTCACTCTGACAAACACACGGAGGCAGGGTAATGGGAAATGAAAGCTTCAGGCAGTAGGACAGGAGGATGCTAATTGATAAATAAGTAATTGTTGAATTAAACCAGTGACTCGGGAAAACCATCAGGGGGCATGGAGCAATCATAAGTCCCAGATCATTCCTTGCCGGCAAATAGGTTCAAGGCCTGGTGCTCTGTGACGATCTAGAGGAGTGGGATGGTGGGGAGGGAGGGAACCTCTAGAGATAGGAGATTTACATATAATTATGGCTGATTCTCATTGTTGAATGGCAGAAACCAATGCAACATTATAAAACATAAATTAAAAAAAATAAATAAAAGAACTTAAAAAACAAAAGTTCCAGACCTATTCTTGATGATGAAAGAGAGAAGGAGTGAGGCACAGGGACAGGGCAGGCTGAACCAATGGAAATTGTTCTAGAATTGGGAAAACCTAGGTTTGAATCCTGGCTTTGCTTCTTATTAGCTATGTGACCCTAGACCACTCAATCGACTTAACAGAGTGTGTTTCTTCATCTTAATATGAGGATGATGCCTACCTTGCCGAGTCCTTATCAGAAGTAACTGAAACAACCCATCATTCATTCATTCATTTAGTAAAAAGTATGTATAGGGATACAAGATACTGAGAATAGCCAAATCCACAGAGTCAGAAAGTACATTGGTAGATGCCAAGGGATGAGGGGAGTTGGGAGGGGAGGTGGAGAGTTACTGTTTAATGGGGAACAGAGTTTCAGTTTAGGAAGGTGAAAAATTCAGAATGATGATGGTGAGAGTTGTACAATAATGTGAATTTACTTAGTGCCACTGAACTGTACAGTTAAATATGGTTGAAGTAGTATGTTTTATATTATGTGACTTTACCACAGTAAAACATTTAAAAAAGCAAATATAGGGTGAGCCGAGTACCTAGCAGATTTCCTTGCAGATTATTAGGCTCTCAACATTATATATTTGACCTCTTTCTTGAGACTTTGGCTTTGTCCCAGAAACCACAAAGGAGGATGGTTTCTAAGGACCCTTTCAGCTCTAACATTTAATAGTACAGACATCCCTTCCCAGTATAGTGACAGCCTGGCCATGGGAACCGGGGTTTCAGGCTGAGTGCAAGCCATGTGCCTACTCCACGCACAGACTTGTCCCCAGCAGCCAGCTGTCCCTCCTTTGGGCCTGAGTGCTGCCTTTGCTGGCTTTTGGGAAAACCACGCCTGTGCAGAGGTTTGGAGCCAGTTAGCATCGGCTGGCATTTACCAGCGACATTTAAAGGTCACCTCCATCCTCCTGCCGGGCAACTGGGGAGGGAAGGTGCAGCAGAGAGTGTGGACTGGGGTTCAATCTAATGAGTTTGGACAAGAAGCTAGGAGGCTGCAAGCAGAGGAGCAGGATGTGGGGAGGGCTTCCTTTGTAGGAGTCAAGGGAGAAGTTCAGGGGGTGAGCGATGCCTGATAGGGGAGGGGAAGATCTATTCAGCTCAGAGAAGAGAGGAGTCCTTGAACTTGTTGACTTCATCCCTACCAGCAGGGAAATATTCAGTGTCCTCTGAGAAGTGTGGTTGGAGAGGAAAAGGTTGGTGGAAAATGCGTGGACAAAATACCTCTAGGTCATTCCTTAGTAATCCTGTATCTGCCCAGAGGACAAATCCACCATATGGCTGGAGAGGTTCATTAAGCATATTCTCTGAACCAACAATTAGGACATATTAGTATACAATCTGACCGGCTATACTCTCTCATGTAAAGGAGAGGTAATGGGCTTCCTCTTGGAAATGAGGCTGCCTTGGAAAATAGGAGACATTCGGAACTGGTGTAAACAGGTTATAGAATAAGAGTGTTGCTGTTTGGAGTCAGAGGGGGCAATGCTAGAATGGTGGAAGCCGGAAGGACAAAGCTCTGAGAGAGCTCTTTGGTGTCCAGTGTGATGCAGGATGCATGCCCTATTGTCATTCTGCCAGCTGCTAACTGTCCACCAGCTTCTCTTCTCCTCCCTAGACGTGCTCAGTTGTGTCCACCTCTTTGTGACTCCATGGACTGTAGCCCACCAGTCTCCTCTGTCCATGGGATTTTTTTCAAGCAAGAATATTAGAGTGGGTTGCCATTTTCTCCTCCAAGGGATCTTCCCAACCCAAGGATCAAACTCTCATCTCCTGCATTGGCAGGTGGATTTTTTAGCACTGAGTCACCAGGGAAGCTCCATGTACTTCCCACTTACTGTCAATCTCCGGTCTACCACATAAACCTAGATGGATGTTGAATATTAAATCACAGACTACTAATCTTTCCCAGTTTTCCCTCTTTCCCCAATCTTCCAGTGCTTAGCAGATTGCCCAGTGGAGAGTGATGTCTTACCTACATGTTTGAGGAGTGCTCAGAAATGGGTAGGTATCCAGCTGGCTGGTAGGATCCACGGAAGCCATACTTCCCTCAAGCTTTTCCCTTGCTGTCCCCACTGCACACAAGGCTGCATCATTTCCGTCTTTGAGGAACACTCTGCTGTGTCTGAAGGAATCCCCTGATAAAAGGCTGGCACCCCGGGAGGGTCTCAAACACATTAAGCTAAAAGCACATTAAGCTGCTGTCAGTTTTAGCCGGGACATTTTAGCGAGGATTAATTTATCAGTCCTCTTTCAGATGTGACACCTAGTTGAGAGGGATTTGGATTTAGGAGAGAAGGACTTTGAGGGCAGGAAACACAAGGAAAGACAGACAGAAAAGTCCTAAGAGGAGAAGCAAGCTGTCTCGGGAAGCCAGCCTGCATGGGGAGCTGACGAGATGATGGTGATGTGGCTGTGGGGCTGGATCTGACCACTTAGGAGGGAGCTGTGTGTGCTTGGTTGCTCAGTTGTGTCCAACTCCCTGCGACCCCATGGCCTGTAGCCTGCCAGGCTCCCTGTCCATGGAGTTCTTCAGGCTAGAATACTGGAGTGGGTTGCCATTTCCTTCTCCAGGGTCTCTTCCTGACCCAGTGATCAAACCTGCATCTCCTGCACTGGCAGGCAGGTTCTTTACTGCTAGTGCCACCTGGGAAGCCCCCACCTAGGAGGGAAGATGAGTGAAACACACACCTGGCAGGACTTCTCTGGTGGCTCAGATGGTAAAGAATCTTCCTGCAGTGTGGAAGACCTGGGTTTGATCCCTGGGTCAGGAAGATCCCCTGGAGGAGACATGGCAACCCACTCCAGTATTCTTGCCTGGAGAATTCCATGGACAGAGGAGCCTGGCGGGCTGTAGTCCATGCGATCGCAAACAGCTGGACATGACTGAGTGGCAAATATACACAGGAGAGAAGATGGAGGAAGGAGCTTCGAAGTGCAGAGGCTGGGCTGACCCACAGTTGTGTGGAAGGCAGCCCTCCCACCCGCGTGAGTGGCCATGACACCTCCTACCTGGTGTCTTAGGGCCCAGAAGCTGGGGCAGCTCCAGGACTCTCAGGAGCTATACCAACAGGCATTGATGGCAGCAGCAGGGAGTTCCCAGAGGCAGCTAGTTGCTTCGTGCATTGTTATTTTTACAGGCTGCTCTCTAGAGGAACCTCAGCATAGCTTCCTTTTCACCTCCCTAATTCATGTCCCAATCCTCAGGTGGTAACCTCACGGGGAGAGGTTTTTCAAAAACAGAAAAAGGCTAGAGCCTGTCTCTAGGTTCGGCCTCCTTGGGCATTAACAAGGCATCTGCAGCACTGGTGCCGTTGTGCTACACAGAGCATCTGAGGCTGGAAAAAGGCAGGTCTGTGGTTCAAAGACAAGCCCCGTGTTTTTGTTTTTTCAAAAAAATGTAGGTGAGGGAGACCAGAGACTGAGGTTGAAGGAAAGGAAGGGAGAAGAGGAAAGTGGGTTTATGGACCATCCGCAAGATGCCACCCTTCATACATAGCTCGTTCTCTCCTGCCACACACATGAGGTAACATGAGTGTTCTAACTCACCAGCACAAGTGACCTTCAGAGAGGTGATGTGATGGGTCCAGCTGGGGAATGATGGGCACCTGATTCAAAACCACACCTGTCTGACTCTAGAGGGAAGGGAATGCAGGGAAGAACAAAGAGGAAGGAGAAGAGAAAGAAAGGATTCTCTTCCAGAGTTTAGTCCCTTGGTCACAGTTGCGACTCTGGCTGTGCTTATATGACAGTGTAGACAGGATGGTGTGGAGAGGGTGGGGAGCCTCCAGATGAATGAATGGATCACTCCAGCCTGCAATCATGAGTCTGGGCCTGGGCTTTGGTGAACAATCAGTGGCCCTGACATTGACCAGAAATCAAATCACGAAACCTGGACCATGTCTTCACATAGGAAGCCTGAAAGTTTACCTGCAACATGGAAAGGGGAGGCTGGAGATAATGGGGCATGGGTCCCTCAGCTCTGGATATGCTGATTGGATGGACCATGGCAGCAGCTTCGTCCTTGGGCCCCTCCCAACTCTGATCCATGGCTTTGTCAAATTTCTTCATGAAAGGCAAGATGAAGGCCTGTTAGGATGTTTGCTTAGAGAGATCTTTCTCTCTGTCTGGATGGAGAAGCAGGGACCCCATTGCACTGGTTGTCAAGTGCTACAGAGTGGTCATACTGGAACCTGGAAACAGAAATACATCCTGCTGGCCCCAGATGTCACTTTCCTCCAGGATTTTATAGTCCACCACACATGCCCATCTCTTCTCCCTTCTTATTTCTGGAAAGAAAAACATTTAAAAAAGGCAATTTGCTGGGTCAAAGTTAGCAATGACTTGTTGAATTCAACAGATGCTCTCAAGCATCTATACCACTGGAAGCCTTGCTGCTGCTGCTGCTGCTAAGTAACTTCAGCCGTGTCCGACTCCGTGTGACCCCAGAGATGGCAGCCCACCAGGTTCCCCCATACCTGGGATTCTCCAGGCAAGAATACTGGAGTGGGTTGCCATTTCCTTCTCTGGGAAGCCTTGAGTAACATGTAAATATTCCCAGTAGAGGAAATAAAGGGATGAAGAAGATAAAGCTACACTAGAGAAACAAGTCAATGGAGTCATAAGAACAGGGATCACCTTAGCTCCACCGGGTTGATTATTAACACTCAGATCCTTATCCATTCATTGGGTTGACAAGCACTGTCTAGTGACAGGTTAATTACCCAGTCCTGGGTAATTAGAAAGTAAATACATGTTAAGAGGGCACCACTGTCAAGATACTGACATTGGTGTATGTCGGTATCTTTCTTTAGAGGGAAGATAAAAGCTGTCTACTAGAAAGCCCTCCTGCATGGCAAACTCCACCTCCATCTCTTCAACCTGAAGAGATTTTTTTCCCCCCTTGTTGTTCAGATCAGATCAGATCAGATCAGTCACTCAGTCGTGTCCGACTCTTTGCGACCCTATGAATCGCAGCATGCCAGGCCTCCCTGTCCATCACCAACTCCCGGAGTTCACTCAGACTCATGTCCATCGAGTCAGTGATGCCATCCAGCCATCTCATCCTCTGTCGTCCCCTTCTCCTCTTGCCCCCAATCCCTCCCAGCATCAGAGTCTTTTCCAATGAGTCAACTCTTCGCATGAGGTGGCCAAAGTACTGGAGTCTCAGCTTTAGCATCATTCCTTCCAAAGAAATCCCAGGGCTGATCTCCTTTAGAATGGACTGATTGTTGTTGCTTTGAGAAAAATCTCTGCTCTTCCCTCTAGCTAAGATGTATTTAGTTCTGGCTCTTAGCCTTCTCCTCTGCCCCACCCCGGGTAATGCACCTTGCTGGCCCAATTTGGAGCTCTGCTTCTATTCTTGGTAAATGTCTGTAGCGTCAAACCTCTTGCATGTGAGGTTTCTATGGAATGCCTTGGGAGAGATTCCTGGTTTTCTGGGCCTGCTTGAGGCAGAGGGTAAAAATTTCACTTTTCTGTAGCTGAGGGACTGGATAGAAACGGAGGGCTCTCCCACACTGCTTTATTGGAAAGTGTGAAAGCTACTGAACCAGAGTGACCCCCTGGAGGGCCAGAAGCCACGCAGTTCTACCCCTCAGGTCAGTTGATCTCTGCAAGGTTTTTCTCCCACTTTCTCTCTGGAGGGTGGGGGAGGAGCCCCCTTCCAGCCTCACAGGGAAAGACCCACAATGCAATCACAGGCTGTGATTCTGCCCTCTTACATCACCTCAGTCCCATCAATCCTGTCTGAGTATTTTGAGCAACATCAACAGAAATGTAAATTAGATTTATTCGCTGCGGTGTGTAATGAATGACCATCCAAGAGAAAACGGCATGTTATTTTTGCCCAGACATCCCTTAGCAGAAAATTGCTCCCAGTAGTGAAAATTTCTGTGTAGTTTTAAGTGATTTGGTTTGAAGTTGTTTTAGAATCAAGGTCTAGACTGACTAAAGTACCTTTTCTAGTGTGCTGTAGTATAGGGAATACTTAGTAAGTTCTGCTACACTCTCAAATCTCCTCTATGAACTATAAATTGGAAACATGGACCCTTAGCTCAAAACCTAAGTTTTCAGCAATTTCTGTGTCAACCTCCACCTTAACCTAGTAAGCACAGGAGAAATAGCTGAAAAGTCAGGTGATGTTAATCTTTATCTTCTTTTTTCTTGAACTCATTCATGTGTTCAACTCATGCCTATAGAGCATCAATATGTGCCAAATGCTAAGCTAGGCACTAGGGCTCCCCTGGTGGTTTGGTTGGTAAAGAATCTGCCTGCACTGCAGGAGACCCAGGTTTGATCCCTGAGATTGATCCCAGGTTCGACTGGGTTGGGAAGATTAAAAAAAAAAAAAAAGCATCTAGGCACACTAAACTGGCCAATACATTTGCTCAGAAGACTCATAAATGGGATGGAGAGAAAGATAGAGGTATAGGAGGCACTGCAGACTTATAGAAATAATGAGTGTTGAAGGGGCAGAGATGAAGGAGCACCTAATATCTCAAGGTCTGTGAGAGAGGTAGGGGCTAGGGTCTGAGAAGGCTTAAATGAGGAGATGATGTTTGTCTTGAGCCAATATCTGATCTGCTTAAGGTCACAATGACCAGTGGAACCAGGCTTGGAACCCAGGTCCTCTGGTTGATTGGTACATGACACATGGCACCTGGAGCAATGTTGGACCCCAGCAGGTGCTGTATAGCGTCGAGTTAAATTCAAATCTGAATTATGCATCATGACCATCAGAGTGGTTAGCAAGTGACCAGAGCTCTACTGGGAGTCAGATGCCAGTTGGAAGTGAGGGACAAGCAGGGAGAAGAAAAGCTCGGGTATACTGGGAGATCTGAGTGGTTAGGGAGTGTGCAATGAATTGAGGTTAGTGCACAGGGCATGAAATGAAAAAACTAGACAGACTAAAGTTAGCCCCATGGCTGCTCTCTGAGGCCATCTGGTCAACCTTAAGCTTGCCCCACCCCCCCACCCTCTAAGATTTACCTACTTCTCAAAACAAACTTGGACAGAATGAGGGAGGGGGTAGATTCCCTGGCACAGACGTAGTCCCTCCTTGGGGAGCCCACTGCCCACTCTCACCGTGGAAGAGCACAGCCCTCTGCCTCCTTTCCTTTGAGCCTGGTTCTTCTGTCAGCAAAAGTGACAGAGCTTAGCAGGCCCACTGTCTAACCCCAGTAGCATCCTCCCGGTGGGACTGTCTTCTCCAGTCTCACCAGCCTGAGGACTGTCACGGGCCTTTCCAAATGGGAACTGATGCTCTGTTCGGCAGCCTGGCTTCCTGGTGACATCTCCTGACGTGACATTAACAGAGAAAGCAGCAAAATGGGTCCCTTGGGCCATGGAACATTGATTTCTAGTTTAGACCCCTCAGCTGGGCCACAGCAACAGGTTTGATTAGCTTCCTCCATGAGGGGGTTGGGCGAGGGAGAAAGGAGTGCTCAGGCTCAAGGAACTAGGGAATCAGGGGAGAGTGGTTTTAATTCCCCAAATCATGGTTTTGAAATGGAAATGGGAGGTGAGTGAAAAGAGGGGTGAAGGGCTGTAAAGATTTGATGAGAAGCCACTTCTTTTCTCTATTTCCCATTGGGGAAAAATAAGGATTGAGGTCTCCTTCTGAAAGGCAAACACCCTTCAGAGCTTCAGTGAAGCCCAAGACCTAGAAGATCTGCCCCCAAAAGAGTTACATAAACTTTTTTTTTTGAGAAACCAATAAAATGTATCTCTCTGGAACTGCTCTCCCAAACTCTGTTGGTCTCATAGTCTGCAGTGGGTGGAGGAGGTCAGGATGCTGATTCCCAATCTTCAGAGTCAATCCTTTATAAACAGCCAGGGCTAAATTCTCCTTTAACAAAAATTTTCCCTTTAAAACAGAAAAGAAGATGACTAGGAAATACCCATTGGAGCCTTCCACCCAATTAAAACTTTTTCTGCAGTTGGGCAGAGCTCAACTTGCTCTCTATCAAAAAACATCAATTACCATGAAATGCGTTCCTTGCTCTGGCACCATAAATAAAGCATTTTCACAAAAGAATAATATTTATGTTATCACCAGGAATAAAAAGAGAAACACACCAAATGAAAGATGCTGGTGGTAATCAGCAATGCCATTTTCATTGTAGTTCTCAGACCTTTTAATGCTGCAGCACACCAGCCCCAGCCCCTAAGCTTGACTCTCTTTAAATATATATGTATCTTGATGTGTGCATATATCTCACTCCCTGAATATATAGAGATAGATAGATATATATTATCTCTTTAAAATATTAAAATAAATTACATCTTCGCACAGAATACAGACATTAATTCTGTTTCCAGGAGATTTGTCAAATCAGTGGCCTGTGTTTGCATAACAAGCTCTTTGGTTACGCTGTGCGGAATATAAATTACCATGTTGTCAGCTCCAGATGAAAATCACCAGATTTTCAGCAATGTCGCTTCCACTGATTAAGATGAGCTTTATGTTATGTGTTCAGGTAATGTCTGTAGGTAGCTGATTCTTCCTGGAAGTGGTTCCAAGTGTCCCTCCACCCCCGCCCTCCTATTTTTAGAGAACACAGGATTCTTTTCTTTTATCTCTTTGATTGCATTTCACACACACACACACTCTCTCTCTCTCACCCCTTCTGATATGGGTTTTGAATTATTTGGTGAAACTGTGGACTATTTCCTGCCAGACTAGGGACAAACTGTGGGGCTGCAGATAAAACATTTTAATTCATCTGGATTATTCTGAGGTTTAAGGCATAGAAAACTCACAGGTAGGCTCACAAACTTTAGATTCCCAGGGAGCAGGATTTGTTCTGTCTCTAAGTGTTGTAAGTAAAGTTTCTGTAATGATAATAGTTAAATTAGATGAATGCTTAGTAAGTGCCAGACACTGGGCTAGGAGCCCAAAATGCATCATGTCATTCATTCTAACAGAAACCCTATGACAGGTGGCATTATGATCTCCACTTTAGAGATCAGGAAATTAAAAGAAAGGTTAAGAACGTTTCTGGGACTTCCCTAGTGGCTCACGTGGTAGTCTGCCTCCAAGGCGGGAGATCGGGTTTGATCTCTGGGTTGGGAAGACCCCTGGAGAAGGGAATGGCTACGCACTCCAGTATTCTTCCCTGGAGAATTCCATGGACAGAGAAGCCCGGTGGGCTACAGTCCATGGGGTAGCAAAGAATCAACACGACTGAGCACACGAAGGACCTCAGACAGGAAGCTGCTGATCTGGAATTTGAATTTAGGTCTGAGTCAAGAGTTCGGGCTTTTAGCAGGCTCAGAGAAATGTGCTGCCTTGATCTCCCAGGCATCTCTGGAGACAACAAAAGGCTCTTTACCTGGGGCCCCAGGGCAGAGGACTCAAACGATAGCTGTGCTTGTTTTTTCTTGTGAGACTGAATGAAGCTCTGGAGGACAGTTCTCAAACAGATTGACCTTTGTAGTGTGCAAATTTTTAAAAGAACTAGAATGGTTCCCAGGTGGCACTAGTGGTAAAGAACTCACCTGCCAATGCAAGAGATATAAGAGACGTGGGTTTGACCCTGGGTCGTGAAGATCCCCTGGAGGAGGGCATGGCAACCCACTCCAGTATTTTCGCCTGGAGAATCCCATGGACAGAGGAGCTTATCGGGCCCCAGTCCATAGGGTTGCAAAGAGTCAGACACGGACTGAAGCAACTTAGCACATGCACACAGAATGGTTGTCACTTCTTGGTTCCCCTCACCAAAGCTTATGCTACGACATAATTCAGTGTTCATGAAATCTGGTGCTAATGGGACCTCTGGTTAACTGGTCTATTTGTCCATTTTATACATGAGGACATCTAGGTCCTGACAGGAGAAGGAACCTGTCTAGGATGAGATGAATTGATTTGAGGTAGCTGGAAATGTCCCTAGTTTTCTGCCTCCTCATCTAACATCCAGAAAGAGCTCATCTAGACTGGCTTTGGAATGA
Source organism: Bos mutus (assembly GCF_027580195.1). Classification (NCBI taxonomy): domain Eukaryota; kingdom Metazoa; phylum Chordata; class Mammalia; order Artiodactyla; family Bovidae; genus Bos; species Bos mutus. The sequence continues at coordinate 41,466,302 of NC_091624.1, forward strand.
AGGAAAATGGGCCAGAAGAAGCTTCTAGAGCCCTGTAGAGGGATGCTGTGGGGTCTGGGCTGGACAAAACACCACTGTCCTAGACCCAACTGGATGTTGCAGCTCTGGAAATGAGGCAGTGAGTGAACACAATGGGCATTGTTATATTTTTTTGGTCTGGTTTCCAGAATGCTGGCCCCATATGTGATTGTAAGGTGCTTTGTTGCAATTGTGGTATTTCTTCATGATCATTTATATCTGCAAAATATACCGAGACCTGTTTTTGCAAAATGATAAAATTTGTCCGCTCTGTTTCCTTTTTGAAATGTTCACTTCAGCAAGCTTGAAAGCCAACAGATAGAACAAAATTTAACTTAGATTTTAGCCATTCTCTTTCCAGTCTTGGTATTTCTGTCTCCAAATTACATTTATATTGGAAGCATTTCTGACCATAATTTTCATGACCATACGTAAAAGTTGTATCTTGGTTGAACAGGCACAAGATAACTTCCTGGATTCCTCTTCAGCGTTCACTGCACCTTTTGTTCCATTGAGGCCAATTGTCCCTTAAATAATAGCAATAGTAACAGCTATCAAGATATGCTGCTTTTATTTTCCCATCTAACAGCAGGACTAGATTGAGCTGACACCACTTGTGTTCAAATGGGTCTGGGAATTCCTCAAATAGATGCATGCTAGGGGTTTCCAAGGAGCACACAGAGAAGGAAATGGCAACACATTTCAGTGTTCTTGCCTGGGAAATCCCATGGACAGAGAAGCCTGGCAGGCTACAGCCCACAAGGTTTGAAAAGAGCTGGACGGTACATAGTGACTAAACAACAGCAACAAAGAGCACAGGCTTTGGAATCAGGAGACTGTAGTATGGCAGATATTTCTAGCTGCATCCTGATATTCATAATCCCCTTTGTCTGGTAGAAGAACCAAATTTAATCGGACATATTGCTTCCCAGATAAAAGACTATGTTTTCCAGAATCGCTTGTGACTTAGAAGGCTATATAGCTAAGTTCTAGTCAATAAAATGCAAGAGGACATCTAATGTGGGACTTTCAAGAAGTCACTTAGAAAAGGCAGGAGAGTGTCTTTTTTCTTTTTTCTCCATTTTGTTCCTTGGGCCATGGAGGTGATGGCTGAAGCTCTGGTAATCTTTTAGGACCATGAAGATGAGGACTATACCTTAGAGATAGTGAAGCAGAAACAATAAAAGCCTGGTCCTTGATGACTGGATCTACCCTGACACTTTCTGATGGCTATCTCTGGGTTTCTTTTATGTAAGAGAGAAATAAATCTTTATCATGAAACATCACTATTTTTCAAGTCTTTTTATTCTAGGGAAGGGAAGTATCAGCAGGCACTTGTTACAGGCTATTGGCTATGCGTGTGTGCTAAGTTGCTTCAGTCAAGTCTGACTCTGTGGGACCCTATGGACTGCAGCCCACCAGGCTCACTCATGGGATTCTACAGGCAAGAATACTGGAGTGGGTTGCTATGCTCTCCTCCAGGGGATCCACCCTACCCAGGGATTGAACCGGCATCTCTTACGTCTCTTTCATTGGCAGGCAGGTTCTTTACCACTAGTGCCACCTGTTAAGTTGGGCCAAATTCTGGATTTAATGATCACCTTTTATTGAGATATTACTCTCTGAGCTTTAGTTTCCTTAATTGTAAGACTCACAGGTCTCCACTTTTATAATTTTCTAAGTTGTTCTGAGAGTTGAATGTTAATAGATGTCTAGTGATATAAAGCACACAGGACAATTCTTGCTACTTTCTCCCCCTTAATATTTTCAAAGTGTTATATATACAAGTAGTTGGGAATAAAAACCATTTAACAAGAATAGTTAGAGCAACCAAGGGATGAACTATATGGATAGGTGACCAAATTACAAATACAATCTCATCGCTCAGTTCAGTTTGACAATGGTAAAACAATTAATTAGGTTTTTAGGTTCTGTCTCACTCCAAGGTTTTTAGCTTCTATCCACAGTTGGAATATTTTTCTCCATTGCCCTGTTTACTGAGGAAATATGGGTCTGAATGTTTTATTCAGGTATTATACCTGAAAAAAGGCTTAGCTTTGCTCCAGTCGAGTTCCCAATATTGTAATTCTGAAAGTCACACTGTCTTTACCTGTTGATGTCTGGCTGAATTTACATTTTCTCTCTTGGTTGGTCTACTTCTGCTTATCTAGGTAATTCTCTACTTCCAAGCCCTTTCTAATACTCTATAACTGACTTTCTCATCAGAGTACCTTGTAAGCAAACATGTAGTGTCTCCAACTAGACTATTCCTACTTCAGTTTCTTCCCTAACACTCAGCTCCTGTCCCACTCAGTCTATTTAACACATTATTCTTTTAAATCCAGGCACATGCATGTGTGTGCACGTGTGTATGTGTGTGCAACCTTATTTGATTTTTACAGTAACCTTGTTTGGAAAAGTGATTATTATCCTCACGTTTGACATGAGAAACATAACCTCAGAGGAATTAGGGGCTTATATGAGATCACACGCATTGTTCCTGGTGGGGCTAGGATTTCTAGTCTCAATTTTTTTCATTGCACACCACAGTTCTCTTTCCAAATTTGAAAGCCACTCATGTAGACTGGCCATCAATCAGGCCTCACATTTCTATTGTGACTGCTGCTGCCTTCTCCAGACAGAGATTCATTCTGATCCACATATATTCCTGAGAATGAAGGATTTGTCACATTTCATATTTGAATAACATTTTTATACTTTTCCGAGTGTTTTCCTGTACATTATCTTATTTGATATTCGCTGTATGTCTGTAAGGTAGGTGAGGCAGGCTTTTCTTTTCCCCTCATTCTCCACATGAAAAAATGAATGCATGAATAATCTAAGTGATGGATTCACGATCACAGAGAAAATTAGTGACAGAATTGGAACAGTGTCCTCTGATTGAGAAATCGCATTTTCAAAGGCTAGATATGGAGAGTGGCCCCTTTTGAATACTTAGACCCAATTCTATGGTGAACACCAGGTCAGAACCTGTTAGTGGTTCAGTATCTCTGGTTCTTCCTTTTTAGAAGTCTTGTGAGTCTTGTGATCCTCCATCACTTTTTCTATGTACCCCTCTTCCCATGTCCAGGTTAATCAATCAGTTACCTATTGATACATAAGCAATCCTCTAAGGAATATAGGAACATGAGTCAGTAGGGAAGGGTAGATTGCTCTTATCCCAAGTTGACACTGTTGAGTGCTGAACAGAGGCTTCAGCTAATTAGTATTACAGAATCTCAGAGGACTGAGGTACCAGGATGGCTTCACCAGTCCTAGGGGAGAGTACTCTTCATGGAGAGTTGAGGCTGGGCTGGCTTTCTGGTCCCTAAACACAATATAGGATCTTAGAATGAGCCCTGGGATACACATCGGTACATAGAGGTTTGAGCCTCAGCTGACTTTTAACTGGCCTTGGGTAAGTCAATTGACTCTTCTGGACCTCAGTTCCTGTCTCTGTATCAGAAGGCTAAACTGTCTTTGAAATGCTTGTATTGCTTTATTAGGGCTGCCTTAAACAAGTACAACAGACTGGTGGCTTAAACAACAGAAATGTATTTCCTCCCAGTTCTGGAAGTCCAAGATCTAGGATCAGCAGTCTGGTTTCCTCTGGGGCCTCTCTCCTTAACTTGTGGACAGCCATTTCTCCTTCCACTGTCCCCACATGGTCTTCCCTCTGTATGTGTGTGTCCTAATCTCTTCTACCAAGAGCATCAATTTTATTGGCCCACCAGAGCTTCCCCAATGGCTCAGCAGGTAAAGAATCCACCTGTAATGCAGGAGACACCGGAGACTCAGGTTTGATCCCTGGGTGGGAAGATCTCCTGGAGAAGGAAATGGAATGCATGCATGCATGCGAAGTCACTTCAGTCGTGTCCGACTCTATGCAACCCTATGGACAGCAGCCCACCAGGCTCCTCTGTCCACAGGATTCTCTAGGCAAGAATACTGGAGTGGGTTGCATCCCAGTATTCTTGCTTGAAAAATTCCATGGGCAGAAGAGCTTGGCAGGCTACAACCCAGTGGGTCTCAAAGAGTTGGACATGACTACAAATGACCTCATTTTAACTCCGTTATCTTTTTAAAGACCTCATCTCTCAATATAGTCACATCTTTAGGGACTGGGGTTAAGACTTCAACATAAGAATCTAGTGGGGACACAGTGCAGCCTGTAACTACTGAATCTGCATAACCACCCAGCTCCTCTGATGTTGTTCTCCCTAATATATTAAAGAGGAAACAAAGCATCTGAAATGCCAAGTGCCCCACCCTGCATCCCACAGTTGGTCAGTGGTAGAAAACAGGTCTGAATCAACTCAGCTTGCCTGAGAAGTCCAAGCTCTTTTTAACATACAATGTTAGGTGTGTTACATACCTGGTGGCTCAGTGGTAAAGAATCTGCCTGCCAATGCCAGAGACCTGGGTTCAATCCCTGGGTCAGGAAGATCCCCTGGAGGAGGAAATGGCAACCCACTCCAATATTCTTGCCTGGGAAATCCCATGGACAGAGGAGCCTGGTGGGCTATGGTCCATGGGGTCACAGAGTTGGACCTGACCGAACGACAACAGCAACAAACCCTGTGCTCTCAGGGCTCTTGCCTTGTCAGAAGTCTGAACTCTTAGTAAGAATCTCTGACTGTTGAACTCTGGTGTCTCTTCTCATCATTTCTGGGAATTTTCCCTGTGTTCAGTCGTGTCCACCTCTTCACGACTCCATGGACTGTAGCCCACCAGGCTCCTCTGTCAATGGGATTCTCCAGGCAAGAATACTGTAGGAGTGGGTTGCCATTTCCCCCTCCAGGGGATCTTCCGGACTCAGGGATCGAACCCGGTCTTCTTCTTTGCAGGCAGATTCTTTATCACTAGCGCCACCTGGGAAGCCAAGCTAATTTTTCACCCATAAAATATTCGGGAGTGTCAGTTACTTCACGCAGGGTGGTTATACAAACTCAGATCATGGTTATAAAATGCTTCATTCAATGTCTGGTTGTTAGGAGGCCTGATAATCAACCATGATTTGCTCTCCTAATACTGGGCTTCCTCCTCTTTTTACTAGTTTGTATGTTCAGCTGATCACACAGAGAAAGAGAGAGACAGACAGAAACAGAGAGACATGCACAGAGAAATATAGAGAGGCAAAGACAGAAAGAGACACACAGAGACGAAAAGAGAGAGAGAGAGAGAGCGAGAGGGACACCCAGAGAGACACAGAGAGACAGAAAGGCAGAAACAGAGACACGCAGAGACACCCAGAGAGACAGAGACAGAGAGAGACACAGGGACACAAAGACAGAGGGGCAGAAACAGAGAGACAGAGTGACACACAGAAACACAGAGACAGACAGAGGCTCAGATACACGAAGAAACAAAGAAGGAGACACCCAGAGAGAGACAGAGAGACAGAGACAGAAAGAGACACTCAGAGAGAGACAGAGAGAGAAAGAGATGCAGGGAGACAGAGAAAGGATGAGGAAAGAATGAGGAGGAGCGAAGGAAAGCCCCCAGGACTGCACTGCCTGCTAGGTCTCTAAGAGCCAATCCGATTGAAGAGAGAGAGGAATAAAGCCAAGCTGCTAGGGGCTCAGAGTCATTTTCTGGTTGTTAAGCCAAAGGTTTCTCCCTCAAATAATACATTTCACTTGGTATTAAGCACAAATATCAGGAATGGCCCAGTAGTCCAATTTCTGCTCCACTTTTGATGTCACCTCTGACCCACCAATGCTAACAGCTAATATTTGCATTTCCAAAATCACTTTTAAAAGCCAATGAGTGATTTATTTGCAGAGTTAACTTGCAACGTGAAGAACTGGGTTTCATGGACATCTCCACTTTTTACATCAATCCTATTTTCCAGCTGGGAAACCCAGAGCCCTAGGGTTGCCACATGCCTTGCAAATATGGGCATCTCACTGAGGATCCCTGAAATCAGGAGGAGAGGGGGAAGGGAGTGAAGCCGGTTGTTGGGCTCAGGGAGAGTGCACTGAATGGGTCTAAAAGTGGTTCTTGGGTAGTTTCCCACATCAGTCTTTTTGCTGCAACTGGGTCATAGGTTCCTTGAGGGCAGGCACCCTGCTGGGGACATCTGCACACCCGGTGGCACTTTTGTGTCATCACACAGAGCACATGACTGCATGTGCGAGTTCGTACTTGCCAGGCTGATCAGAAAGCAGGCAGCCATGGGAGGAACCGAGAGACATCCTCAGCTTGGAGGCTGTGCCTGGGGTCCAGGTGGGTGGTCCATCAGAGCCCTGTATCTGGAGAATGTTCATCTTTGCTGACCCTGTAACTTGGTCATCACTGCTACATAGAGCAGCGAACAATGGGATGAAGGAACCTAACCTGCTTCCTTCCCCCAGTCAGCTCCCTGCCACATGAGCACTTCCAAGGAGCCCCAGGGAGCTGGTTACAGTTGATTTTTATTTCTTTTAATTTTATGAGCGAGAACCCCTGGGTTGATCAACATGAGAGAAAATGATAATTTGCAAAGCTTCTTTCCCTCCGTGCACTTTTTTGCCAGTTGTTTATGAGAGGAGACAGTGTCTTCCTGGCAAGGTGCATTTTCCATTCAGCATGTCTTCTTCTGTTATTAATTTTGCTTTATTTATTTGTTAACCTCTCTCCTTTAGGGTTTTGTGCTTGGCTCTGAGATTGTGCTCTTCCTTGTCTCTCTATGGATTTGACCTCACTGTAAGTCATTGATTTTAGGGTGGGCTCATATCTGCTGGTAAATGGTGCCTTGCATTTATTTGTTCAGGCTCTGGCTGGAGTCACAAGCATGATTCTCAAGCCCTCGTTTGTTGCAGATGGTGGTTTGTGTGTCTTTCTTTCCCACCCCAAGCCTGAAGCCTCCTCAATGCCTTGTTCTGTTGACAGTCATGTGTTCTGGAAGGGTGATGCCCTGGTGCCTTGCAGGAGGCCTCCACCTCCTCAGCATCTCCTTAGGAACAGTGCTCCCCTTTCCTTCTGTCCTCATCATCCACCAAGGAAGAGAGAACAAGGGAAATGGGCTTTAGAATCAAGCAAACTTGAGACCCAACTCTGGCTCCAAGGCACCTTCCTGGCCAGACTCTGTGCATTCCTTTGCAAAATAGGACATGCTTTTTGCATGTTGTCATGGAGAAAGAACCAGGGAACATCGCAAACTTTCCTAGAACATTGCGTAACATGTCTCAGAAATGTCACTTTTTTGCTCCCAAGCTTAGCAACCCATCCTTGCATCCTCTTTCTTCTCTTTCAGCATTCAGCCAGATGATCTCTTTTTTCTTTCCTTGCTTCCACTTGTGACCCAAAATATGGACCAGCTCACAGCAAAGGCACACACCTCAGATGCAGTGCTAAGAACGGCACAACTCAACATGTAGGGGGGACACAGTGTCACCAATTCAATACTGGAGCATCTGAATCCGAAAGATGCCCCTGGAGCACCACAGAACCTTATTCCCATCCCCCTCCTCTCTAATTAAATCCATTTTTGTTAAGCAGTAGCATTTGAGATGAATCAGAAACACCACTCCTTATTCCATAGTATTGTTTTCGTTTTAATTACTGGTACTGCAACAGTATTTTTCCTGCCTTTTTTCTTTGCATGTTTGTGTTATTTCAGTTACATTGTGGTGTAAATGAGTTTTTGAGTGGGAGCCAGGGAACCTAACCATCATTCTCAATATGGTTTCTCTGGGAAAATGTAATATCCACCAAACACCCTCTGAAACACGACACAGGCTGCTTTTGAGTTGAAGGGTGTCTATTTGGCTTTTGTTTTCGCAAAACAACTTCATATTATTTGCTATGTTCCCTTGAACTGATGTATTAGGCTGGCACGGCATTCTTCTGTCCCCCAGAGAAGTTAAGTCAGCTGAAATAGGTCACACAGCAGAGCAGGGCCTGGGTCTTCAGTCTCTTGACTCTTAAGCTATTTGACCAGGGTAGATTAGTCCCACTGGGAAGGACTGTGCACTGTGCACACGAGTACACGCCTAGATTCAGGAGGAGACGGCCGCCTGTGTCTGATTCTAAGCGTGTCTCCTCCCCCAGGTTATCACCACTCCTCTGTTCCATCCACATTTCCTCTTTGGGGGATGTATGCCTGTTGGTCATGCCAAGGGGACCGACCCCAGAGGCTGAAGCCTGTATCTGGTGGAGAGAGGTGATTAAACCTACCTCTCCTGCCAGGTCACATTAATGCACATGCCAATGGTCTTGGTTCATTTCTTCCACAAATATTTGCCAAGGGTTTGTCACATTATTGTGCTAGGTGCTGAACAGATGCAACAGGGGGTGAACACAGAAGAGATCCCTCTGGTTTTGCAGAGTTTTAAGTCTGATGAGGAAGACACTTATACAAAACAGCCATAGAAAATGTGATAAGTGTTTTCACAGGGGAAGACCTGGCTGGTAATTCAGGAGACCTGAGTTCGATCCCTGGGTGGGGAAGATGCCCCGGAGGAGGGCATGGAAACCCACTCCAGTATTCTTGCCTGGAGAAGCCCATGGACAGAGGAGCCTGGCAGGCTGCAGTCCATGGAGTCGCAAAGAGTTGGACATGACTGAACGACTAAGCACAAGCATACAGTAAAGTTTGGCCACCTGATACACAGAGCTCACTCACTGTAAAGGACCCTGAGGCTGGAAAAGATTGAGAGCAGGAAGAGAAGGGGGTGACAGTGAGTGAAATGGTTGGATAGCGTTACTGAATCAACCGACATGAGTTTGAGTAAACTCCGGGAGGTAGTGAAGGACCCGGAAGCCTGGTGTGTTGCAAAGCCTGGTGTGTTGCAAAGCCTGGTGTGTTGCAGTCCATGAGGTTGCAAAGAGTTGGACACAACTTAGCAACTGAACAGTAACAACAAGGTTAAAGTTGGAATCACTCCTTTTGATTCCATCATAGTTTTCATCTTAAAAATATTAATCAGGAAGACTTTATTTGTCCAGCGTGGTGCTAGGCCCTACATTCAGTGAATAAGGTATTGAAGTGGTCACAATTGAGTAAGAAGGACAGTTAACTTTTACTATGTAGCAAACTATGCCAAAACTTTCTGGCTTCAAACAATGAGCATTTGTTATTTTTCACAGTTCTGTGGATTGGCTAGGGGGTTCTTCTGCTCTGGCTTGGCTTGACTCATCTCTGTGGTCAGCTGGGAGTTTGGATGGGACTGCATGATGGAGAATGAGCTCACTCATGTATCAGGCAGGCTGGCTGGTGTAGGGAACTCAGCCAGGCAGCTTGTTGCTGATCTTCATGGACTTCTCAACCCCTAGTATGATAGACTCTTCATAGGGTCATCTCAGTGTCCTGAGGAACAGGAGACACTGCAAACTCCAATATACAAGCATTTTTTAAAACCTCTGCTTACAGAACATCGTGATTGACACATTTGCCAAATCATGTTCCTCGTCCAAGCCCAGAGTCAGGAAGAGTTTGGACCACACTAGGGTGGGTGTGCGTGGAGTATGTGAACATATTGGGGGCAATCCCTCTGTGATCCAGTACTTCTGTAATCTACCTCAAACATATAAATAAAAGCATTAGTATGCTGTGATAAGTGTAAGGGAAATAAACAAAGCCCATTGGTATCAGAGGTAGGAGCAACTAGAACAGGGGAAATTTCTAAGCAGAGGCAGATTTCTGTCTAGTGGAAAAGAGTTTGGTAAAGAGAGAAGAGGAAACGTTGTTGTTGTTTAGTCGCTCAATCCTGTCAAACTCTGTGACCCCAAGAACTGCAGCATGCCAGGCTTCCCCGTCCTTCACGACTGAGCAACTATGCATACACACAAACATCCTTAAGAAAAAAATGCCTAATAGTCCAAATCAAACATGAGAAAAGACTATGAAGCATTCATAAATTATATATATGTTTTTCTCTTTCTGACTTACTTCACTCTGTATGACAGACTCTAGGTCCATCCACGTCTCTACAAACGACCCCGTTTCATTCCTTTAGCGACTGAACTGAACTGAACTGAACTGAATACTGCGCCACATTTTCTTTACCATTTATCTGTCGCTGAACATTAGGTTGCTTCCATGGCCTGGCTATTGTTAATAGTGCTGCAGTGAACACTGGGGTGCATGTGTCCTCTATGGTTTCCTCAGGGTATATGCCCAGTAGTGGGATTAATACATCTATGTGGGATCTAGAAAAATGGCACAGATGAACCCATTTCCAAGGCAAGAATCGAGGCGCAGACATAGAGAACGGACATGTGGACACGCGGGGAAAGGAGAGGGACTAGCTGGGAGGCTAGACACACTGACACGTGTAAAATATAAAGCTAGCATGGCTGCTACAGAGAAGCTGCTGTGTAGTGCAGGGAGCTCAGCTCCGCGCTCTGTGGTGACCGAGAGGTGGCGGAATAAGGGGGGTGCAGGGGGAAGGAGATCCAAGAGGGAAAGGCTATATGTGTGCATATAGCTGATTTACTTCATTGTTCAGGAGAAACTAACACAACATTGTAAACCAACTTTACTCCAAAAAAAAAAAATTTGAAGCATTCACATAAAAGGAAATGCAAATATCCCTAAGTATGAAAATATGTTAAATCCTACATATGAAGAGAGAAAACCAAATGAGTTGTAAGATGCCTATCGAACTGACAAAAGATAGAAAGCTTGATGACACATATATTGGGTAGGTTTTGAGTAAAGGGAATTCCTAATCATTACAGGTGGGAACTTAATTCATACACTCTCTACCAAAATTCCCTGTGTATACCCTCTGATTCTTCAGTTCCACTTTTAGGAATTTATCCTGCAACTTCATGTGTTCCTGCATTTGCACTTGCACTTTGGCCTTCATTTGCATATTTTAAAATGTATTTTGCATGTATTAAGGAAAAATACTTGCATCACTTGAATGTCCGTTGATAGATAGGGGTCTAGTTAATAACGGTGATCATCATATAGTGGAATGGTCTGGGTACGTTTAGAGGGATGTGGAAATGCTCAGGGAATGACAAGAGATGAAATACTGAAATACTTCATGAAATACTGAAATACTTATGTATTACACACTTTAAAATATGTTGAGAAGATGGACCTCATGTGAATTGTTCTTACCAAAAATTACACAGAAGAACACAAGGAAATTTTTGGAGGTGAAGGATAACTTTAGTGTCTTGGTTATGGTGATGGTATCGTGGGTGTAGGTATATGTCCAAACTCATCAAGCGATGTACATAAAATGGATCTAATTTTGCCTATCAATTATATTTCAATACAGCTAAAATAGAAAAATTTCCTAATGACATGTTATAAGTTGAAAAAATTAACAGATGACCTTAAGTAAAACAGAAATAGCCATCTAAAACAAAATATAGATCATACCAGTGGAAAAAAGGAGAAAGTGTATGTACACACTGAAAGAGAGAGAACCTCATTCCTCTTCCTGTGGATGCTAAGTCACCTTAGTTGTTTGTGTCCAACTCTTTGTGACCCTATGGACCACAGCCCACCAGACTCCTCTGTCCAAGAGATTCTTCATGCAAGAATACTGGAGTGGGTCACCATGCCCTCTTCCAGGGCATCTCCCCTACCCAGGTGTTGAACTTATGTCTCTTATGTCTCCTGCCTTGACAGGCAGGTTCTTTACCACCGGCAACACCTGGGAAGCCCATTCCTCTTCCTACAAGCACTGATCTCATCAAAGGGGCCCTATCCTCATTAATTCATCTAACCATAACCACCTCCCAAATACCCCATCTCCAAATGCCATCACACTGGGGGCTTAGGCTTCAGTGCATAAATTTTGGAGGAACACAGACACTCAGTCCATAGGAACATATAATCCTCATAATTACTGTATGAAGCAGCTAGTATTACCAGAATATTTTAGATGAGGAAAATGAGGTGCAGAAAGGCTAATTAAATTGGTCAAGGTCATAGAGCTGGTGTAGCAGCAAAACTGGGACTTGACTATAAGTGAGTTAGCCCACAGGGTTTTGCTCAAACACAGGTTCTCTGCACCACAGCAGGTCCCTGCCTGCGTTCTCCCTGACTCACTGCACCTCACCGAACGGATAACTCAGACCCTTCTGGACCACCTGGTAATAGGTCTGGCTAGAGGCAGGGTCTGGTTTCAATAGCAGGAAACTCTTAGAACATGGCATTTTTTGGTTCATTTTAATTGCCAACTTGGGGGTCTTGTTGTTAATTCTTGAGAACCAGGAAAATACCTTTTCAAATCTGCGATACATCTTTGTGATGGAGAGGGCATGGCTGGATGTTAAACTCAAAGAACTGTCTCTCTCTGCTTGAGGCAGAAGAGTAAGTCAGCTAGACAAGATTTAGCAAATTCGATTACGCATCCTTCTCTGCTCAGAGATCCTAAATATTCCTTTGCTGGTATTATGAAGTCCACTCTCTTCATCTGGCTTCACCCTACTTTTCCCAAGTGCTTCCTGCTTCAGTCCAGTGAGAAGCTCTCAGCCCAGCCCAGCAACTCCACTCAATCACTTCAAAAATCACCATTTTCCTGTTCCTACTTTAAGAATGTAAACTTCCAGTGAGATAATGGATGTGAAACGCCTCACGTGGCACCCATTTACTACACTGAAAACAGAAACCACTAACCCAAGTAGAGTGCAGATTCAGTTTACAAAGAATTTTAAATTCCCCCTCATAGCATCCCTCTGAATTAGGAATTACCTGTTCTGGTTCACCATTGAGAATATTGAGACTGGTGTTTCATGGCCTAAGCTGCTTAGCACATTGCCGGGCTGTTGTTAGATCCAGGGCTTGAACAACTCCACATCCTGTGCTCTTTCTCTCTCTCTCTCTCTCTCTTTTTTTTTTTTAACACATAAGGAAGCATTTATCTGAGGTTTAACATGAAGTCATACAAATAAACTTTGTATAAACACAAAAATGCATTGAGTCACGGCACAGCTAGCAAAAAGCAAAGTAAAAACAAATAAAATTTATTGGTGGCTGTATATAACTTGGCATAGTTGTGTCTTGTACACTGGAAAGCCTTTTTCAAAGCTTATCTTGGATCAACAGAAGACCAGTCTCCAAAGGTGTTTTGCAAGATAGGCTGGGGATGGGTGGGCAGTAGTGGATCATGTTCAACTCTGTGAATGTCCCGTTGAATACTCCTGGCTCCTTGGATCTAGATCTAGGTTGGGGAACTTTTGGTGGTGGCGGTTTAGTGGCTAAGTTGTGTGTGACTCTTCCGACCCCATGGACTGTCAAGGGGTCTGCCAGCCTCCTTTGTCCATGGGATTTCCCAGGTAGAATACTGGAGTGCATTGCCATTTCCTTCTCCAGGGGGTCTTCCTGACCCAGGGATCAAACTCAGGTGTCCTACATTGCAGGTGGATTCTTTACCAACTGAGCCACCAGGGAAGCCCCTGGGGAATTTTATTTCTACTAATTAACACAGTGAGAAAAAAGCAGGAGGAAGTTGAGGTGGGGGGGTTGGCATCTCTCAAGTTCACAATACAAAGAGGATAAAAGCTTGTCAGACACTTAATCACTGTTTCTAAACAGTTGCCAAACACCTACACCATTAGACTAGGTTTCCTCGGGTCTGACAAGCACAATAAGTGCCACGGCAAACATTCCTTGGACTAATCACTTTACATGGATTAGTTCAATTCATCCTCACGACAATCCCATGAAGCAGGTGTTCATATTAGCTACACTTCACCCAGGGAGAAAAGCTCCCTGCTTTTATCCTTGTCATCGTCCTTTAATCACCCAGGGTCTACCTTTGTGAAAAGAAAGCTGGTTGTGCACATCTGCTCAGATTCAACTTGAGAACAGTGAATTGGGTAATGAAGAGTAATGCAGAGATCACTTCTATTCTGCTTTGGGATGTGGTCCTTCAGTTCAGTCCTTCAGTAGTGTCTGACTCTTTGCGACCCTATGGACTGCAGCACGCTAGGCCTCTCTGTCCATCACCAACTCCCAGAGCTTGCTCAAACTCATGTCCATCGAGCTGGTGAGGCCATCCAACCATCTCATCCTCTGTCGTCCCCTTCTCCTCCTGCCTTCAATCTTTCCCAGCATCAGGGTCTTTTCTAAAGAGTCAGTTCTTTGCATCAGGTGGTCCTTGGCCTTGCTGTATGTGACATCTGGGGAATTTCCAGAGCAGTTCCTGGAAGCCGAATGAGGAGGCCGCCTTGTGATGTTCTGATACCTAAGGGTAAGGCGTCACTAGCCTTCTTCCATGGAAGCTTCCCTGCTGAAGATGGTCCCAATTACCTCCAAGTGCCAGCTTCTTCGGGTTTCTTTGGTGACTCAGCTGGTAAAAAACCTGTCTGAGGATCCCCTGAAGATGGGAATGGCAACCCGCTCCAGTACTCTTCCCTGGAAAATCCCATGGACAGAGGAGCCTGGTGGGCTATAATCCATGAGGTTGCAAAGAGTCAGACACAACTGAGCGACTTTCACCAACTTCTTTTTTCTCTTCCCTCCCACTTCCCCTTATTCTTATTAATGTTGATAACTATCCAGAAAGCAGAGATTCCTCTGTGTCAGGCTTTGGTTGCACATGAGTCGTGACTTAATCTTCAAGACCACACTCTGTGAGATTTGTGGGTGTCCCAGAGTCGCCTCCCTCCTGCCAGTGCTTGAGAGCTAAATTGTTCCATTTTCAGAAATCCAGGGAGACTGTTGTTAAACAGAGCTGTTCCTAAAAATAAAATGATAAAAACTTACAATTAAATAAATTACATTAAAAACAAAGGTAATAAACACACTAAAGTAATTAAACATTTATCAGCACATCCCTGGAAGTACCGTTCTCCCCAACAATAGTGCTGAAGATGACTGAGGTTTGGAAGGAAGCAGCGAAGTCTAGAGACAGACATGAGGGGTGGGACACCTCAGAGATGTTAGCTCAAGCTGGGTTGCTTTTTTCCCAGAACGAAGCTACATTTTGGCTCCTACAGCTTATGCACTGGAGATGGGGGCATTAAGAGGGGTTCCTTGGTGGCTCAGATTGTAAAGAATCTGCCTGCAGTACAGGAGACTGGGGTTCTATCCCTGGGTTGGGAGAAGGGGATAGCAACCCACTCCAGTATTCCTGCCTGGAGAATTCCATGGACAGAGGAACCTGGTGGGCTAAAACCCATGGGGTCACAAAGTGTTGGACATGACTGAGGGACTAAGACTTGCACTTCCCCTGAGAAAGTTTGTAGAAACTACTGCCTGATGGGAGAAAACCCATGACAACAATGAAAGGGGAGCGTGGCCACAGAGGGTCTACGTTCTGTACCTGATGCTATAAAAAATGTGGCTAGATTTGAAAATGTACCTGATGCTATCAACTTCCATGCCAAGAGAGAGCAATGGTCTCGTTCTGTTTAGCATAAGCATCCACTCATTTCCTCTGCTGCCTTTTCCTGGGTAGTAAAATCCCAGAAAGGTATGGGACCATAGAGCCTCATTCCCAGAGAGGAAACTCACCCATGAGGATGAAGGTGCCACACCCCAACTCTCCTATAAAGGACATGAACAAGTGATGACTGTCTTCAGAGGCCATAGACAACAAAGAGTTGGTGCTTCTTCACAGAAAGGCTCACGATCCATAAATATACCCACTGGAATGCAGGACAAAACATAATGTATAAAAGATTGAACAGAAGATATATTATGCTAGTGCATGGCAATCCTGTCGGCAGGAATTTATAGCTTCGATATATTCCCCATTAAAAGTGGTTCAGCTAGCTGGTAGAGAAGCTCAATTCATCTTGCATCTGTTGCAAACCATCAATATTATGGTTTACTCATTTAAACTGGAAATGGGACCAAATATTTGGGCTATTTATAATAAAAAAATATGAAAATCTTTGTATTGGTCTTCATCACCTAACTCCTTCACTTTAATCAGAAGTCTGTTTACATAGGGTTCAGAGAACATTCCTCACCTGTGATGATGCTAGGCTATGAGAGGCAGGAATGAGGAGGAAAATGACCAAATGTCCCTTTTCTCAGAGACAGGCGCGTGCCCCTCCCTTATTGAGGCCATCTGCCCACAGGAAAGGCAAAGCGGCACATGCAAAAGTCTGTGCATGGCATGTAAAAAGGGAAGGGGGAGGCTGGAAAGTTGGAAACAGGTAAGAGTATGAAGGTTGCTTGGAGCTTCCCAGATGGTGCTACTGGTAAAGAACCCACCTACCAATGCAGGAGACATAAGAGACAGAGGTTCAGTCCATGGGTCGGAAAGATCCCCTGGAGGAGAGCATGGCAACCCACTCCAGTATTCTTGCCTGGAGAATCGCATGGACAGAGAAGTCTGGCAGGCCACCGTCTGTGGGGTTGAGAGAAGCCTGGCAGGCCACCGTCTGTGGGGTTGCAAAGAGTCAGACATATCTGAAGTGACTTAGCACAGAAAGCACAGGATAAGAATCTGAAAAGCCATGGACTTCCCGGTAGTCCAGTGGTTGAGAGTTCGCCTTCCAGTGTTGGGGGAGCAGGTTCTATCCCTGGTTGGGGAGCTAAGATCACACATGCCTTTTGGCTAAAGAACCAAAACATAAAACAGAAGCAATATTGCAAAAAATTCAATAAAAACTTTTAAAATGATCTACAGCAAAAAAAAAAATCTTAAAAAAAAAAATGAGTATGGACAGCCAGCAAGCATCTAAGGGCAGCCAGTGATGCTTGTGGATGTATCACATGCTGGCTTGTGTTCCCAGGGAAAATGCCAGCCCCAGGCTCTCTGTCAGTGGAGTTGACCTCACTGTCGCGAGGTGTGGTCATTGTATTGCCAGAATGCCCATGGTTTACACTGTGGATCCTCAGAGGAGGCCCTACTCTCCCCTAGGAATAATTTCTAAATGTGTCTGATGGATTTGCTTATGACAAGGCACCCGAAGCTGCAAGGCCAGAGACAGCCCACATAAACAGCGGGGATCACCCCTGGTGATTTCCTCACAATATCTCTCCTCCTTGCTCACACTACCTGCAGCTCTCCATTTCCTCCTCCCCTGCTGTCCCACCTCCAGCCTCAGCCTCAGTCTCTAATATCTGTCTTAGACTCACCTCCTTGGTTTTGAGTCTCTTTGATGTATCCCATTTGACTCCTGTTCTCAGCTTGAGGGTCCTGACTCTGGGCACTTGGATTCCTGCACACCTACAGTTCCCAGAGAGAATCCTACTCAGCTTGTCTGGGCTTTACGATGGCCCTGAGAGTCCCAGGCCCTGGGAGGGGATGAAAATAAAGGCTAATCTTTTTACTCACTTACTGCTTGGCTTTAATTCCCCAGTGGAAACGCTGCCCTGCCTTGCTCTTTCATCATTCTCCGTGTTATTCTGTGTCAAGTCAGTGGGCCTTCTTTCACGGGCGCTGCCCAGGCCCCTCAGTGTCTGTTCATCCAGGGAGATCCCAGACAGGCACTACACCAAGGACCTCTTGTCAGACAAATGTTGGCAGAAGACCACTTTGAGACCTCGAGCTCCACACTGTGGCCTTGGGGTTCCTGCAGCACCAAGGATGTGGGGGAGGGTCACCCTGGCTCAGCCATCTCCCTCTCCCAGACACTCAGAGTGTCATTCTGCCCTTTCCATGTGTGCCTGGGGCTTTCTGAGCTATTTTTAAAAACCTATAGCACTTCCTGTCTCTACCACTCATTTGGGCGGTTAATCATGACAGTCTAGAAATGTCACCTCTGGACAGTGTGGTGTGTGTGTGGAGAAGTGTTGCAGTCAAGTGAAGGCACAGGGCCGTCAGAGGGCCTGGGTGGAGGGACTCAGGCCATAGGACCAGCACCTGGGACAGCAGGAGGAGCCCGGACTGGCCTGCTCACCCAGCGCCATGACCCAGGATGCACCATGCGGCGTGGCTGGGAGTGGGCTGTTGTGACCGGGCAGCTGCGTTTTAGCACTGACTTGGCCAGCATCAGCGTTGGACAAGTGCCACGACTCCTCTGAATATCCCTCTCCACACCTTCAACACAGGGTAGCTGTGCTTTCAGAGCAGAAGCCATTTATCAGCTCTCATGTTCCCTGGGAGGGAGCAGGATTCAAAGCATGCCTTTGATTTTTTTCTGTTTACACTGTCTGTTCCTTGGCTGGTGAGATGAGGATAAAGATTGCTTATTCCTGCTCCTGTGTGACCGACCTTCCTCTTCTGAGTTTAGCTTTCTCAGAAGAGGAGCCCACTTTCATTTCTTTAAAAAAAAATATGTGTTTATTTATTTTTGGCTGTGCTGGGTCTTTGTTGCTGCATGGGCATTTCTCTAGCTGCAGTGAAGGTGGGGGCTACTCTCCAGTTGTGGTATTCAGGCTTCTCATGGCGGTGGCTTCTTTTGTTGCCGAGCGTGAGTTCTAGGGCATGTGGGCTTCAATAGTTTTGGCTCCCGGGCTGTACAGTTCAATCGTGATGCATAGCCTTAGCTGCTCTGAGACATCTGGGATCTTGCTGAGTCATGGATAGAACCTATGTCCTTGCATTGGCAGGCAGATTCTTTACCACTAAGCCAACAGGGAAGCCCCACTTCATTTTTTTTTAAACTAATTTATTTTTTATTGAAGGATAATTGCTTTACAGAATTTTGCTGTTTTCTGTCAAACCTCAACATGAATCAGCCATAGGTATACATATATCCCCTCCTTTTGAACCTCCCTCCCGTCTCACTCCCTATCCCATCCCTCTAGGTTGGTACAGAGTCCCTGTTTGCATTTCCTGAGCCATACAGCAAATTCTCATTGGATATCTATTTTACATATGGTAATGTAAGTTTCCATGTTGCTCTTTCCATACATCTCACCCTCTCTTCCCTCTCCCCATGTCCATAAGTCTATTCTCTATGTCTGTTTCTCAACTGTTGCCCTGTAAATAAATTCTTCAGTACCATTTTTCTAGATTCTGTATATGTGTTAGAATACTTACTTAACTCTGAATAATAGATTCTAGGTTCATCCACCTCATTAGAACTGACTCAAATGTGTTCCTTTTTATGCCTAAGTAATATTCCACTGTGTATATGTACCACAACTTCTTTATCCATTTATCTGTCGATGGACATCTAGGTTGCTTCCATGTTCTAGCTATTGTAAATAGTGCTGCGATGAACAATGCGATACATGTGTCTTTTTCAATTTTGTATTCCTCAGGGTATATGTCTAGGAGTGGGATTGCTGGGTCATATGGTGGTTTTATTCCTAGTTTTTTAATGAATCTCCATACTGTCTTCCATAGTGGCTGTATCAATTTACATTCCCACCAACAGTGCAAGAGTGTTCCCTTTTCTCCACACCCTCTCCAGCATTTATTGTTTGTAGACTTTTTGATGATGGCCTTTCTGACCATCGTGAGGTGATATCTCATTGTAGTTTTGATTTGCATTTCTCTAATAATGAGTGATGTTGAGTATCTTTTCATGTGTTTGCTAGTCATCAGTACGTCTTCTTTGGAGAAATATCTGTTTAGGTCTTTTTCCTACTTTTTGTTTGTTTTTCTGGCATTGAGTTGTATGAGCTGCTTGTATATTTTGGAAATTAATCCTTTGTCAGTTGTTTCATTTGCTATTATTTTCTCCCAGTCTGAGGGTTGTCTTTTCACCTTGTTTATAGTTTCCTTTGTTGTGAAAAAGCTTTTAAGTTTAATCAGGTCCCACTTGTTTACTTTTGTTTTTATTTCTGTTACTCTAGGAGGTGGGTCATGAGGATCTTGCTTTGATTTATGTCATCAAGTGTTCTGCCTGTTTTCCTCGAAAAGTTTTATAGTTTCTGGTCTTACATTTAGGCTTTAATCAGCTTTGAGTTTATCTTTGTGTATGGTGTTAGGAAGTGTTCTAACTTAGTTCTTTCACATGTAGCTATCCAGTTTTCCCAGCACTTTATTGAAGAGACTGTCTTTGCCCCATTATATACTCTTGCCTCCTTTGTCAAAAATAAGGTACCCATAGGTGCATGGGTTTATTTCTGGGCTTTCTATCTTGTTCCATTGGTCTATATTTCTGTTTTTGTGCCAGTACCATACTGTCTTGATGACTGCAGCTTTGTGGTATAACCAGAAGTCAGGATGGTTGATTACTCCAGCTCCATTCTTATTTCTCAAGACTGCTTTGGCTATTCGGGATCTTTTGTGTTTCCATACGAATTGTGAAATTTTTTGTTCTAGTTCTGTGAAAGATGTCATTGGTAATTTGATAGGGATTGCATTTGGTAGTATAGTCATTTTCACAATATTGATTCTTCCTACTCAGGAACATGGAATATCTCTCCATTTGTTTATGTCATCTTTGATTTCTTTCATCAGTGTCTTATAATTTTCTATGTGCAGTTCTTTTGTCTCCTCCGGTAAGTTTATTCCTAGATATTTAATTCTTTTTGTTGCAATGGTGAATGGGATTGATTCCTTAATTTCTCTTTCTGACTTTTCATTGTTAGTATATAGAAATGCAAGTGATTTCTGTGTATTGATTTTGTATCCTGCAACTTTGCTTAATTCACTGATTAGCTCTAGTAATTTTCTGATACTATCTTTAGGGTTTTCTGTGTACAGTCTCATGTCATCTGCAAATGTGAGAGCTTTACTTCTTTTCTGATCTGGATTCCTTTCTTTTTCTTCTCTGACTGCTGTAGATAGGACTTCCAGAACTATCTTGAATAATAGTGGCAGAAGTGGACACCTTTGTCTTGTTCCTGATCTTAGCGGGAACGCTTTCAGTTTTTCACCATTGACAGTAATGTTTGCTGTAGGTTTATCATATGTGGCCTTTAATATGTTGAGGTAGGTTCCTTCTATGCTCATTTTTTGAAGAGTTTTAATAATAAATAGGTGCTGAATTTTGTTGAAGACTTTTTCTGCATCTATTGAGATGATCATATGGTTTTTATCTTTCAGTTTGTTAATATGGTGTATTATATATATATAAATATATATATGAATCCTTGCATCCCTGAAAGAGACCCAACTTGATCATAGTGTATGAGCTTTTTGATGTGTTGCTGAATTCTGTTTGCTAAAATTTTGTTGAGGATTTTTGCCTCTATGCTCATGAGTGATATTGGCCTATAGTTTTTGTGTGTGAGTTGTCTTTGTCTGGTTTTGGTATTAGGGTGATGGTGGCCTCATCGAATGAGTTTGGAAGTGTTCCTGCCTCTGCAATTTTTTGAAAGAGTTTTAGAAGGATAGGCATTAGCTCTTCTCTACATGTTTGATAGAATTCTCTTGTGAAGCCATCTGGTCCTGGGCTTTTGTATTTTGGGAGATTTTTGACCACAGCTTCAATTTCAGTGCTTGTAATTGGGTTGGTCATAATTTCTATTTCTTTCTGGTTCAGTCTTGGGATATTGAACTTTTCTAAGAATCTGACCATTTCTTCCAGGTTATCTATTTTATTGCCATATAGTTGTTCATAATAGTATCTTATAATCCTTTTTATTTCTGCATTGTCTGTTATAACCTCTCCTTTTTCATTTCTAATTTTGTTGATTTGATTCTTCTCTCTTTTTTTCTTGATGCGTCTGGCTAAATGTTTGTCAATTTTGTTTATCTTCTCAAAGAACCAGCTTTTAGTTTTATTAATCTTTACTATTGTTTCTTTCACTTCTTTTTCATTTATCTCTGCTCGAATATTTGTGATTTCTTTCCTTCTATTAATTTTGGGTTTTTCTTCTTCTTCTTTTTCCAGTTGCTTTAGGTGTAAAGTTAGGTAGTCTATTTGATGTTTTTCTTGTTTCTTGAGGTAGGATTGTGTTGCTATAAACTTCCCTTTTAGAACTGCTTTTGCTGCCTCCCATATGTTTTGAGTTGTGTTTTCATTGTCATTTGTTTCTGTAAATTTTTTTATTTCCCTTTTGATTTATTCAGTAACTTGTTGGTTATTTAGAAACATGTTGTTTAATCTCCATGTGTTTGTGTTTCTTACAGTTTTTTTCTTGTAATTGATATCTAGTCTCATAGCATTGTGGTCAGAGAAGATGCTTGATACAATTTCAATTTTCTTAAATTTACTGAGTTTTGATTTGTGACCTAAGACATGGCCTATCCTGGAGAATGTTCCATGTGCACTTGAAAAGAAGGCGTATTCTTCTGCATTTGGATGCAATGTCCTGAAGATATCAATGAGATCCATCTCATCTAATGTATCATTTAAGACCTGTGTTTCCTTATTAATTTTCTGTTTTGATGATCTGTCCATTGGTGTGAGTGGGGTGTTAAAGTCTCCTACTATAACCGTGTTACTGTCAATTTCTCCTTTTATGTTTGTTAGTGTTTGTCTTATGTATTGAAGCGCTCCTATGTTCGGTGCATAGATATTTACAATTGTTATGTCTTCCTCTTGGATTGGTCCCTTGATCACTATGTAGTGTCCTTCCTTATCTCTTGTAATATTCTTTATTTTAAGGTCTATTTTATCTGATATGAGGGTTCCTACTCCAGCTTTCTTTTGCTTCCCATTTGCATGGAATATATTTTTCCATCCTCTCACTTTCAGTCTATATGTTTCTTGAGGTCCAAAGTGGGTTTCTTGTAGACAGCATATGCTGCTGCTGCTAAGTCACTTCAGTATTGTCCGACTCTGTGTGACCCCATAGATGGCAGCCCACCAGGCTCCCCCATCCCTGGGATTCTCCAGGCAAGAACACTGGAGTGGGTTGCCATTTCCTTCTCCAATGCATGAAAGTGAAAAGTGAAAGGGAAGTCACTTAGTCGTGTCCGATTCTTCATGACCCCATGGACTGCAGCCTACCAGGCTCCTCTGTCCATGGGATTTGCCAGGCAAGAGTACTGGAGTGGGGTGCCATCGCCAGCGTATATATGGGTCTTATTTTTGTATCCATTCAGCCAGTCTGTGTCTTTTGGTTGGAGCATTTAATCCATTTACATTTAAAGTAATGATATATAAGTTCCTATTGCCATTTTCTAATTGCTTGGGGTTGATTTTGTAGATTTTTTTTTCTATTGTATTTCTTGACTATATAATATAAGTCCATTTAACATTTGTTGTAAAGCTGCTTTGGTGGTATTGAATTCTCTTAACTTTTGCTTGTCTGAAAAGCTTTTGATTACTCCATCAATTTTGAATGAGATCCTTTCTGGGTACAGTAATTTTGGTTGTAGATTGTTCCCTTTCAGTACTTTAAATATATCCTGCCATTCCCTTGTGGCCTGCAGAATTTCTGCTGAATGATCAGCTGTTAAGTGTATGGAGTTTCCCTTGTATGTTACTTGTTGCTCCTCCCTTGCTGCTTTTGATATTCTTTCTTTGTGTTTAGTCTTTGTTAGTTTGATTAGTATGTGTCTTGGCATGTTTCTCCTTGGGTTTATCCTGTATGGGGCTTTTTGTGCCTCTTGGACTTGACTGGCTATTTCCTTTTCCATGCCATTTCAACTAAGTTCCTTTTCAACTATAATCTCTTCAAAAATTTTCTCATACCCTTTCTTTTTTTCTTCTTTTTCTGGGACCCCTATAATTCGAATGTTGATGCATTTGACATGGTCCCAGAGGTCTCTGCGACTGTCCTGCTCTTTTTATTCTTTTTGCTTTATCTGCTCTTCAGAAGTTATTTCCACCATTTTATCTTCCAGCTCACTGATTCCTTCTTCTGCTTCAGATATTCTGCTATTGATTCCTTCTAAAGTATTTTTAATTTCAGTAATTGTGTTTTTTGTCTCTGTATGCTTATTCTTTAATTCTTTTAGGTCTTTGTTAACTGATTCTTGCATTTTCTCCATTTTGTTTTCAAGGTTTTTGATCATCTTTACTAGAATTATTCTGAATTCTTTTTCAGGTAATTTTCCTATTTCCTCTTCATTTATTTGGACTTCTGTGTGTCTAGTTTGTTTCTTCATTTGTACCATATTTCTCTGCCTTTTCATTTTTTTAAGCTATTGTGTTTGAGATCTCTTTTTCCTAGGCTTCAAGGAAAGTTGAATTATTTCCTTGAAGAAGGTTGAATTCTTTCTTCCTATTGGTTTCTGCCCTCCTAAGGTTGGTCCAGTGGTTAGTGTGAGTTTTGTATACGGTGAGGTTTGTCCTGAGTTTTTGTTTGTTGGTTTGTTTTTCCTCTGATGGGCAAGGCTGAGTGAGGTGGTAGTCCTGTCTGCTGATGATTGGGTTTGTATTTTTGTTTTATTTGTTGTTTCAATGAGGCGTCCTGCACAGGGTGCTACTGGTGGTTGGGTGATGCTGGGTCTTGTATTCAAGTGGTTTCCTTTGTGTGAGTTCTCACTATTTGACGCTCCCTAGGGTTAGTTCTCTGGTAGTCTAGGGTCTTGGAGTCAGTGCTTCCACTCCAAAGGCTCAGGGTTTGATCTCTGGTCAGGAACAAAGATTCCACAAGTGGTTTGTTATGGCATTAAGGGAGAGTAAAACAAATATCCCAAAATGAGAAACCAAAGATGAACCACAGACAAATGGCAGTTACAAAGTCAGGCAAATAATAATTAGAATAATGGAATATACACATATATATACACACCCATGAGCAAAGTCAAAACAGTCCAACAAAAATAAAGTACAGTAGATCGATCCAGTGAACAAGGAAATCAAAAATTATATTTACCAGTTAAGAACAAAACTAACTTAAGCACAAACTGGAAAAAAACTAAAGCAAGGTACCAAGTGGGGAATAGAGCAATGAAAACAAAACTAGCAAATATGTTAGAGGAAAGCAAAGAAGAAAAAGAAAGAAAGAATAGATATGCAAAGTTAAATAGAGATAGATAAAGAATATTTATATACATTAAAGATTAACTGCAGGGGAAAAGTAACAGTAGGAAAGGCAAACAAAGGAATAAATATAGAAAATATGATAGGTTTAAAAATTAATAATTAAAATTATAAAAAGAGAAAAGAAAAAAATGGAAGAAGAAAGAGAAAAGGAAAAAAAAGCAAAAGTTCCAGAACTGCAAAAGCCCAACACCGAGGCAGAGGTTTATAACAACAATAAAAAGTGTGACTGAATATATACATATACATATACACCCATAAGCAAAGTCAAAACAGTCCAACAAAAATAAAGTACAACAGATTGACCCAGTGAACAAAGGAAACCAAAAATTGTATTTACCAGAACAAAACTAACTCAGGCACAAACTGGAAAACAAAACTAAAGCAAAGTGTCAATTGAGGAATAAAGCAATGAAAATAAAACTAACAAATATGTTGAGAGGAAAGGAGAGAAAGAAAAGAAAGAAAGAATAGATATGCAAAGTTAAGTAGAGGTAGATAAAGAAGATTTATACATGTTAAAGATTAACTGCAAGGGGAAAAGAACAGTAGGAAAAACAAACAAAGGAATAAATGTAAAAAAAAATAATAGGTTTAAACAATTAAAAATTAAAATTAAAAAGAGAAAATTTTTTAAAAAGGGAAAACTCCACAGAACTGCAAAAGCCCAACGTAGAGGCAGAGGTTTATAACAACAATAAAAATGTGACTGATACCAAGAATAAAAAAATAAGCTCAAAAGCTTAATTGGATTTCATAGTGCCAGTTTGACAACTACAACAGAGGGGGAAAAAGGGGGAAAAAAAGAAAAAAGTCTAAAGAATCTAGAGAACAAGTCAAAACATAAGAAAAATAAATGTTTTTCTTGAGTCACTGCTGT
This sequence comes from Bos mutus, assembly GCF_027580195.1. Lineage (NCBI taxonomy): Eukaryota > Metazoa > Chordata > Mammalia > Artiodactyla > Bovidae > Bos > Bos mutus. The sequence goes on from NC_091624.1 coordinate 41,491,830, forward strand.
CAGTCCTTTCCCTCCTTGGGAGTCACAGTTCACCTCACCTCCCCAGGATGCCCTCCCACACTGTGCTGATCTACACCCCCGTATTCTTGCCTGGAGAATCCCCCTCCCTGACAGAGAAGGCTGGCAAGCCATAGTCTACAGGCTCGCAAAGAGTTGGACAGGACTGAAGCGACTCTGTGCGCATAGATGCAAGACTTTTTTTGCCTGTGACAGCTCTGCCCCAGTGAGAGTTAAGTGTGAAGGTGGCGTAGCTTCTTGGCTTGCTGGGAGCCTGGCGGAGCCAAGTGTGCAGGGACAAGGACTGCCTCCACTGCAGGAGTTATGGCCCTATTTGAGTCTTTTTTCAAGCCTCTTGCAGCTGGTGATCAGAAGGCCTCTTTGGCCAGTCTTTCTCTGTAGCTCTGTTCAGGCACTTAGAGGGCTCCCTTGCCTGGGTCCTTTTTGTTGTTTGGGGTGTCAGTCACATAGAGGGGCCCTCTTGGCTGGGGTCCTACTCTGTAGATTGGCACGTCAGGCACTTAAAGGTGTACTCTGGGTGGGGTCCTACTCTATAGTTCAGCACATCAGTCACCTAAAGGAGCACCCTGGGTGGAGTCCTATTCTGTAGTTCAGTGCGTCAGGCATTTGATGGACCAGCCTCCCTATTGTTCAGCTGACGATGCTGGCATATGGGGAGAGAGAGGCTATGGTGATGGCTCCACCCACTATGCATAACTCAGCTGTATCTCTTTGCTTCCGTGGTGGCCTGGCTTTCCTCCGCCATCATTTCCCACCACGATCTCCTCCCTCACATCCCCTCAATCCATCTCTCTGCAGTCAACAGCAGCGCTTGCCCTGGGATTGCTCTACAATCCTTAAACTCCAGCTCCGAGCTGCTGCACCTTCCAAGGTACCAGCGTTCCTGTCTGGGATATGTATGGCTGTGGCAAGGACTGATTCTCATTTTATTTAGGCTGCCACAGATCAGCTATTTCACTCTCAGCCTTAAATGTTTCTCCTCTGACTCAGACAATTGCCCCAATGTAGGGATCAGACCCCTTCTTCAGTTCCCCTACCTGCTGAGGGCAGGTCCAGTCCTACTAACACTCCTGGTTTCCCCCTAGTTCCATCATCCTACTGAGTTTTGCATGGTTCTATATATTCTTTTGGAGAAGGTAATGGCAACCCACTCCAGTACTGTTGCCTGGAAAATTCCATGGACGGAGAAGCCTGGTAGGTGGCAGTCCATGGGGTTGCTAGGAGTCAGACACGACTGAATGACTTCACTTTCACTTTTCACTTTCATGTTTTGGAGAAGGAAATGGCAACCCACTCCAGTGTTTTTGCCTGGAGAATCCCAGGGATGGGGGAGCCTGGTGGGCTTCTGTCTATGGGGTCGCACAGAGTCGGACACAACTGAAGTGACTTAGCAGCAGCAGCAGCGTATATTCTTTTCCACTGGTCAGGTACTCCTGTCTGCTTTCAGCTGGTTGTTCTGCGTGCATTTCTGTGTCTGAAGGTGTATTCCTGATGTATCCCTGGAGAGAGATGTACTCCACATCCACCTACTACTCCTCAGCCATCTTGTTCTCCCTATTCTGCAACTTTTGACTCTTGAGAGTCCCTTGGACTGCAAGGAGTCCCAACCAGTCCATTCTGAAGGAGATCAGCCCTGGGATTTCTTTGGAAGGAATGACGCTAAAGCTGAAACTCCAGTACTTTGGCCATCTCATGCGAAGAGCTGACTCATTGGAAAAGACTCTGATGCTGGGAGGGATTGCGGACAGGAGGAGAAGGAGACGACAGAGGATGAGATGGCTGGATGGCATCACTGACTCAATGGACGTGAGTCTGAGTGAACTCTGGGAGTTGGTGATGGACAGGGAGGCCTGGCATGCTGCGATTCATGGGGTCGCAAAGAGTCGGACACGACTGAGTGATTGAAATGAACTGAGATGGAAAAGTGTCATACCCTTAAAGAGAGCCTTGAGAATGGGCTGTCCTGTATATTTCAGGCTATAGACAACATTCTTAACTGAAAGCAATAGAATACAAAAGTTAAACAAAAGAAACAGATCTAATATGGAGTCAGATTTGTTCTTTCCTATTACAATAAGGCTGACATTCTAATCTGTCATGACTCCTCTCCAGCATGTTCAGAGCCTAGGTCAGTATGAAGCTCAGTACATACCAACCTGGCAAGTGAATGAAACAATTCCTTCATAAGTAGTGTCCGTTATTCAAGCATACAGACTTCAGGGTCCTGTGGTAGTCCCCACTTCCAAAAGGCAGGTGATCCCTGGAGTACCTGTGATCTGAGTTTAGGTAGATACCATTCTCTCTCTCTTTTATTTATTTATTTATTTATTTTTGCCTAAATCTGCTTTCTTTACAGGATACACAATTTATTTATTTAGGCTGTGCTGACCTTCATTGTGGGGCACAGGTTTAGCTGCCCCACAGCATTTTCCTTAACCAGGGATTGAACCCACATCCCCTGCATTGGAAAGTGAATTCTTAACCACTGGACCACCAGAGAAGTCCCTACAATTTATTATTTTATACATAATAAATAAGTAGCTTTTACTGAGTGATTATTTCATGCCAGACATTTTCCAGATGATAAAACTGAAACCCAGAGAGGGTATGCCATCAACCTAGAAAGAGGAAGACTTTTCTCAAACCCAAACTAGTAGACCTCAATGTTAACAGTCCTGCTGTCCCACCTACCAAGTCCTGAAGACTCTGAGGTTCAGAGAGATTATTCAAGATGCCCAAAAGGGGCTTCCCAGTGGCTCAGTGGTAAAGAATCCACTTGCAATGCAGGAGACGCAGGAGACTCAGGTTCAACCCATGGGTCAGGAAGATTCCTTGGAGGAAGGAACAGCAATCCACTCCAGTATTCTTGTATTCTTGCCTGAAAAATCCCATGGACAGAGGAGCCTGGCAGGCTACAGTCCCCAGGGTCACAAAGAGCTGGACACAACAGAACATGCGTGCAGCACGTGTGCAAGATCTACAAAGTGATGAATGGTATAGACAGGCTTTGAACTCCAAAGCTTGCCAGTGCCTGGATACAGCCAGCTCCTTCCATCTCGGCCTGTGTCCATTTTGGTCCACAGTACAGGTCTCTCACTTCTGCCTGCCCTGGCACATACCCTGAGGCCTGCTGGGGCTCCTGGCCCCTCTCCTTGGAGACTGTAAGACTCTGCTTTTCTGTACACCAGGACAAAGGAAAGAAGAATGGGTTTTAATTTTTTTAAAACCAACATCTCCCACCCTCCAGCAGTCCCCATACCCTCCTCCTACATGGATGGAAATGAACTAGAAACGCAGTTTCTGGAGACTACAAGCTGCACATTTGTCCCCATAAACTGATTATCAGCACTTTGATCCAGTCAGAGATTAAGTATTTACTGACTTTCTCTTCTGTACCTTCCTTCAAGAAAACCTGCAGTGTAGTCCAATCCCCAGGCTTGGCCAATCTGGGGGCAGTCAAGCAGCTGATGGAGCTGGAGATGCAGGAAACGAAGATGAATAGACTTGTCTACTCTAGCCATGGGGGCTGAGCCGGCAAGGAGGGGTGGGTGCCAAGTCTCCTCACAGCGGCGGGCAGGGGTCTTCAGGGTCGGGTTATCAGCTTTAATAGTCTACAGCTTGTGCAACAAGCCTAGATCAGTGTGCACATGCGTGTGCATCTGAGTACTGACAGTAGAGGTCAGGTCTCACCTCCGAGCGAACGTATCTGTAAACCCAGGGACATATTAAGGGTGGCCGGATCTGTGTACCTGCAAATGTGCAAATATGAGGCACGTGGTTGGATGAATTTGGACTTTACCTCTTCACCTGTCACTGCGGCTATAAGATGCTTGCACGCTGAGCCTTCTGCTGCCTTGAGGAAGCTGGGGTGCGGGCTGAGGGTCTGGGGTAGAATCTCTTGGGGGTGGGGGCACAGTGTGTAGAGAGGGGCTCAGCCTTGGAGCTCCCTATGTTCTCCTGTTTATTCATCTGTTTTCAGCTCTGCTCCATTGCAAATCACAAAGTGAAAGTGTTAGTCATTCAGTCATATCTGACTCTTTGTGAGCCCATGGACTGTAGCCCATCATCAGGCTTCTCTGTCCATGGAATTCTCCAGCAAGAATACTGGAGTGGGTAGCCATGTCCTTCTCCAGGGGATCTTCTTCACCCAGGAATCAAACCTGTGTCTCCTGCATTGCAAGCAGATTCTTTAACATCTGAGCCACCAGGGAAGCCCAAGGCTCAAAGAATATTTCAGAGGAAATACCACTCTTCAGGGCATACAGCACATCTACCCTGATCTGACCATTCTCTGACTGTCCATTACAGTTCTTACTGTTCACAGAATGCCACTGGGTTCTGACCCTAGATATGGAAGCTCAGTCATGCTTCCTGCCTTGCTCCTGCCATTTCCCACTACTGGAACTGTTCCTATCCTCAAGGCCATCTCGCAAAAGGAGAAGGGGGCTGCAGAGGATGAGATGGTTAGATAGCATCACTGACTCAGTGGGTGAGTTTGAGCAAACTCCAGGAGACAGTGAAGGACAGTGATGCCATCCAGCCATCTCATCCTCTGTTGTCCCCTTCTCCTCCTGCCCCAATCCCTCCCAGCATCAGGGTCTTTTCCAATGAGTCAACTCTTCGCATGAGGTGGCCAAAGAATTAGAGTTTCAGCCTGAGCACCAGTCCTTCCAATGAACACCCAGGACTGATCTCCTTTAGGATGGACTGGTTGGATCTACTTACCATCCAAGGGACTCGCAAGAGTCTTCTCCAGCACCACAGTTCAAAAGCATTAATTGTTTAGTGTTCAGCTTTCTTCACAGTCCAACTCTCACATCCGTACATGACCACTGGAGCCCCAGGTTAGCTGAGGTTATCTGGGTGCCCAGCAGCTGGGACTGGGAGGGGTCTGGGAGCCTGAGAGAGTCATGCCCACCTTCACCTTGTAGGACAGGAAAGCAATGGCAAGGCACCATGGCGGGGCAGGGTGGGGGCGGGGAGGGGGAGGAAAACAGCTTCATCTTTAAAGTCAGGCAGATGCTGCTGGAGCTCCTTTTGTGAAATACTGGATGGCTCCCAAAGATCACAATGCTAACTGGTCATCAGCTGTAACATAGACCAGTGATTTAATAACGGTTTCTTCACTACATGGTCGAGTGGAGAGAAAAAAGATTACAAGGTGGAAAAGCATCCTGTTGAACCATAATGATATGTATTCTCCGTGAATTCCACACGTCTCAGTTTCCTTGCCTGTGAAATGGGGCAATGATATCTCAAATGGGTCTGATGAGAGTTAACCAAGAGATTGCAAAAAAATTTGCCTATACATAGAATGGAAGTGAAAAGCTCAACACGGTGTGCTGTGATGGTGTGGGGCCCACCACAGCCACCTCACCACTTCACGGCACCAGGAGCCCTTCTCGGGGGCAGCCCTCTACTCTCCATGGATGCCCCCTTCCCCACTTTCCTAATGCATAAGAGTCTAGAGAAGGAAATTTGAGGAAGGACAATAGTGGTCTCTTAGCAGAGAAGGGTGGGTGCTGGAAAGTGAAGACACCACTTCTGACTCTTAAAACTCCACATGCTGGATTCCCAGGTGCCCTCGGCTATCTTCCCTTCCCCCGTCCCAGAGGGAGTGTGCAATGACAGTAACACCACAAGTTCCTGAAGAGACACCTGAGCCAGCACCTCATCTAACAGAACGTGACACTGGGACCAGGAAGGAGAGCATCTTGATCATGGTCAGACAGGGATGGTCAGGGCAAAGACCCTCCGACCTTTCAGGCAAAGACCTGACCTCCCATCCAGCACCTTCTCCACTGGGCTGGACCTCTGTCCTCTCCCAGCATGAGACTTGGGTTGAACTGATTGTAATGAGATGTCAAGTGAGTTCTCCCATTGTCCGGGAAACCGTGGCTCAAACCCAGAGCTGAGTGTAAAAGGCACTAAGTCCCTGATTCTGAGTACAGAGAACCCCTAGTGGGCCAGCAGAATCCCCAAAGTTGAGGATGCCATCACCCCCACTTTCCCCATGAATTTAAGGGGAGGACCAGCCTAAAGGAAGCTGGTTTTGGGTGGGGAGGGGAACACTTTCTTGCCTCCAAACCAAGAGAGGAAGCTCCAAGAGAGTCAGTCTTAAGACTGACTCTGCAAGAGGGAAGATGGGCATTTTGTTTCCAGTTGGTGCTCTGCCTGTCCAATAGGCTGGCTTATTGCCCCATGTCATTGTCCTGAAGAGGCAGAAATAGAATGAGAGAGGGACAGTGAAGAGCCAGCACTCTTCCTTTTGATAAGGACAAAGGATTCTTTGCGATTACCCACTTCAGTGCATGTGGTTGGGGATGGGGACCCTGTGGCAGGAAGAAAAAGTCTGATGCTCACCACACAGAGGGCAGCAAAGCCAGGCAGCGATTGCCAGGGAAGCAACGGCAACTGTGGAAAGAGGCCTGGTGCCTACGTAGGTCACCAGGCAAAGGTGTGTCTCCCTTGCAGCTCCCCCTTCTCCTGCCTCACTCTAAAGGAGAGGACAGGTGCCTGAGCCACACCATGTACTCCAGGGCTGCCAGACAAAATATAGCACTTCCAGTTCTGTTAGCATTTCAGATGAACAGCAAATATTTTTCAGGATAAGTATGTCCCAAATATTGCATGGGAAACACTTAGACAGCAGAACAGGAAAGAATAGAGATCTCTTCAAGAAAATTAGAGATACCAAGGGAAAATTTCATGCAAAGATGGGCTCAATAAGGGACAGAAATGGTATGGACCTAACAGAAGCAGAAGATATTAAGAGGAGGTGGCAAGAATACACAGAAGGACTGTACAAAAAAATATTCATGACCCAGATAATCATGATGGTGTGATCACTCACCTAGAGCCAGACATCCTGGAATATGAAGTCAAGTGGGCCTTAGAAAGCATCACTATGAACAAAGCTAGTGGAGGTGATGGAATTCCAGTTGAGCTATTTCAAATCTTAAAAGATGATGCTGTGAAAGTGCTGCACTCAATATGGCAGCAAATTTGGAAAACTCAGCAGTAGCCACAGGACTGGAAAAGGTCAGTTTTCATTCCAATCCCAAAGAAAGGCAATGCCAAAGAATACTCAAAATACTCTTTCACTTACATCAAGAGGCTCTTTAGTTCTTCTTCACTTTCTACCATAAGGGTGGTATCATCTGCATATCTGAGGTTATTGATATTTCTCCCAGCCGTCTTAATTCCAGCTTGTGCTTCATCCAGTCCAGCATTTCTTATGATGTATTCTGCATATAAGTTAAATAAGCAGGGTGACAATATACAGCCTTGACATACTCCTTTTCCTATTTGGAACCAGTTTGTTGTTCCATGTCCGGTTCAAACTGTTGCTTCCTGACCTGCATATAGGTTTCTCAAGAGGCAGGTCAGGTGGTCTGGTATTCCCATCTCTCAAAATTTTCCACAGTTTATTGTGATCCACACAGTCAAAGGCTTTGGCATAGTCAATAAAGCAGAAATAGATGTTTTTCTGTAACTCTCTTGCTTTTTCAATGATCCAGTGGATGTTGGCAATTTGATCTCTGGTTCCTCTGCCTTTTCTAAAACCAGCTTGAACATCAGGAAGTTCACAGTTCACATATTGCTGAAGCCTGGCTTGGAGAATTTTGAGCATTACTTTACTAGCATGTGAGATGAGTGCAATTGTTGGACTGCAAGGAGATCCAACCAGTCCATCCTAAAGGAAATCAGTCCTGGGTGTTCATTCAGTTCAGTTCAGTCGCTCAGTCGTGTCCAACTCTTTGCAGTCCCATGAACCACAGCACACCAGTCCTCCCTGTCCACCACAAATTCCCGGAGTCCACTCAAACCCATGTCCAGTGAGTCGGTGATGCCATCCAACCATCTTATCCTCTGTTGTCCCCTTTTTCTCCTGCCCTCAATCTTTCCTAGCATCAGGGTCTTTTCAAGTGAGTCAGCCCTTCACATCAGGTGGCCAAAGTATTGGAGTTTCAGCTTCAACATCAGTCCTTCCAATGTACACCCAGGACTGATCTCCTTTAAGATGGACTGGTTGGACCTCCTTGAAGTCCAAGGGACTCTCAAGAGTCTTCTACAACACCACAGTTGAAAAGCATCAATTCTTCTGTGCTCAGCTTTCTTTATAGTCTGACTCTCACATCCATACATGACCACGGGAAAAACCATAGCCTGACTAGACGGACCTGTGTTGACAAAGTAATGTCTCTGCTTTTTAATATGCTGTCTAGGTTGGTCATAACTTTTCTTCCAAGGAGTGTCTTTTAATTTCATGGCTGTAATCATCATCTTCAGTGATTTTGGAGCCCCCAAAAATAAAGTCAGCCACTGTGTCCACTGTTTCCCCGTCTATTTGCCATGAAGTGATGAGACTGGATGCCATGATCTTAGTTTTCTGAATGTTGAGCTTTAAGCCAAAATTTTCATTCTCCTCTTTCATTTTTATCAAGAGGCTCTTTAGTTCTTCTTCACATTCTGCCATAAGTTTATTGGAAGGACTGATGTTGAAGCTGAAACTTCAATACTTTGGCCACCTGATGTGAAGAGATGACTCATTTGAAAAAACCCTGATGTTGGGAAAGATTGAAGACAGGAGGAAAAGGAAATGACAGAGGATGAGATGGTTAGACGGCATCACCGACTCAATGGAGGGAGTTTGAGTAAACTCCAGGAGTTGGTGGTGGACATGGAGGCCTGGTGTGCTGCAGTTCATGGGGTTCCAAAGAGTTGGACACGACTGAGCGACTGAACTGAATACTTAGACTTAAAAATGTATTTACATATTTTCATTCAACATTCAAGATGAATATTCATCTGAAATTCAAATTGAAGCCTATATTTTTCATTTGTTAAATCTGGTGACACAACGCTTTCTATCCCCCACATACCTGCACAGGTACACACACACACACACACACACACACACACACACACACCCCTGGCTTTTATAGCCACAGGAGGGAAGCTTTGATCTGAGTTGGAGACTAGGTTTTAAAATGAGCAGGACTAAGACTGAAGGACCAGGATGAAACTGTTGTAATTAACGAAAGTGGCTGGCAAGTGATACAACTGGGTCAAGATGCCATTGAGGAAGCAGCCGCCCAGTGAGAATGCTGGGGGTCTGAGTGAGCTCAGCTGGGGGGCCTTTATTAGAAAGAGCTGCTTCCCTAGTTACCCTCCAAAGTGGGGACTGGCTCCCTTCTCCCGGGGTCGATGCTGCTCCTCTCCATACTCATGGCTTCCCTCTGCAGTGCTCTCTCCTCTTCGGATCTGGGGTCTCTCTGTTGTCCTGCCATTCCCAGTTCCCAGAGTCGATGTCCCTTTGAAGGACTGGGGTCTCTATCGGTGGAGAGATAGAGATCCCCAGATCACTGGAGGGAGCAGGAAGGCTCACCCTAGGCCAACCAATGAAAAGGCAAAGTTGCCGGTGGCAGAACATTCTTCCCTGGGAGCAGCCACAGGCTTGGTGGTTTGAACTGAGGATGGTGGCAGGAGAAGTAACAGGTAGCGTCTTGGGGCTCTGATTCAGTCTGGGAGCCACAGTGGGGTTCCAGCTGCAAGGGAATGCCCAGTGCCCAGGGCTGGATCAGATCCTCAAGTTCCCCTGCTCCCCCTGCACAGCTGACATGACCCACACTTACCTTAGAACAGGGGCTGATGCTGCAGAAGAGGGACTGGAGGCTGCTAAAGGCACAGGTGCTTGTCTTGACCATCGTGCTCATGATAAACCTTACTCAAGGTTTAGATAGGAGAAACATGAAACTCACATGTGTCTCCTGATCCTAGACCGGAGAATTCAGCTGAGCCTCTTCTTTCTCTTCTCCTCACTCTCCCCTTTGCCTGTTGGTGTCAACCTCTATTTAACACCTGGGCCAGCTCTTCAGCCGGCCCTGCACTCTCTCCACACCCCCACTGACACCACCCCACAGTGTCCTGGTCCCATTACCATCTATGTCCTCCTTGTTCTGCTGGGCTGGCTCTGTCATTGCCGCTGATGCTCTGTTCACCGGCGCCTGAAGAACTGCCCTCTCTACTGGAGCTCCTGTTGGTGTCCCTCCCCATTTCTTCTCACCTTTTTGCCCCAACACATAGGTGCACATTTGTATCTCTGCTTTACCCTTGGACTTGGAACCACTTCTCAGCCATTCCTTTTGCTGTGCCCTTGGTCACATCAGTGGGACACCAGATGCTGGTGGAATTGACATATAGAAGGACACCCCCTGGGAGGGCAGTAGCCCAGAGCTGGACAGGGAGTTGCTGAGGGGACTGCAGGCTGGCTCCTCCTGGGCTGGAGTGGGTGTGAGCCCAGGGACCAGGGCTGGCAAGGATCTCAGCAGGAAGAGGGATTCCCACACAGAGGAGAAGGCGTCTGGGAGGGGCTATGGGTGGCAGTGCATAGCCAGGAAGATTGCAACAGAGGAAGAACTGGGTACATATGGAGGACGGAGGGAGCCAGAGAAAGAGGAATAAGCAGAGGGAGGAGAGGGAGAAAACCCAGCTAGAAGAACTTCATTTTCAGAAAGCAGAGGCAATTTAGTCTGGGGCATTTTGAAGGGAGAACATTCTGGAAATGACTCCAGACTGGGCTTGAATGCATGCAGCGCTGCTATCAAGCCTGCATGCCTGACTGACTTCCACATCCGAGCCATCTCAGGGGGCAAGCTCTGTTCGCCTAGCTCTCCATGCCCCAAACCCATCCAGACGGCAGCATATGGACTTCCTGGTGTTCCCTGCCTGATGTTCCGGATGAGGAAGCGCAGAGAATCTGCTCAGTCCAGCTCTGCCTCATTACTTGTTTTCCCTGGGCCAGTTCTGGGGGCTTGAGGCAGATCACCTGCAGGTGCCCTCCCTTCCCCTATTGTGGATTTTGGGCAGGACCAGCAGCACAGTCTGGCAGCCTCAGTGGGCGGAGCAATGAAGGGGCGGGGGGAAGGCAGATGCCAGATCATGAAGGAGTAATTCTCTGTGTGTGTCTGGTGGGGGGCGGGGCACTTGTGGGTGCCGGGGGATGGTGGATTGGCATGATTAATGTGGTGATGCTAATTATCCACCTGCCGACTGCATCCTTTTCCAATGGCGACTGCAGAGCCGACAAAGTGCAACATTCCAAGGAATTACTGAGTTGTTCCTGCTCTGGGGCCGTTTCTCCTCCCAGTCATGGAGTGTCTATAAAAAGTATGTCCATCTCCTCCATTCCCAGCAGTTCAGCTGTCTCCCAGTGCTGGGGACTGAATCCCACTAGGATTCCTTCTAGACTCTTGTGTGGATGTCCATTTTTGGATCAGGAGTCTGTATTGATGGTATAATTATGTATATATAATCACAGGCTTCTTTGGTGGCTCAGATGGTAAAGAATCTGCCTGCCAATGCAGGAGATGCAGGAGACAGGTTCAATCCCTGGGTCAGGAAGATCCCCTCGAGAAGGCAATGGCAACCCAACCAGTATTCTTGCCTGGAGAAATCTATGGACAGAGGAGCCTGGTGGGCTACAGTACATGGGGTCACAAAGGGTTGGACACGATTGTGTGACTAAGACTTCATATATATATATTTATACAATGATGATGGTGGTGGTGGTGGTGGTGGTGGTGGGAGTGATGATGAGATCCCATTTGATGAGAACTACTGGGGACTAAGGCTTCCCTGGTGGCTGAGATGGTAAAGCATCTGTCTGCAATGAAGGAGACCCAGGTTCAATCCCTGGGTTAGGAAGATCCCCTGGAGAAGGAAATGGCAGCCCACTCTAGTATTCTTGCCTGGAAAATCCCATGGACCAAGGAGCCTGGTAGGCTACTGTCCATGGGGTCACAAAGAGCCCAGCCTGCCAGGCTCCTCTGTCCATGGGATTTCCCAGGCAAGAATACTGGAGTAGATTGCCATTTTCTTCTCTAGGGCATCTTCCCAATCCAGGGTTCGAACCCAAGTCTCCAGTGTTTCCTGCATTGGCAGGTAGGTTCTTTACCACTTAGCGACCTGGGATGCCTATGAGGGGAGGCAGCTAAATAAAATATCTACATCTTGAACATCCTGGATGGGGCAGAGCATCAGAGACAAACACAAGACACCCTGGTCCTTGTGAGGTTGTAGAGTTGTTGGATTTCTTGCTAACCAAGGTTGTAACATTTCCTCTTGTTTAAATCGGTTGAGGTGTATGACTGTGTTTTGTTGGTAGTGAACTGATCTATGACTAGCTGCTTGATCTCTTTCAAAGAGTCGTCACCCAAGTCCTGGGGAATCCTCAGTGCTCTCTCAGGGCCTGACTTGGGAGGAAGTGGATGGGGAAGGACTGAGCCACCGGCCTGGGATCCTACTATACAGTGTTCACACATGGAAGCCCCCAACCCATGTCAGACTTTAAAGAGTTCTGCTGCTCAGACAAAGAAACAGCTTGGAAACCAGTGTAGTGGTTCATCCTGGCTTCTCTTGGGAGGCTGAAAAAACAACAAAATCTGTGATTTCCTGAATACAGGCGTCTGTGCCTTCTTGAAAGAGAAATGGCAGACAGGTTTTCTCATGGGAAGGTGCACAGGACTGTTAGCACTCCCAGACTGCAGGGAACTACCCCAGAGGAAATACTCTCCATCTTTCACCAGGATTTGACTCATTACCATCTTCCCAAGGCCACTCAATTTTTCCTTCTTTCTCACCTCCATTCCCTCATCTTAAGCAGGCAGCCCAAGCAAGTCCCTAGGAGTGTGCAGGAGGTATGTGCAGACCCAACCTCTCACCTGGTACTCAGCAATGATGTTGGAGGTTCTCTAGGACCCTGTCTTAAAAACCCCATGCATCTACGTCTCTACAAATGGCCCAGTTTTGTTCTCTTTTATGGCTGACTAATATTCCATTATATATATGTACCACATCTTCTTTATCCATTCCTCTGTCAATGACATTTAGGTTGCTTCCATGTCTTCTATTGTAAACAGTGCTGCGATGAACATTGGGGTGCACTTCCGTGTGTAAAACAGATAGCTAGTGGCAACCTGCTGTATAACACAGAGAGCTCAACTCAGTGCTCTGTGATGACCTAGAGGGGTGGGCTGGGAAGGTGGAAGGGAGGTCCAAGAGAGAGGAGATATATGTATACATATAGCTGACTCACCTCATTGTACAGCAGAAACTGGCACAACACTGTAAAGCAGCTAAACCCCAATTAAAAATGAGAAAATCCCCATGCATTGTAGCACTTGGTGGGTGAGATGACTGGGCAGCTGGGGAGAGTACAGTCAGGTTGCTTCCCCATGGAGAGACCTGTGATCTGTTAGGGATGTGTCAGGCATTCTCCTACAGCCGAGGTGGCTTCCCAGTCTCCTGCTTTACGCGGGAGAGAAGAGGAACTGGAATGTTCTCTGGGGCCTTTTAGTTCAACTTTCCAAAACTTGAATGAGAAAACAGGATCAAAGAGGAAACATTTTTCTAACCACTAGTATAGCCACCCTACACCCTTGCTGGGCAGAACTCACTCTTCCAGACTCAAACCCCCACTGTTGGCTTCCTCATCTCTGTTCTTTCCACATCTGTGAAATGGGTGCTTTGATGCTTCCTTAGAAGACTTGCTGTGAAGATGAACTGAGATACATGCCCAGTTCAAAATCCTGTGCTTTGCTGGGTTGGGAAGATCCCTGGAAGAGGGCATGGCAACCCACTCCAGCATTCTCGCCTGGAGAATCCCATGGACAGAGGAACCTGGTGGGCTACAGTTTCAGGTCGCACAAAGTCAGACACAACTGAAGTGATTTAACACACACATATATGCTGCATATTTGACAGTTGCAAAGAGTAAATCTTAAAAATTCTCATCATAAAAAAATAAAATTTTGGGACTGTGTGATGATGGATAGCAACTAAGCTTATGTGGTAATCATTTCATAATATATTCATATTTCATTATGTTGTACACCTAAAACTAATACACTGTTATCTGTCAATTAAATCACTTTAGATAAATAATAAAAAGAATTTCCTTTCTAAAGAAGAAAAGCTTGGGACAGGGAAGTTCTGTCTCCAACTTGTCCTGTCCCTCATCTAGACCACTGGACAACCACTGTGTCATTATTAAGTGACTGCTATGTACTCAGGCAGTATTATGGGAACTGTCTAGCAACAGATAAAAAGAAGCAAAGACTTGCATGAGAGGAAGATGGGTGTATACTATCATATCCAGGGTCTGGGGGCATGTGCTGGAGTAGACACAGGTCAATTGCAATAGAGGCAGGCAGAAAGAAGCCTGACATCTGCCCCCTAGATTTTTCTCTTGGGAAGAACAGGGTGAGGGAGTTCAACCTCACCGCTAAGCCTAGCATTCACTGAGAAGTTTGCGTCTAGTTATTGGCCAAGCAAGCAAACTTCTCTGGAGCATCTTTACCAAAGGAGGAAACTTAGAAACACTTTTCTTGGAAGGATGAAGCATAGATAACCAACCTGCAGGCAAATAGGCTCCAATACCCTCCTGAGTTGCCTGCAGGATATAGGGCTCTAGTCACAGAGGGGCTCAGACCTGGACCTCAGAGCTAGGATTAGATGAGGCGCAAGGTACTTGGAGTCTTAAGAATCTGCAGAGACAAGGCAGTGTATTAGAACAGGAACTGGGTACAAGGATTGATGCAGGCATTGATGGTCAGGTCTAGGGCATGGTGGGGATGCTGTCAGGTACCAGGAAGGACTTGTCTTTCAGCACTGGAACCTGGCTTTCTCCCAGTAGTGAGAGTGAATGGATGTTCTATGTAAGGTGGAAAAAAAGGTGAAAGTCTTAGTCACTCGGTCGTGTCTGACTTTTTGCGACCCCATGGATTATAGCCCGCCAGGCTCCTCTGTCCATGGAATTTCCCAGGTGAGAATTCTGGAGTGGGTTGTCATTCCTCCTCCAAGGGATCTTCCTATCCAGGGATCCAACCTGCATCTCCTGCATTGGCAGGTGGATTCTTTACTGCTGCACAACCTGGGAATCCCAAGGCAGGAGGAGGGAGATAAATTAATAGTTTGGGATTAACAGATACATACTACTTAGTTACCATAAAATTGTTTTCTATGTCTGTGCGTCTGTTTGCCTTGTGATGTTAAGTCTCCTAACCAATAACTTGTGTACGTTTTGTTCCTTTTTTTCCCGACCTCCCATAAATTTTCTTAACTTTCAAAAGTCCATTCAGGCATCACTTCCAGTCGTGAGCCTTCCTTGTCTCTCTCAGTAGAGAGTGGCACCCCTGAAAAGTCTTAGTCACTCAGTAGCCCATGGACATGACATAAACTGTGTCCTCTCTGTCTCATGCTCAAGCTGAGGCGTGTCTGACTGTGTGTGACCCCATGGCTGTAGCCCATCTCTGTCCCTGGAATTCTCTAGGCAAAGCTCTCCACTATCAGAGAAACTTACAGCATGGATTATCTCTTTTGTCCTTTGACTGTTTCTCTGCCAGGCTGTGCTATTTATCTCTGCACCTGGGGCCTCACAGTGCCTGGAACTGGGAGGCCCTTAGCCAAAAGCAGATGAGTGAATACATGAGTTCCCTGGGCATGGTTGCATTCTGATGGCTCTGCTTGTCCTTGGAGGGTAAATAGGGAGGAGGATTCCCAGGCGTCTCCCTCAAGGAGAGTCCTAAGTACCAGGTGTGCCCTCCTTTCCCTGTGTTCCATGTACCGCTACCCTTGGGGAGAAGGCATGGGGAACCTCACGCTGATTCCTCAGCCAGCTCACTCAGAGCACACGCCTCCATCCAGGCTCTGCTTGGGGAAAAGAATGGCTTCTGGTCCCCACCACTGCAGCAGAGGAATGGGGAGGCAGGTCATACAACTCCACAAAGAAAAAAGGTCGGCTTGTTGCTTCCAGATAAGAATTAATAGGTGCAACCCATAATCCTGTCTTGAAGGAGACGAAGGGGGAAAAAAGCAAGGGAGACTCTAATGGTCAGCCCCCTCATCTTGCTGCCTGAGTGCCTCTTCGGTGTTTGAAGTTCAGTGCATAGAGAATGAGCAGGACCGGAGTCTCAGGAGTCAGTGCTCTGGGGGGCTCCAGGTCTAGACTAGCCTACCTGCATATGGATGACCTCCCAGGAAGCACCAACTCACCCTTGCCAGCCAGTACAGGCCCAGCAGATGTTCTCAGCCTTTCTCTCATCTCACTCACTGGGCAGGCTGCCACTTGGGGTATTTTGCATGTTCTGATACCTCTACCCAGAGGAAGCAGAAAGACAGCATTTCAGATCTGGAGGAAAAATACTAGAATGCTGAAGTGCAATCTCCATTTTCATAGATGAAGAACCAGAGGCCAAGAGAGGGGATGTGCTTGTCCTCTGGCGGTCACACAAGGAAGGATTGTCGGGTGGTGGGAGTGGGGTGAGGGAGATGGACCAGGCATACAACTGAAGCACTCTCCTCCCCATTTCCACAGCCTGAAAGGGACCCCTTCCTGCTCACTACATCCCTGCCAGTGGGTTTGCCCCTCTCTGGGAATGTAGCCAAGACTCTCACCCAGCTCAGTGAAGAGTACCTGAGGCAAGTGTGCTGTGATTCTCACTTAATTAGAGGCTGATTCTGTGGCCCTTTTCCATGAAGGCTTTCCATCTCCCTCCAGCCCAGCAATCAGCCCTCTTGTGCCCAGCATAGGGCTGGCCATGGGGGAAGTGCTCAGTAGGTGAGCATAGATTATGTAGTTTCTGTTGATAATGATAGCTATTGTCACCATTTTTTTGTTATTTACTATAAGCCTTTCCTTTGCGTGGACTTCCCTGGTAGCGCAGACCATAAAGAATCTGCCTGAAATGCAGGAGATCCCAGTTTGATCCCTGGGTTGGAAGATCCCCTGGAGAAGGGAATGGCTACCCACTCCAGTATTCTGACCTGGAGACTTCCATGGACAGAGGAGCCTGGCAAGCTACAGTCCATTGGTTCGCAGAGTCAGACAGGACTGAGAGATTTTCACTTCACTTTCCTCTGCATACATCATTTCATTTATTCTTCCCAGCAAATCACAACAGACTCCCACTCTTATATCACAGGGATTACAAAAGTACTTACCTCAGCCAACGTGAAGACCAGAGGAGTTAATTCATGCTGAGTGCTTACACAGTGCCTGACACCTCTCAGATGCTTAGTAAATACCTCTCATCTATTCATCCATTCAACAAAGGCTTAATGTGTACTACCATATGCAAGACACTATCCTAATCTTTGGGGATACGTTAGTAAACACCACAAACTAAAATTGATACCCTCATTGGGATTAATTCAAACAGAGAGAGACAGACAATGAATAAATAATTAAGTTTAAACACATTAAATGGCAATAATGGCCATGAACAGAGGCAAAGTCAAGAAGACAGAGAGGAGTCCCAGGGTCTGGGGTTTAGGAAGGGTCTGGCCGAGAAGGTAACACAGATTGGGGCTATATTTTCCATATGTCTACCTGGGGAAAAGTATTTCCAGGGAGAAGGTACAGCAAATGCAAAGCCTTGAGCCTGGGGTGGTTGTTGTTCTGTCACCCAGTCATGTCCAGCTCTTTGCAACCCCACGGACTGCAGCACACCAGGCTTCCCTGTCTTTCCCCATCTGCTGGAGTTTGTTCAGACTCGTGTTCATTGAGTCGAGGATGCCATCCAACCATATCATCCTCTGTTGCCCCTTCTTCTTCTCTCAATCTTGCCTAGCATCAGGATCTTTTCCAATGAGACAGCTCTTTGTGTCAGGTGGCCAAAGTATTGGAGCTTCAGCATCAGTCCTTCCAATGAATATTTAGAGTTGACTTTCTTTAAGATTGACTGGTTTGATCTCCTTGCTGTCCAAGGGACTCTCAAGAGTCTTTTCTAGAACCACGGTTTGAAAGCATCAAAAGTGCCTGGTAATTTCCAAGAGCAGCAAGGAAGTTGGTAGATCCCCTCCTCCAGGGGATCTTCCTGACCCAGGGACTGAACTTGAGTCTCTTATGTCTTCTGCACTGGCAGATAGGTTCTTTACCACTAGCACCACCTGGGAAGACCATTGAGCTGGGAGAAGATCCCAATTAGTCCACGTGCCTGACTTTGCCCTGAAACACCATAATCTTAAGACACACTTATTCCACGGAATGTCAGGGGGTGGAGAGAATACCTTTCTGATGCCTGGAGTCTCTCGACTTCTGAGGCCACCAGAGATGCCCCTCTGGTGGACCCAGCATGGATGGGTCCACCCTCGTACGACTGATGGTTTCCTCTTCCAGGAGTCTGAACACTGTAAAGGAATGTCCAGTGGAGTCACCTCCTCAAAGGCCAAGCTCGTGTTCCATGGGATTCTTGGTATGAGTTGAAAGGGAGAGACGCACTCGCATCCGCTTTTCCTAGGAACCTCTGCACCAGCCTCCTGCTGAGGCCTGTTAGTCCCCCCATCACTGCTGCAACCCGGGCCTTGAGCCTGGACCACACCAAGATTCAGATCTCACCAATACGCACTGCATGAGATGTTGCTATTACTCTTTACTGCCTTGGCCTAAGGGGATTAATTTAGGCAGCTGAGGGCAGGTGCTGTGAGGACGGAAGTGGAGAAGCTCCAGAGCAAGGCTAGTGGGGAGAAACTTGACTAAATCCAAGGCTTAGGGCTTACAGGAAACAGGAGCAGCCTGGCCCAATGCTGGGGGGTCTTTGGAGGAAGGACATGTCCTAGGCTCCAGGGAAGGAATAACACAGAAGCTGCCGACAATCACATTTGCACAAACAAATTGTCAGGTCTGACTCCATGTGTGTGTGTGTATGTGGAGAGTGGGTGCATGGGTGGGAATGTGTGTGCGTATATGACTGTGTGCATGAATGGGTGTGAATGAGTGAGTGTGCACGTGTTTGGAGAACATGGGTGGGAAGACAGGCCAGTCTCCCTACCAGCGCCTTACCAGTGGATCTAGACAATGCTCTTTAGGGATGGATGGGCGGGATATCTGCTACCTCTTCAATCATTTTAAAGATTTGCAGGGGCTTCTCTGGTGGCTCAGTGGTAAAGAACCCACCTGCCAAAGCAGGAGACATAAGAGATGTAAGAGTTTGGTCCCTGGGTTGGGAAGATCCCCTGGAGAAGGAAATGGCAACCCACTCCAGTATTGCCTGGGAGAGTCCGTGGACAGAGAAGCCTGGTGGACTACTGTCCATGGGGACACAAATAGTTGGATACAACTTAGCTACTAAACAACAACAAAATGCTTGCAGCCTCACCTCCCTTCCTCAGCCACTTCACTCCACACACCCTGGCGGAGGACTCCTCTGGCCCCAACAATGAAATAAAGACACCACAGAAGGTAAAAGCCTTGTGCAGGGAGATCAAAGCTGCCCTCCTAGCCCAGACCGCCCCTCCCTCCACCTCACCTCCTGCCAGCCCCTCCCTCCAGGGTCCCTGTCTTTATTCTGATCACTCGCCTTTTCTTCAAAGGCCTCCTTTCTGGAAGAGGGATTGCACACACTTTGTCTCAAACATGCTATATTTTTTTGTTAACAGCAGCACTGCACCAAAAGAGATCAAAAGAGGGGCAAGAAGAAAAGTGAAAAGAAGCCACCTCCCAAATGAATAATGGAGCCCTCAGAAGAGGAGAGGGCATGGAGCTCCTGTTCAGACCCCTCCCTGGTGTCTCTGGACACTGGCTGGATGAACCAGTGAGATTCTCTCTCCATCAGGAAGCCCAACCTTGTCCCCCTGTTATTTCACTGATGCTGTCTCATCTTCTCTGTCATCTAATTGTCAGTTTTTTGTAAGTCTGTTTTGGAATTGCAGAGGGGATAGTGATTAAGAAAGGAAAAGGCATTGTACCCAACCAGACTGTCAGACCTGGGTCCCCAGCCTTCAAACCCTGCTGTCTTCACACTCTTGATCCAGTAGAAATTGCATTTTGTTGTTCAGACTAACCTGTCAGATCTTGTTATACTGCTGGGCATGCATTGTTTTCTCCCATCTCTCCTCTGAATTCCCTTAAGTCCTAGAGACTGAAAGTGGTGTGTCTGGGATGCAGAGTAAAGGCACCAGAAGGGGTGATTTCCAGTTCTTATGCAATGCAGAGCCTGAGCGACTGGGGTTCGTGGGATGTCTGGCTGAAGGAGGACAGGTGACATGGGCTCTGGAATGGGTCTTTGGAACCATAAGAGGGGGCAGGCTGGAAGGCAGTTGACTTTCCAGTCAGCCCACTGGTCAAGTATGTTAAAGTGAGTCTTATGGTTCCTGTAGCATCTGGATCGTACCAGATCCCCAGAACTGTTGGCTGAGTGAGATGATCAGTGAGGGCAGTAGGAGCAAGCCATCAATCTCCTCTCTTTGGTTGAGCACCTACTGCCTCTAAGGCAGTGTGGAGCTATAGAGACAAGTAGGACAGGCCTGTGCTCTCAGGGCACCATGTTGAAGTCAGGCAGGTGTAATTGGCAGCAGGAAATATGACAAGAAGGGGTTATGGATTCAGTAGAGGGATGGATCCTGGAGTGCGAATAAGGAGAGCCCCAGGGAGGTGGTGTGACTGTATTTGATGTTGAAGCTTGTGGAATTTGAAGGTGTGTGGGTAGGAGGGGAGATTTTTGAAGACAAGTATGAAAACACCAGAGAAGGAACAGGATGAGGAAGATACAAAGTATGGAAGAAGCGGTGAATAGAGAGCTCTGTTTAGAGTGAGGTCCATGAAGAGGAGCCATGGAACCACAAGGCTGGTTACTAGCGCAGATGACACAGATGAATATTACCCAGATGAATGCCCTTCTGGGCATAGGGAATCTATGGGCATTTAGTACTCTGAATTAAGGATACTTGATTTGTTTGTATTCAATATATATATATTGTATGCATTCAATACATTGTATGTATTCAGTACATCATCTGTTTCTATTCAACACTTTTGTATTGAAGACTTCCCTGGTGGCTCAGACGGTAAAGCATCTGCCTACAATGCGGCAGACCCGGGTTCAATCCCTGGGCTTGGAAGATCTCCTGGAGAAGGAAATGGCAACCCACTCCAGTATTCTTGCCTGGAAAATCCCATGGATGGAGAAGCCTGTTAGGCTACAGTCTATGAGGTCACAAAGAGTCGGACACGACTGAGTGACTTCACTTTCATTCAATACTAGGGTGTTCAAAACATAGAAGATGGTAAGAGGGAGATACTGAATCCCATGTGAACCCTGTCTCCCCACGACCCTCATCCTCTCTCAAATGGGAACCTCTTTCACATTTCTTATATGCCTTAGAGAAACTTTGTGGATCTACAAGAACTTATAGACATCTGACAATTTTTCATATTTTGTAAATAAGTGGATGGAACGGGTAGGTTGCTGTGCCTTCCTCCAGGGGATCTTCTCAACTCAGGGATCAAAACCAGGTCTCCCACATTGCAAGCAGATTCTTTACCATATGAGCCACCAGGGAAGCCC